>NC_133025.1:63548000-63851916 GCF_048771995.1 Taeniopygia guttata
GCAGAACTACCAGTTCTGGTTGCAGGGACAAGCCTAAATTCTTCTAAACTCATGTATGGAATTTGTATAGATGCTTGGTCCTCATCTTGCCTCAATTTCCTGCCTATATTAGCAGAGAAAATGGCTCATTCTGTGGTTACAGGGGTATCCCAGAGATTTTGTACACCTTTCTTCTCTTCCCTCACTACTTTGTAGGATGAGGGACTCAAGGCCTGCTCAGACACGCTTTAGTCTATTTTAAAACATTATGAGTTACTACAAAAGTGTCTAAATGTCAACAAGAGGTCTTTTTTACTTTTCCTTAAGACCTTAATTTCAATTGATTTCTTCTTTTTTCTTTGTTTGTTTTTTTCATCTTATATATTCAGAATCCTATGAAAATTACTGATTAGTTTGGCCTTTCCTACCATTTCAGACTTGAACTTACCACACCCCATTATAGGCAATATGTATATTTTATAGTACAGCTAAAAATCAGTATAAATAGCCACATTTCAATAAAAAAGAGAAACTAGAGGGAATAAATGCTAATCCCCTCAGGCAAATAAAATACCCTTTTTAGAAATCTCAGGAGCTTCAATTTCAGCCCACTCTCATGCCCTGCAATCAGATCACTCTCTCAGATTCAGCAAGTATAAAACCAAATACTTAATCCCCTTGTTTGTGAAGGTCCCAGCTCGCTAAAGGTCTTCTCTGTGTTTATTCCTGGGATTATTGGTGAATGTGGGTTCTCACAGAAATCTCATTCATAATTTGGGAGAATCAAAGTCTATTTGTCAAGCTAAGCTGAGAATGAAATATCTAAACAAGGAAAAAGGGTTTAAGAAACAGAGCTCCTAAAATTAGACCATGCCCATTGAGAAACTCTGCTTGGTTATCAGAGCAAGCATTTTAAATCTGGCATGGAATTGCAAGGAGCCTTGCAAGGCTTGTGCCCAAGGTTCTTTTAACTTGTAGTTCAGAGGGTGCTCCCAAACTTACACCTGAAAGCATTTTCTCTTTATCACTGCAGTGCTCTCCTAATAAAAGTTTGGAGGTCTTGAATAGAGCAAATTTAGGATTTCTTCTTCTTGTTTGCCTTCACCTAATTCCCAACTCCTTTTCAATCTCTTCTTAGATTTCATCTTTTGCTTTATTGTATGTATTTTCCATTGTAGAGAAGCTTCTGCTGAATGAGAGACCAAGTTTTAGTGAGAGGCTGTCTGTTTTCAACCTCAGCATGTGGCTCTCTGACACTTCAGAGACTTATTCCCCTCTGATGCAGCACATTCTCTGGCAATTGGTGTATGAAGAAAATGCAGACTCTGCATTTTAGGAGGCCTGAATTATCCGAGTTTTCAGAGAGCTGATGTGCAGCACAGAAGACAACATATCTCAGTTCTGGCATTTTGGGAAGATGCTTAATCCATGAGTCTGGCATTACAAGGACTCTGCATGCTATTAGAATTGTTATGCCTTTTCTAAACTTGGATATGCGGCTAATGATTGCAGCTGCATTTACTGGTATCCTAGCAGTCAAGCAGTCATTTCTGTCTCAGCATTAAAGTGTTTTATCTGGGGTGTTCATAGGCCTGAGAGAAGAGGATTTGTTGGTTCATGCCTTTTTTTTAAAGTCAGGAAAATAATGTTTTAGCATGAGTTTTCTACCCCCTTCCAGTGCCCATTTCTATGTACCTGATATAATCTCTTTTAGGTTTTGCACTTTGCAATGATGCATCACCATGCCTGGAATGAGCATCATTGCTGGTCCAAAACTGCTTTCCCTGCTATTCCAGGCTCTTGGCACTATTAAAAAGTCAATTACCAAACAGAGGGAGTTGCAAAATCATTCATGTCTCTCCTAATATTTGCATGCTTTTCAGAATGTATTTATTAAGAATATGATCCTTAAGAAGTGGAGGATGGCAAGGAAAACCTACATGTTGTAGGGTTGTGCACAGCTTTATGCAGCCTTAGTGCTACAAAGAGATTCAAAACCTGTTCTGATCCTACAGTAGCTGCAAAACTCATCTTTACTCCCGGAGAAATTTGACATTAGTTACCAGCATCTGCAGACCACTGGCAGAACTCTGTGGAGAAGTTAACTTATTGCTTGCCAGGCAATATTAATATTTTAGTCTTTAATAGGTTTTGATGATACAATTTTCATTTTTAATACATTTTCTAACAACATAATTTGCCTTTTTAGCCACTATGCCTTGTAGATACAAAACTGTCACATTTCGAGAAGTATTATGGTTTTGCTTAGACCTTGTTTGTTTTCCCTTCAAGAACATAAAAACCCAAACTTATGCTGAATTCTTAAAGTATGTAACTAACTCCAGGTTCACTGTGTGTAAAATTAGCACAAAATGTTATTCTTGATATTTCCTGCTTACTAAATGTCATTTACCATAACTTACAGTGTAAATGAAACTGAACCTTCTTTTGAAGCATCCAGAAGGTATTATTTCTTTTCTAGTGTATCATAAAACACTCATTAATTTCTTCAGAATTTCCCCTCATCTTTGTGCTCTTAAGCCATCTCCATGTTTCCTTACCATGTTGATAATTGTTTACTGTGGGATTAATTGATAGACTGTGCAAATCCAGTGGATCTCACACTTCTCCAGCCAGTGAACCACTACCTCTGTCTTTTGTCTAAAAGATGCTGAGCTCCCATCTGACCTCAGTGGGAGCTCAGTGTGCTCCTTGCCATGCAAGGCAGAATCTCTAGGTATGAGGCATCATTAGGTGTCTCTTCCCACATATTTTTTGGGTTTTCTGCCCAGCACTGGGTTCCTGGGATGGAATGGAGCAGGGCACAGAGGAAGCCAGCTCAGTTCCAGCTGAGGCCAAGCAAGGACTCCACCCCTGGCTCCAGGTTTAAAAGAAGGACAAGCTCCACTAAAAGTATGTTATAAATGACAGAGAGGTAGTGGCACACAGAGCTGCGGTTGGGAGCCACACCGTGGTTTGTTGCCCCATAATCTTGAGGACATATTTCATTTGAGTGCATATGAACAGCTAAAACTCCTGGAAGTTTTGGGATATTGCTGACAGCTTCTAACCAGCTGTTTCTCCTGCCTTAGCACCCCCTCTCTCAATAGTAAATCCTACATGCTTACAAATAAAGTTAAGTAAATATTTTGGTGGAAGCAATACTGTCAAAAGAGACTGAGAAAGAACCTCATTATAGCCTTCCAGAACCAGCATGGAGCCTAAAGAAAAGATGGAGAGAGACTCTTTACAAGGGTCTGGAGTGACAGGACAAGGAGAATGGCTTCACACTGACAGAGAGCAGGTTTAGATTGGATATTAGAAAAGAATTCTTTATTGTATGTGTAGTGAGGCCCTGGCACAAAGTGATCAGGAGCTGTGGCTGCCCCATCCCTGGAAATGTTCAAGGCCAGGTTGGATGTGGCTCTGAGCAGCCTGGGCTAGTGGAAGGTGTCCCTGCCCATGGCAGGGGTTGGAACAAGATGATCTTAAAGGTCCCTTCCAACCCAGGCCATTCCATGATTCTATAAGTGTTCATATCCATGAGCTGGTACCAGTTCACACCTCCTTCCTCACATCACCTTGGGCATCTTAGAAAAATTTTTGAAATTACATGACCATTTTTGCTGCTGTACCTTGACAAAACAGACAGAAGTAAAGAACATTTATGCCCCTATTGACAAATGTCATTAGTCATTTAGACACATTTAAAATATGTCTAATATATCCTTGGGAGGCTACCATGATATCTTCCCAATCTGTATTAAATTGCCCTCTTTTCCAATATAATTGAGGATCTAATAAACTGAAAGGGGAAAAAGTATTCACTGAGAAAAAGGTATTTTATGTGTAGCTACATAAAATAATCTCACACTTCAGAAAGCAGCAGGTCAAGTGTGCCAATGCCATTTGAACAGTGCCTTTTCTATCTGTGTTTTCATGTTAGAGAAAATCATGCCAAATAACTACTTCTGTGAGAATTTAATATTTGTAGTATCATTTATAATTTGCCGTTAGATTTGAATTGTAATTACTAGACTGAGGTAGGTACCAGCCTTTTGTAGTAGAATAGAATGCAATTTAGAGTGTAGATTTTGCCATCAGGGGAGAGAGTGGGTGCTGTTCTAACAAAAGCATTGAATTTAAAACTCTTCCCTTCTTTTTGTTTTGCTTATGTGTTTCCCTGTATTTTTCTGAATGCACATTCATGAAATTAACTTTTAAAAACCCGATAATCAGACATTTCATAGTGTGAGGGCTTTGTTTCTTACTAAAGCTCTGTGTCTGTCTGCAGTAGGAACAGGTACTCTGTGGCTTATGCAGCTCAGAAGCCATGGCTACTCAATGCTACCGTGGAGGAGAACATCATCTTTGGCAGTCCCTTTAATAAGCAGAGGTAAATATCCACCTTCTTGCAAAAACACCTGGCAGCTCCTTTTAAAGAGGGTTCTTTTGCATCTTCTGGAGGAAGTTTGTAGATTCTGGAAAATATCAATCAGTTCAAGCTAAACCTGTGGTGGTTTAGCTGACCTGACTTTGTTCACCCCAGAGGAAGTTTTCTGGTTTAAGCCAGGATGCTCCTCTAAGCAGAGCATTTATCTAAGATGTTTGTGAGAAATCCCACAGTGGCAGTGGCTCTCCATGGAATACAGCTGAAGCCATATATGTATCATTTCCAAGGTGAGATGAATCCCATCTCTGGAGACTGCTTATGTAATTTTATTTAGTTTAATGGAGCCCAAGGTTGCCAAAGGACTCTGGAAACAGGGATTCTAGGCATGTTTCCATTGAGTTTATGTGCTAATCCTGCTGTGATCAAGTTACTGGAGCAGCCACTTTCCAAAACCAGCATTTATGAAGCTGGGGTGCCTCCAGGGAATGGCCTTAATTCTTTCTTTAGAAATACAGGAGAAGGAAGTGTGAAAGCTGAGGTGCACAACTTCTATTGTGCTTATCCTGCACCTGCTTCTTCCAGCCTTTTAAAAGGTCATTAACAAATGTGGAAAAAGTGACTGGACTTAAGGAAAACTAATTGCAGATATTTTCAAAGGCAACACTCTCTCTGTTTTCAGTTACTGAAAATACACCCTGTTCCTCTCAGTCTGTGCTAAGATGTGTGACTCCATTCTGTCTTAATAAACCTAACCATGACCAAATGCCTTGAAATCCTGAAAAGCACCAAAATTTCAGGCACCAGATTCTTCAGCCACTGCATCCATCAGCTTGTTTCCCTAGTTTCAAAGGGGCAAGACTGAATTTCATCACTCATATAGTCTGATCCCAGCTGCTCATCAGCAGATCACCTGCTACAGACCCAGAAATCTCACCAAAAAAAAAAAAAAAAAAATTCAAAATTTTGCAAGTGGTTTGCTGGTCCTGGTAAGATCAGAAGCACTGTAAGGATCTTTTGTCCTGTAACATCATTCCAAAGAAAATGAAGAGGCACTTAAAGGGGGAAGAATAAAAACTCAATTGAAAATGTCTTCAAACACTCTGCAGTCCAACAAAACACCTCCATGATAGGGAGGAATGTTCTCAATAATTTACGTAATAAAAAGCAGTCTTGCCAATAAAGGCTTCTAATAAAGATGTAATTTTTTTACAATGCTTCATTTACAATGCTCCAGGATTATTTCTCAATAATCATTTTGCTCTACTTATTTTTACAATTATCCAGCCATGACAGAGCAATAAAACCTCTGTGGTGATGTCTACCTGGAGGTTTTTGTGTTAGCAGAGTGAGTGGCTGGGTGAACAATTGCAATGACCACATTGTTTTTCCAGGTACAAGGCTGTTACAGATGCTTGCTCTCTGCAGCCTGATATTGATTTACTGCCATTTGGTGACCAGACAGAAATTGGAGAAAGGGTAAGTAATGTGAATGCTTTAATCTCTGCTTGGCCTTTGTATTAAGAAGATACTTCCTGATGTCACTCAGACAGTTCTACTCTGTATTGGGCTGCCAGACTGGTAAATAATTGTCATTCACCAAGTGTTACTACCAAAAAAAGTTGAAATCTCTTCTGCTTCTTCAGCTATTTCTCAAATGGGATTTCTTTACCAAAGTCTCCCATATTATGCTTGCAAAGTTTGATGCTGGTATTGGTTACATTTTCAGTCTGAAAAGCCTACTGTGCTCAGAGCAGCTCTTCATAATTTACACTTACCCATGAATAATAACTTTTCTTCTGATGTTATATGAGGACTATGCTTGTTTATCAATAGAATTAGCAGTTTAATGACGTTTTTTATTTACTATAAACTCTATAATTTTTTTAAAAATCACATTTCCAAAACCCTGTCATAATGTTTATTCAAATATGACTATTTCTGATCCATTTGAATTATTAGGGGATTAATTTAAGTGGAGGCCAACGACAGAGAATCTGTGTAGCTCGAGCACTCTACCAGAACACCAACATTGTCTTCTTGGTAAGATTTTTCTTTTGCACATGAAGCATGCAAAGTTAGTAATAAAATATATTTAGTTTATATTTAGAAGAGCTGTGGGGACTTGCATTCAACTCCAAAACCAAGTTATAGAGAGACAGCATTAAAACATCCTGGGAGACTGATGAAAGTGGGAATTCCTGCACAGATTTACACTGGAAGTGTGGAACAGATTGCCTTAACTCCTCCTTGCTCTCAGTGGTGATCTACTGTCAGCACAGTCCCACAGAAATCAGCAGGATTTCTGATAAGGAGCCATAATGAACAGTCTGAGGGCTCAGCACTCCCCTGCAGAGTACTGTGGAGTTGGACAGCCTTTCCTTTCTCTGATATTACTTTCAAGGCATATCAGGAATTTCAGGAGGTTCATGAAAGGACTGTTTGAGCCTCTTCAAAATTAAGGCGAGGCTTCTTGAAGAAAAAATGTTTACATGTTGATATCCTTATCTGAATGTTGCCTTATTTCCAGGCACACTCACTCACAGTGAAGATCAAGCACGTCTGTAGTTTAGTTTGGAGGAAATGAGAAGAGTTGCTAACTCTGCTTTAATATTCCTGTGCCAGTTTCATACCAAAATTGGGCACAAGTTTGGCTTTGAATCCTGGAATTTTCAAATTTGGATGGGAAATTTCAGTTCTGGTGTTCCTGCACTCTGTCAGTGAGGCACCAGCACTACACACAACCAGACACAAGAAATGAATCTGAGTCCATTGCAGTGAACTGAAGAGCAGTGGAGTCCAGCTCACTGGAGCACAGCCCTCTGACTGGGTCCTAGTCACTAGAGAGAGATGAAACATCAGTAAAGACAGGTGTTCCTATTTTAAAAATACTATATGAGGAATAAACCTCACTTTTGTATCCTGTTCTAATATTTTTCAATTTGATGTGGTTGCAGGATGACCCGTTCTCTGCACTGGACATTCACTTAAGTGATCACTTAATGCAGGAAGGGATTTTGAAGTTTTTGCAAGAGGACAAGAGGACTCTTGTTCTGGTGACACATAAATTACAATATCTGCCACATGCTGACTGGGTAAGAGAAAAGGTGCCAGGGGAAAATTTGCTAAGGATGAATGTACACCTGAAGTTAACACCATAACATTTAATGGGATTATTGCTTTTCTCTGCAATAGAGTCCCTCCTTAATTCCATATGCCATGTAGCTAACTGCCACATTAACTAACACAGTAGTGGACTAGCTATTTTATGTTTACATTGAGGTTTTTTTTGTTCATTCAAAGGCCTGAAGTATTTTGATTTAATTGCAACTGTCTATCCTTTCTTTTCAATACTTTTTACATGTGCAGGAAAGCATGACTTACACGAGTTTCAGTTTATGAGCTGTGCCAGAAAACTTAAGAAGTTATTAATAAAATATTGAATAAAATAAAGAAAGAAATTTGCATAATGGTAGTGTTACTAATGGTGAGACTTATATTGTAGGATCCAGGTCAGTGATTATGGTGTCTGTGTTGTTGAGTGCTGGGTGCTTTCTCCCCTAGATCATAGCAATGAAGGATGGAATGGTGCTTAGAGAAGGGACACTAAAGGATATCCAAAACAAGGATGTTGAGCTATATGAGCACTGGAAAACTCTGATGAATCGCCAAGATCAAGAGCTGGAAAAGGTAAATGGGAGCATTTAGGCAAGGATGACTTTTCTGCAAAGAAATATTTGTCATTCAAATTCAAAAACACCCAAAGCATGTCTGAAGCAAGTTTTCAACTTGACTTTAGGGCAAAACCACATGACCTGTAAGGAGTTTTAGGGGCTGGAATAGATTGTCCAGGAAGTGTGTGGTATGTCCATTATGGATGGTTTGTAAGCACATCTTAGCCAAGAAACTCTTGGAAATGTGGTGCACAACTGAACCTTTGGTGGGGCAAGGGTTGGACCCAGAAACTTCCTTTGTTGTCTCTTATCCTTTTATTCTGTTATTGCCATGAACATTTAGGATTCTCTAAAGACTATTTTTGAAGTTTTTATCATTCCAGAAGAGAGGGAATGAAAGAATGTCAGAGAGAGGGAAAGAAGTGGGCAAAGCTGAATTCTCTGAAATTTAAATTGAAAAATACTGTGTTTTTCCATTCTATGAGTTAAATGATCCATATAAAGTCTCTTTGAGATTACTGTAAGTACTACTACAATTGGTGAACAGCTAAGCTCTCAAATTAATAAAACCTAATATTAATAAATAATAATAACAACCTAATTATTTTAGGATATGGAAGCTGATCAGACAACTCTTGAGAGAAAAACCCTTAGAAGAGCCATGTACCCCAGAGAATCCAAGTCACAACTGGAAGATGAAGATGAAGGTTTGTTTTACAATTTCACTTTATTTAATACCATTTTTCATTACCTTTCCACTTTCATAGCTGGCAGTTCTTAGTAGCAAAGTGTGACACTGTTGATGACACTTGGTAATAATAGTAGAAAGCCCAACATTTTGGCCTGTTTACAATTGGACTTGTTTAAGGGATTCTCCATATGTTTCCCTAAACATCATGCACAGATAAGAGTGTACCAAAGCAAGTTAATGTCTTTGCTTACTCACAGTGCCTGGAGTTACTGAGGGATGAGATAGAAGTACAACAACAGAAAAAATTGTAAAGAAAAAAAAAATGAAGTGGCTGTCAAAAGCATGTCAACATTTCCCTTCCTCAAGTGCAGCCTGCGGGGCTATGAAATATATATTCCTATTATCTGGGATAAAAAAAATAAATTTCATGTTTATACACCTCTGAAATATATCTTTTCCACCGTTTCCTCCAAGTAGAAGTCTTCCACCGTTTGTGTTTCTACAGAATGTGATCAATTATCATTTTAGTACTCTTGATTAAAGGGGAAAATGAAATTTTTCATGCAAAGAGATGATGAAGAGTCTGGATGGAAAGGTTTGGAGGGTTTTCTAAAATCTTCCAAATTGTTCTGCTAACTGTATAATAAAAGCTGATGAACAGGGAAAGGCCTGGTGTCTGCTCTAAATAATAAGTAGTGAAGACTTGGTTTATAAAAACTTTTTCTTAACAAAACTGTGACAAGTCAAAACACAGGATTGCTTAAAGAGCACAGGGAAAGTCTTATGAGAATATGTCTGAAGCATTTGCTGTTCTTAAATGACAAATTGAATTTTGACTTTAAAATTTAAATTCAAAGCAGGATAGAAAAAAAAAAAACACCAACAAATGTGGTAAAACCAGGTATAGTTATTACTGAATCCATGCTAACTTGATCAAATGTCTGAATCGCAGAGGAGGAAGAGGAAGAAGATGAAGATGATAACATGTCAACTGTCTTGAGGCTCAGGACGAAGATGCCATGGAAAACCTGTTGGAGATATCTAACCTCTGGAGGATTTTTCTTGCTCTTTCTGATGATTTTCTCCAAGCTGTTGAAACACTCAGTTATTGTGGCTATAGATTACTCGCTTGCTACATGGACATCCATGGACAATGCAAATGAAGCTAAGAATGCTGATGAGGATAAGAGCACAGAGAAGGTGAGCCAGATATTGGAGCCTGACAGGGAAAAAAAATGAAAGAAAACATATTTAAAGTAATTTTTTGCTGTTCATCTAGAAGCCAGCTGGATTGAAATGACAGGTAGATTACTATACAGGACGAACAGATTCTTAATGTTTAAATAAGGCAATTCAAATTGTATCAATATTTTTGACCATTCAGAACTGAAACAGAGGAGTATTTCAGGGTAGAAAAATATTTGACCTTTCAAACTAAGGAGCTTTACACTAAACTTTTCCATCTGGATTTTACACCTGGTCTTCTAAGTCAATGACCCCACTTTCCTAAGTACTGGCTGTCAAGTAGTGTCCTGCCAGAAAAATAAATAAATAAATGGAAGTCTTCAATTGTTCTGCTTAAGTACAATCTGCTTATAGCTGTAAATTTGAGTCATATACAATATCTCATGGAATCCACTTAATAGACTTTCAGAAGGCTTAAATGTGCTATAACTCTGGCAGATCAGTTTAGGATTTGCTCTGTGAATTTCATAATGCTTGAACTTGCTAAAGTGGAATTTTCCAACGCCTTAATTCTTGAGAAGTTCTACTCAGTTTCCCTGTATTTCTTGGTTAACGATATTTTTTTTTTTTTGTCCACATAATCAGTGTTCACAGTTGTAAGAGCTACCATTTCAAGGTCTTGAGGGGTAGAATAGATTGAGGGCTCTTAGACCTGCCAAAACTTCTAATTATGTGGATTTAATGAATTGCAGTTCCATCACTGCAGTTCCATCATATTTATTTTATTTCCCAAAGGTGGCATATAATTATGTAATACAAGATATATTAGTTGATGGGCACTAGGTACCTTGGGAACTTCCTAGCAGAAAAGAAAAATGGGTGTTTATTTCTAGGATTGATGTATTTGTCATTCCATTAGACTTATCATGTAGCTGTCTTCAGCATCCTCTCTGGAGCTGGGATTGTCCTTTGCCTCATCACATCCCTGACTGTGGAGTGGATGGGCCTCACAGCAGCCAAGAACCTGCACCACAATCTCCTCAACAAGATCATCCTTGGACCAATCAGGTACAACAAAAACGATGTCCCTGAAAAGCTAAATGGTCAAAATCTGTCCTCTTTGTAGCTGCAAGGCTACTCCCAGGAAAAGCTCTTGAATTTGAGTTGTTTCCTTCAAAGCCTCAAAAAGGGAAAATGTTTAGTGAGATAAGCATGGGAGGAAAACATTCCATGAGGTAACATGTGGAATTTTGCCCGTGTTTTTTATCTGGCTGAAATGTTTCAGAAAGCTGGCACCCCTTCAGGGCTGGGGGTTCAGGGACAGCTCTGAGGGCAGTTCAAGCTCCAGGGTACCCAGCTCCAGCTCTAAGCAATGGCCACAGTGTCAAACCATGTGGGCACACCAAGGCTTCTTCTGTGCACAATACCCAGAGCCTCACAGGCAGCAGAATGGCCAAAGGATGCCTGAATAACAAATTTATCACAGTGCTTACAGGAAACATCTGGGGTTGGTGCCCATTAGAAGGAGGTTGGTGCCATTACTTGGTGCCCAGGAACGGGTTGTGATCTTTGGAAGGGATCTTAAATCCTGATGGAGCAAGAAGGGAAGATCAGGACACAAGACAGCAGGTTTTTGGAAGAGGAGACAATTTTTTTTTTTCAGGGGAAAGTGCCAAAAGAAGCATTTAGACAGTCAGGATGCAGATAAGATGATCTGGTATGTTATTCATCTTTATTGCTTGGTTTAGACAATGGCTGTACACAGCTCTGTGTTCTGTCTGACTGGACTTTAAATCCAAAACTGGAATTCCTCTACAGGTTGCTTTTTGGTTTTAATTTGTCCAACAGGTTCTTCGACATGACTCCGCTGGGGCTAATTCTGAATCGCTTCTCTGCGGATACAAATATCATTGATCAGGTAGATGTATCAATATATTCTGGTTTATTATCCTGACTCTGCAAATTTTCATGTAGATCTGAATAAGATGATGTAATAAAATATTCAGTAGAGAAAGGCATAGCAAAACCAGCTCTGAGAATGATAATAGGGACACTCAAATTAAAAAGTGCACACATTTGTAATAATGAGGGCAGGTAACCTTCAAAATAAACATAGTGGGAGGTGGGGGCTCTTAATTGCTTCATATGCAGACTGTTTGATTCTGTTGGAAGACCTGGATGAAGAAAACAGCAGATTTTGGGCTTGAAACAGGAAACACAGTGGAATATAACAACTTTGAATATATGGGAATAGGTATGACAAATAAATGTTCCGCTGTGGCTGGCAGAACATGTGGATTTAGAGCATTTAGGGAGAGAAGGGGCTTTCACTATGGCTGTGCATTAAAATTTTTGGATGAACAATAATCCTGAATGTAAGGTTGATAGGAACATGGAATAAAAATTATGAGATTCTGAGACAGAGCATTCTACTTCTCTAAATATCTGGCATATGTAGAAAAATTTTCTCTTCCTATTCCTATCATGGCTCCTATTTCCCCATGATCTTTGAAACTCTGACCTTTAGAAAACAAAAACCTACTGACTCATTTTTTAACCCCTCTACATTTGGCTATGAGACCCACAGAAACAGAAAGACTCCTGATATTAGGAGACTATCAATGAGTACATAGTGGTATTATTTCACTTTTCTTGTAGGAAAAGGTGTATAGTGGTGCTACCAGGGATTTTTTTCATCATGGATGTTTTTCATTTTCTTCTAGCACATCCCTCCCACCCTGGAGTCTCTGACCAGATCCACCTTGCTGTGCCTGTCAGCCATTGGAATGATCTCCTATGCCACTCCATGGTTCCTTGTGGCCCTCGTGCCCCTGGGCATAGCATTTTATTTCATCCAGAAATACTTCAGGGTTGCTTCCAAGTATGTATTAAAGAACTGCCCTGAAAGTTTCCTCCATGAAATACAGTACATAAGAACTGTGGTGGAATGTGAGGTTGTAGGAGCTAAAAAAGAGGGAAATGGCCATGGCATCCTGCTTTTGAACCTGAGGCATAAGTTTGAGACATGCACTGGGGAATATTTCCAGCTCACCTGGCTATAAATGGGGTATCTGGGGAAGTAACACCTGAAATTACTGAAGTAACAGTTGAATGGATTTTTTTTTTTTTTTTTGGCTCTAGAATAAAATGAACATGAAGTTTGTGAATCAGCTGAGCTTACAACTGGTCAAAACTCATCTTTGACATTTGAGGGTTCGTAGAGAACAGAAAATAACTCCTTTGATTAACAGCTCTTCCTTCATACTGTGGAAAAAGCTCCACAGGAAGCAATTTCCACTATAGAGTGTTCCATATTCAGGGTGATTTGGCTGGGTGTAAAGAGTACAGTTTTTTCAGCAAAAAGAGAGTCATGCTCCTGGTGCTAAATTTATCCTATAATTTCAGAAAACATCTTCAGTAAGCCATTTGAAGTTTTTTCTTAAATTCAATCCCTTAGTCTTTTGTTATCAGCCAGAATCTTCCAAGAAAATTTATTTAGAAGAAAACTCTGTAATCAGAATTCACAAACCAGAAATGTTTAAATCTGAAATAAGTTGCTTAACTTGTCTGAGATTTTTCAGAAACCTTGTTCTTGCCCCACCAGACCTCCAAACTGAAGCTGTGTGTGGCAGTACACCAGATCTCAAGGTGACTGACAAATCAGGAGACCTGGTTTTCACTCTCAAATTATTCTGATACATTAAACTCTTTTAAATCACTTGAAATGTGACTTGTATTTTCACTCTCAAATTATTCTGATAAATTAAACTCTTTTAAATCACTTGAAATGTGACTTGTATTCTTTTGATGGGCAATGGAAATTAAAACATCCAATTTATTTCCCTAAAAATTAGTCTTGGGAACGAAGGAATAGCTTCAGCCAGTATTTGTAGCTCACTTGCATGCAGTCCTTTGCAGGCATATAAGCCTCACTAATTTTTAGAAATGCAAATATTTACAGTATTTCTTGCAGCACTTTGACTCTTTGTTGTATTTTCCATTACATGTTTCACAAACTTCTGTGTATTTTCCATCAAAAATTTGAAAGGTATTTATCATCAAAACATCAGCAACAAATTCAGTTCTGCCCACTGCAACATTCAGCAAAATCCAGCAGTTGTTTCTCCTAGCCCATCTAATACAGTGTGCAAAATTAGTAGGATTTTGATAACAAGTTTGGCTCTCTAATGATCTGGACTTTTTCTGTTTGTACAACTGGCTGCTATGCCAGTGGCAGAGTGTTACAGAAAGATCTGATTTTTTTCTGTGGTTTGGAAAATGTTCCTCTTTTAAAAGACTGGAACTTTTTGGACTTAAATATTGTTGCTCCATGCAGGTCTCAGAAGTGCCATTGCTGAGTAATTAGGGAAATTTATCACTCATATTATTTCTCTGTCAGTGCTGTCTCTGCTACAACTAATATTAAAAGCACAAAGAAAAGATCTGCTATCGTCTGAAATATTTTACTTTCAGCATGTTGTACTACTTCCAGATATGGAAAATGAGGCCTGGTTTTGTGGAAATACAGTTTTATTGTTAGGCCAGCTGTTGTCATAAAATATATAAACTTCCTGATACACAGACCCTATTATATATCTGACCTAAGAGTCACAAATAACATGCTATAAAGTTTAAAATCAATGGGTTTGAATTTAATTTTATGTTATTAATATATCAGAACCTGTGAGAATAAAAGATAATGAGGATCTGTCTAAAATGGATAGCAGGTTTTTACCCAGGAGAGACATTACCCCGGGGGGGCAAATAGAAGCTTAAAGTGACCAAAAGTAGATGGAGAGGGCAGCAGGGAGATGATTCAAAGGCTCCTGTGGCAAAAAAAAAGGAATGTTATATTCCCATGCTCGTGTCGTTCTGTACTATAGGAATATTTTTTTTGTGATCCTGAAAAGAATAGTGCAATATAAAAAATGTCTTTTCTTGTCAGCTATGCAGCAAAATTTCTACAGACAGAAATGTTTATTGTAATGGGCATCTGTTGTTTTTTGTATTCCCAGGGACCTCCAGGAACTTGATGACAGCACCCAGCTCCCTCTGCTGTGTCACTTCTCTGAGACAGCTGAAGGCCTTACCACCATCAGAGCATTTGGGTAAAATTTGTAAAACAAATTATTAGAGGGAAGCTTGGGGGTCAAGCTGGCCTGTTCAGCTTCCTTGGAGCATGTCTGAGGGCAAATTGTTGAATGTGAAGAGCTTTATTAAGCTATTTTGAAAAAAGAGAATGGATGTTTTTCCTGTTGCTTTGCCATGCGTCTTAAACATTTTGCATATTTTGAGTAACACATGTATTGGTGTTCCACTGTATTAAAGGTGGTTACATTTTTTAGGAGGTGATACTTAAACTTTTAATGAGTCTATTTTAACTATGCCTTTAATGTGGACAGCAGGGAGCTCTGTTTTGCCAAGCAGGCAGGGGCACTGCCCCTTCAAACTCCCTGCTATATCCAAGTGTCCCTGAATCAGTTCTGTGCTTAACCCACTTTCCAAGCAAGGAGACATCATGACACTCTCCAATTGAAAGGCAGTGTGCAGCTTGAGAGACTTTCCAAGAAAAGTGCAGCAGAACAGAACTTGATTTTAATATTGTAAAACCTCCCTTTGTTAATCAAAACTGAAAAATCACTTCTGTAAGATCCAGAGAGTTTTGCCAGCTTTCTATGCATATATTTTCTCTCTACTACATGAAATAGAAGCCAAACTCTCCTATGTTCACTCCATTATGGTTATGACTCTGACAAAGTGCCAGCTTGAGGTTTTTTCCTAGTAAGTGCACCTTGCACCCATTCTGCACTATGAAGAATTCCAAACCAGAGCAGATCCCACTGCAATGACATTTCCACACCTATTTGATCAGCTTATGGCTGTTTCCTCATGTCAAGCTAAGCTTTAGGACCTCAGCTATTAGCACAGAGTGTTGCAGTAAGGCCTGTGGAAGAACAAGCAAAAACACTGTTGTGTTGAAGAGGTGTGAGCCAGTGACCAACAGGAAATGCTTTCACTAGCTTTTTCAACAGAATGATGTATTGAAACAGGAAAT
The DNA here is from genome assembly GCF_048771995.1 of Taeniopygia guttata. NCBI lineage: Eukaryota > Metazoa > Chordata > Aves > Passeriformes > Estrildidae > Taeniopygia > Taeniopygia guttata. Next base: position 63,563,975 of record NC_133025.1, read on the forward strand.
CATCATTAGGGCCTGATGCTGATGTATGCTGAGTACTTCTCAAGAGGTTCAGAGTGGCCCTTCATCACCTGAGGAAGGTTATGAACCTGAGGTTAGTTCCTGAGGAAGATGAAGGAGCTTAGCACTTTCTGGGTGGTTCAACTTTTTTTTTGCCTCACAAAAAGGCAATGTGGTCTTGGATGGCAGGGAGCAAAAGGCAACCCGAGGGCACCACAACAATTGAGTTTTTCAGGATTTCTGGTGCTAATCAAAGCCATTTCATTTCCCTGCCTGTGCTCCACTGCCCACCAAACCTGAAGTCTTCTGCATTTATTGTCTTCAAGTTTGTATTTACTGCTGGTCCTCTTAGTCATTCTCTGCAATTTGGGTTCAGTATGTTCCAGGATAAAACTGAGCAGCTCCTCACATAACTTACCGCAAAGCAGTACAATTGGATCAGAGAGCAATCTCAGTGACCTTTGCTGTTCCCCATCTGACAGGATAAAAGTCTGAAAGTGCCCAGAAGATGAGCTGAACGTGGATGAAAACACAGATTAAGTGTGTCAGATTTTCCATTAGGAGAGCAGGAGTTTTGCTGCCAGGAAAGCAGATGAGCAGAGTAGTCAGTGCATCCTTGTTCCTCCCCACATTATTACTATTACCAGTTGTTCTGGGAAGGTTGCTTGTCATGTTTACAAGCTGTGCAGAGGTAAATAAAATATCAGTGGGAAATAGCAGGGGGAAAAGGGAAGTTTCTAGAAGAACAGGCATTAGAGGTGCTTCACAGCAGGGCCCTGAGACTTTGAAATGAAAGGTAAAACAGACACTGAGCTGCTGACTGAAGTTCAGATGGTTTAATCAAGTGAGGGTATTCACCAGACAATAGAATATCGTTTCCAGCAAAATGGTTTCCATCTGACTGTGCAAGGCACCATGAATTTAATACACTTGCACCAACAGAGATTTCCCCTTCCCCTCCCAAATGTACATTGGGTCTTCAGCACTCTGGCATCCTTCCACTGGTTTTTAAATGTGATGGGCATTGTGTGGGGGAGAGAAGAACAAGTGGCAGTGGAGGTAATACCGCTCATTTTTCTAATTTAGAGGTGATCTATAGCTCTCCCTGATTGTAGTTTCCCAGTTGTTTAGGAAAAGTGTGACTGGCTGAAAAAACAGCTGAGCTGAGTAGCTGAAAGGTTTGATTTCCAGATCACTCTACATCCATATTAGTAGAAACTTTAGGGATGTCACCCTTGTTGAGGAGCCCTGCAGCTGGCCAGGTAACTTCTGAATTCTGGTTTAAGCTGATGGGTGAGCTCTTTGCCCTTGCTAGGGGCCTGTGAGGAGTTGCTAAGGGACCACAGCAGCACTCAGCTGTGGGAGGAGTGGACTACAATCCACAGCTCTGGGAAACAAAACCTGTCCCAGCACCCTGGCCTTGCAGTCCCTTTGAGGGGACAGTCTCTGTAAACTTTTGTCTAGTCCAACAAAATTGCTTGTCAAACAAATCCCTACTCCATGTGTCGCTCTGGCTATGGGCAGCTGTGGCAGCAGATGTGTGTTCTGAGGGAAGAGCTTTTAACCCAAACTTCAGCAAAAACAAAAGGGCAGAAAGTTTCGAGCTGGGGGAAGAGAAGTCAGAGCAGAGTTAATGCTTCATCCTTTTGTGTGTGAGTGCGTAATGTGTTGTAATGTAACAACTTTGGTCTCGGCAGGCACGAAGCCAGATTTAAACAACGTATGCTGGAGCTGACTGACACGAACAACATTGCCTACTTATTTCTGTCAGCTGCCAACAGATGGCTGGAGGTCAGGACGGTACGTTCAGTTTTGTCCCAGCCATGGTTTTGAAACCTTGGAAGCAAACAGAGACTTTGCCTGATGCAGAGAAGATAATAACGAGCATTAATCTCGCGAGGAGATTATACACACGGTTCCTTAAAATAGATCAGGATTGTTATGTTAAACCCAGAGTGTTTTTTCAGCTTTCTTGGCCAGGAGTAAGAAAACACAAGTCTGCCTCATCTTCTGTTGTGTGCTGTCTAGCGTCTGAAGGGAGTGCAAGAACAAACATTTACATAACTTCAAACAAGACTTTCTCTACTACTGTGCAGCATCCACAGACCTGCCACAGCAGGAACTGCTTTCAAGGCAGAAAGGGGCTTTTCAGTGGCTTTGTGAACTGTGCCGTCCTTCTGCTAGGGCTGTTTTAGGCACACTGATCTCCCAGGTCTTGAAGTATCTCTTCAGCAGTAAGCTTGCAGGTCCATACTGTTTGTGGGTTTTTTTGCTTGATGTCATGAAAGATAGCAGATCTAGACTCCAGAAAAAAAATGACAGCAGGGCACGATGCAGCAACTGACAGTGACATAGGCTCCTGGGGTTTGTGAGGGTTCTCTGTGAGGGACTTTCCTGATCTGCGAGGCAAGAAGAGGCAAGCAAAGTAACTGATTCCCTTATTCATCTTAAACAGAAAGGGCAGTGAATAAACAGAGCAGTGGCCTGATTCTGCTGGACACAAATAGTAACAGGCATGATTAACCCTCACATCAAAGGCTGTATACTCACCTTCTTTACTTGCTTGAGCAGTGAAGTTATTCTTCATTTTTTATGATGGCAAAACTTTCCCTTGTGCTCGAAGCTTTCAGCTTCTTACAGCATCCAAAATAGCTGAAATTGCTTCCAAATCTAAGACAGATAAATAACAGTGCAACAGCCAATCCTGGAATAAGCCTGTTAATGTCTCACAGTCTTAGACTTGCTTACATGCAGAATGAATTTTGTCCAAGAATACACCTTGCCTCATCAGACATTAGAAATAATGTGGCCTTGCCAAGGAATAGTTCATCTAGCTCTGTCTCATGGTGCAGTAGTACTAAGGCCATCAAAAAGTTCGTGGGATTTAACAGCAGCTGTTAAGTCCTGTCCTAGTAGATGATGGAGGCTCAAGACCATTATTGCTTCCTAGGTGTGAGTCACAGAATTCCAGAATCACAGAATTATTTGCGTTGGGAGGGACCTTAAAGCCCATCCAGTTCTGACCTCTGCCATGGGCAGGGACACCTTCCACTAACCCAAGTTTCTCAGATCCCCATCCAGCCTGGCCTTCCAGAGGTGAGGCAGCCACAGCTTCTCTGGTCAGCCTGTGCCAGGGCCTCACCACCCTCATAAGGAAGGATTTCTTCCTCATAGCCAATCTAACTCCCCCATCTGCCAGTTTGAATCTATCCCCCACTAAAATTTCAGTCTGTATTCTGCTCATCAACACATTTTTTAGACAGATGAACGAGGCAGCCCTCATTTCAAATCTCAGAAGGAAATATTCCTGACACAGTATTATGAGACAGGATGAGAAAAATGAATGGAAAATGTGATCCAAAGTAAATGCCGGCAGCAGTGGGATAGTGGGAATACCAACTATATTCCATTAATCAGCACCTTGACTCCATGAGATGACATGTAGTATATACTTCAAACCTGAGGTAAACATCAAGAAAATTGGTTCCAGCTCCTGCCAATAAAACATGTGCATGATCTGTATAAATTCAACCAAAATCCTTCCTGGACTTTGTGAAGTCAGTGATGCTTTCTTTTTTGAGGAGGCAGACCCATAGTTTGAGAAGACCTGAAGGAGAGTGGAGAGAGTGGAATTGATTTGTTTTAGTAGTGGGAATTAGCAGTGTCCCTGTTACATACCTCTCATGATTTTTTTTTAATATGCTTATTAGGTTTTTTGATCCCTGCTTTTTTTGGGGTAGATACCATGGATGCCCTGGCCCAAATGAATTTGCAGCAATTATTGGCCTGTTTCATTAGTGTTCATCAAGTTGCTTTGAGTATTTCAGCTTGGGTATCACAACCATGACCTCTTCCAGGGAAGAAAAACAAACCAAAATGAAGGGCTAGGTGTCATTATATAAATAATTCTTGGTAAAGTGGAACTGCTCCACAGGTAAAGAAATGTCTTGGTTGCTGCATGTTTTTCCTTTTTTGTCACCCTGTCTCTCATTGCAGGATTATCTGGGTGCTTGTATTGTCCTGACTGCTGCTGTCACTTCCATCACCGAAGGGCCACACTCGGGGTTTGTGGGGCTGGGTCTCCTGTATGCTCTGACGGTACGTGCCAAGGCCAAGTGTAAGAACTTCCAGACCAACATGTTAATTTTATAATATTTTTATGTGCACACTGTCATCTCCCAGATTTCTTAATCTTGAAAAAAAAATGAATCCTGCAAATAATGGACTCGAGCCAAAGCTGAGAGAGTTCAGGGCAACTTGGACTTGCTTCAGGTTTTATGAGCCAATTAAAAAAACACAACCATTCCCAGGCCCTGCGTGCTCCCAAGTGGAGCAGGAAAATTAAAAATGCGTAAGAGGATCTGCTGTGCACTCTGTTTTGTACAACACAGTGCTGTTTCCACCTCTAAATGGCAAAACCTGCTAGGAAATACAGATTGTCATCATCTGGGTAATCTTTAACCAAAGGCCAAATAAAATAATTGCTGAAGAAACAGAATTACTGCTTTTGCCCTTGGAGGGACATTACTGAGATGCCCTAGATCGTCCATGCAATTATTAATGGATTTGGGGACTGGGACCTTTATGGGCATGGTTCATCATGCCAGGTAGCAGTAGGAATGCAGAGGAGATGGGCTTAGGGATGACAAGCTTGTGGTGGTGCAGTAGCTGGTTCATTCTGCCGCTGTCATTAGCAGGGAGAAGAAGGAACAGTATTTCAGTGTTCCTGGCTGCAAGAGAGGCTGAGTGTTCTTCACGAGCACAGAGTGAATGACAATCACCACAGAGAGTAGAAGTATTCATGAATTACGAGAATGGGGACAAAATATTACTGAATGAACCACGAGAGTGGGGATAAAGGCAGGATGATGATAGTGGCAGGAAGAACTTTTGAAACCATGGCAAAAATCTGTCTGCTTTGAAGCACTGGTATGAGGAAAGGATAAAAGGTGTGGGTCTAACCCTGAGATCTGGCTTTGCACATAAATGCTGGTGAGCCTATGGCTACAGCAGAAAGTGCTCCACAGCTGCCTTAGGGAGACCTTAGATTCCCCTCTGTGCAGCTGTTCCAGCAGTGTGAGAATCTTTCAACAACTGAGAATCAGTCCCAGGGCTTCAGCTTCACTCTGAAAACATTCCTGGTAATGCTGCTTCATTAGCAGAGATCTGGAAGCGTCAGGATGTCTGCGTCATCCTTGTTTTTAGCCTGTGTTTGCAAACAGTGGGAAATAGGCATGTGCTGAAGTCTGACACAACAGGTGAAGAAGAGCTTTAGTCACCAAGTGATCACCTGTCTCTCTTCTGCCCCACAATAACCCTGAAGAACTTTTGAAGGCAGCTGGATCACTACCTGTCTCTCCTGGCATAGTTTGGTGTTTTTTTTAATAATTACTCTTTGCAGCTGAGAGAGGGCCAATATTTGGACCTAGATGATAACAAACTATTTGTACTGAGATTGTGTTTACAGTGGACATCCTGAGCTTATTCTTCCCTCTTCTATAAACACTGCCAACTCCTTTGCACAACTGTGATGAAGCCTGAGGTAATGGGCAGAGTTTTTGGGTGCCAGGCTGTGTTATCAAATCTGCCAGATCTAGGATAGCAGCCTGCCACTGCAAGCAGCAGTTCTGCACTGTGTTGTTTGTCTGCAAACTTCCCAATTTCTGTAACTTTCTAACTCAAAAGCTGGACATCAAATAAGCAGGTATCTGAACATAAAGGAAAGAATACCCCATCAAGAGCTTTATCTTAAGGATAAAGCATACAGTCAAGTCCTCTAAATTAACAACAGTTTTTGCTGAATCTCAGTGAAAATTATTTTCTGTTTGCTTCCTGCATCAGTATTAGGTTAGTGGTAAAGAAGTGAGACTGGCTGGTTTATTCTTAATAATGTCCTTAATTGGCACTCACCAGAAAAAATGACAAAGCCTTTCTCTGAATATGTTTGTGCATAGGGTGTTTTTATTTTTAGGTTTATAAAACTTCATTCAGGTACATAAAATATCTCAAGTTTTAAAGGTTCTTGGCAATCAACTCATCCTAATAATACCAGTTCTTCTGTTTTACAGAAACACCTAAATACAGACTTAGGAAATAGATTTACAATTTTCAGCCTTAAATAGTAAGTCCTGCCTAGAAAAGCGTTTTTCTAAGCTACTGAGTATTGTTAGAGAACTAATAGTCAACGATTATCTACTAAAAGTAATGCCTTTACTATTGATTCAATTATTGATCAAATCCTTTTCATTACAATTGAGAATAAAAACCAGGAAGGAAATATTGCTGAACTGATAACACTTTTTTCCCCCTCATATATTTCTATGCTAAAAACTTCTCAAATTTTCCACAGAGCGAAAGGGATTATCTAAATATGCAGAAATGAAACTATCATAAATTATTTTCAATATATTTGCAAATAGTGAACTTTCTTAATCTTTAGTTGCAGACTTTGAAATATTAGAATATGCATAATAGAAAACATTTCCAAACAGTACTTGCAATTTTGATTGTTTTCTGTGTTTGTGTGCTTAAAGAAGACACCTTTCAGTACTGATTATTAGATGCTGAAGACAAGATAATTCCTCAATCAGTCAGAGTTTAGGTACAACTTTTCCATACTTCTCCTTAAAAAAACAAGGATGAGAATACCATGCACCAAACTGCTGTCTTAGGGTTGTGTTGGAGTATGACTGGCTTCTTATGGATTTGATGCTGTTGCACTGAGTCTTGAACTGCTGTAATGTTAAAGAGACACACTGTGTTGAGTCAGGCCAAGGATTTTCACAAATGTAACCAACCTTTATTTCCAAATGGCTAGATGAACAGAAAGAATGCTGAACCCTGTCCTTGTTTTCATTTTGTGATGCAGATAACCAACTACCTGAACTGGGTAGTGAGGAATCTGGCTGATCTAGAAGTGCAGATGGGCGCAGTGAAAAAAGTACACAGCTTCCTGAACATGGAGTCAGAGAACTACGAAGGCTACCTGGGTATTGCTCTTAATCTTTCTGGGGCTTTCCATGGTAATGTGAAAGAATGGTAGACTTGGTCATGCAAAATGTACACACCTCTCTGGCCAAAATCTCTTCTCACTGAGGTGTAGGAGCTGCCACTGGTGTGAGTGACAAGGATAGCTAAGAGAAGCTATGAAAATATGTTGTTCACATTAGTCAACATGAAAAAAAAATCCTATCAAATGCCAGGGAGACAGAGCAGGACTCTGTAGTGCAATCAAAAATACCAGTTGTAGACAAGATGAGCAAAACATCCATGTAAGTTATTTAGAAAACAAAAATAAGGATAAAAATTAGAAATGTCGCATGGTTCAAAATCTCTGATCTTTCTAGCAGATGGGGACTAAAGATAGGGCCACGTTGGCAAGCAGACCTCAGCAACACTTCTCTAAGCTGCACATTGGAATTCGTGCTCCACACACTTCAAATTGGCCTTGATTGCTATTTGAGAAGTGGTTGAAGTGCAAGAAATGGCTCATAGGTCAAGAAGCTTCCCTGGAAAGCCAAGTTCCTTAGTCCAGAGACAAAACCTGCTGTGTATTCACAAATCAGGATGAAACAAGAGCTGTGATAATGTCAACAGCTCACGCTGTGTGGCAGTAACAACTTCCTTCCTCCAGCTGCCCTTCCTGTGCCGGTCGCTGACCCGAGGCCACGCTAACCCTGCCCTGACACCGCGTTCTCCGCTCCTTTGGCTTCTCCCTCTCGCAGTGCCAAGAGACACTTTAATATCTGCCCTCTCTCCCTGCGTGTGGAGATCTGGAAGCCAAGTGCCTGCCAGGCAGTTCCCAGCTCAGCCTCCCCTTGGCAGGGAACTGGAGCTCTATTTCTCAAGTGGCTTAAAGGAAGGTGCCCAGGCAGGAGAGAGGGGGAAAGGTGACTGTTGTAAAGTGACCCTCTAGCAGCACTCATTTCAGTTTGTTTTTCTCTAACTATTTCAGATCCTTCTCAAGTCCCCAAAGACTGGCCCCAGGAGGGGGAAATCAAGATTGAAAATTTGTGTGTTCGCTACGAAAACAACCTGAAGCCTGTTCTCAAGCATGTGAAAGCCTATATCAAGCCAGGACAAAAGGTACCATGTCCAGCAATTGCTCATCATCCTCATTCTGGTGCAGATCCTTATTTACAGAGCTTTCCTTTCTAAAGTGGCAGAAGAACAAGATTAACAACTTATATTAGCAGATATATACATTTACAGTCCTCTCTGAGGTCCCTGGGCACAGATCAAGAACTTACACTGATAGAAGCTTATTCTTGGCTGGGATCAATTTTTCTTCTGAGTATCCCATATCTTTCCAAGTCCATTTTCCTTGCATAAAAGTAAGTCTAAATAGCAGATAAATTAGAAGGGCATAAGACTGAACTGTGTTAAAACACAAGAGTATCTCACATTTCAGCATGGAGTGTCATTGGCATCTATGTCAAAATGCTGAAATGCTTGCGGGACAAGTCCTTGTGATGAGGAGCAGAAAAGGGGAATGTGCTCACTGTCCTGTTTTGTGTTTTCCCTGCCATTGGGAAGAACCTTTCAACTCACCAGTAGCACAATCCAGTGCAGCTTTCCCAAAAGGGCTGCAGGTGTAAGTAAGGAGCAAGTGAGTAAGTGAGTGAGTATTCTGTGAGTAAGTGACATCCTCCATCTTTTTCAGGTTGGGATCTGTGGTCGGACTGGCAGCGGCAAGTCCTCCCTGTCCTTGGCATTCTTCAGAATGGTGGATATTTTTGATGGTCAGTTTCCCCTGGAAAATGTTGTCACTCCTCAACTACTCCCCCCTTATTTCCTCAGAAGAAGGGAGGAGCATTTTTGATAGTTTATAACCTGGTTCTCTGGCTCAGAAGAGATTTGATTAGAAGTGTTATGCTTAATCCTTCAAAGTACAAAGTGCCCTATTGTGGATAGCACTTGGTTCTCCCAGGAAATTTTGTGCACAGATTATATCTCTATTTTTTTTTTTTTTAATTTGCATGTGGTCTGACAAAACAATATGCAATTTTTGAGACAGGACAAAAAATATGTAAGTCTCTGGAGTGTCTAAATGTTTGCCTAAAGAATAACTGCCTTAACTTATTATAGCTGTCAAAATATTAGCAGAGTATAAACTAGAACTCAACAAGTCCACTCCCTTGATTTTTTTTTTTTATTTTATTGTGCTTTCCCACAACTGCAGCAGAATCTGACTCAAGGGTTGGAAATATGTTGCTATGTTTTCATCCTGCAGCATTTAACTGTCCTAGCTAATTGGCACGAACTACTTTTCAGCATTTATAATACAGATACATGTGTGCTGTTGAGGGACTATAGAAAACCACCAGAAAGTCATCTTTTTTTTCCTAAGATTTCCACATTTCTAGTTTAGCCATTGTGCATGGAATGTTTGCCAGGGAAAGCCTGGTAGGATGGGGAGGATAAGTGAATCTGATGTGGCTAATAGTTGCTTTTGTAGTGGTTCTGTGCCTATATGTGTCTGTGGTCATAGGCTTCTGATTCATGACCATGATTCCTAGATATATAAATATTGCAAAGAAATAATAACCATGCTTATGGCCAGCTTGAGGTTGCCTTCTACTTCAATCTTCTTTCTGTATATTTTCTTTGTCTGCTTCTCCTGTATCCCTGATTTTTCCCAGTGGGAACATCTAAGCCTTTTCTAATCAAGCTCTATTTATCCTTTGTGCACATCCCTGCCCCTGCTGGACCCATATTTATCTTCCATGCTGGTCCACTTCTGGTTGGGGTCGTCATTCTAATGAAAGTTACATAATAAGATTTCGAGTCACTTTACTAGAGCCAAAATTTCATTCACGTTGATCCTTAGGTCCTTGTTATCTCCTTAAATTTCTGTCTGTCCCATTTTATTTCCCTACTTTTACTTTGTTCTTTAGTGTTTTCCTTCTCTCACCCTATGTTCAAACAATCTCTCATTTATCTTATGTCTTGCTTGACAATCCTTTCCCAGTTTCCCAACTCCTCTCAAATTTACTTTTTCCCCTAGGTCCTCTCATCTCCTCTTTTCCTTGAGCGCCCTGGCTTCTGTCAAATATGCATTTCCCTATTCCCCAGGCATGCCATATTAATTTTCCCCTCCTTATTCTACCTCATCTTCTGCTAACCCACTCTAATGTCCTTGTTTGTGAAGAAAAGGAATTGCTTAAGTTTATGCAACCACCAGTGTCTCAAGCAGAAGTCCTCTAACCTGATTAGGATTTTCTTGAAGTGTGAAAATAATTGGACTTTGTACCTTACAGAGAAAATCTTGATTCTTCTGGCCATATAGTAAAAGCATAAAACTACAATCATAGAAGTAGTCCACCTAGAGGGGGAAATTAAATCTTCCACTGAAGCAGGGTCACAGAGAACAACCTACAAAATTCAGTATCATGACAATGGGAATGACAGAAGGGGCACACGTACAAAGCTCTGAATATCCATGCACCTGCCAGTTCACATTTAAGTTCTCACTGTTGGGAGAGAGAACTGATTAAATGAATGTTAGGAGGAGTGCAGCTGCCTAGAGTAGCAATCCACATGAAAACTGCAGCAGTGCCTGATGGAAATAACCTTTACCATATTCTCATTCAGTTTGCCTTGGCCCATCCCTTTCCCATCTCCTTCAACCCCCCATATTCATGCATATATTGTGCAAAAGAAATTGTGCTCCTTCTCAAAGGAAATATCTTCAGCAATTGTTGAATTTAAGGGGAACAAAGAAAGGCACAGCAACATAAGTTGCTCTTGTTCTTGCTCTGTTTGGCTATAATTGACCCATAATAAATTATGCTTCTGGTGCTATCATTACACAGAAGGAAAGACATGTAATTTCCCTTAAGAGGGTGGGGGGGGGGGGGGGGGTGGAGGGAAGAAAAAACAAAAGAGCAAAGTGGCAGTGTCACTAATAAATTGAGACATCCCTGGCTTGTGTTATTAGCTATATTCACCTTCCCCATGTGTCTGACAGTGCTGAGAGCTCACAGAGGCAGTATCCCATCATCTAGAGAGCAGCCCAGAGGGGCTGTTCCACCTTTCCACCTGCTACCTGTGGATCACGTGCTTTGTGCAATTCCCTCAGGTGTTCTGTGTGTTGTTTGACACAGGGAGGATAGTGATTGATGGGATAGACATCAGCAAACTGCCTCTGCACACGCTCCGGTCCCGGCTCTCCATCATTCTGCAGGACCCAATCCTGTTCAGTGGCTCCATCCGGTAGGTTTATGCCATAGGGGGTGGCAGGCAGCATGGCACAGCCTGCCTGGCATGGGAGCCGGGGGACAGGAGGGGCTGGAAAGGCAAGGAACCTTCCTAGCTCAGTCCAGTCCATCTGCCCAGTGACACACAATGCCAAGCTGTTCATTTGCAGAAAACCTGAAAGTAATTGCACTATGACTCCTGCTATGGTTTTCTTTGCAGCTTTAATTTGGATCCTGAATGCAAGTGCACTGATGACAGACTCTGGGAAGCTCTGGAGATTGCTCAGTTGAAGAACATGGTCAAGTCATTGCCAGGAGGCCTTGGTATGTCTGAACCAATTTCTGGATCATGGGCCAGTAATGGAGTCATGTATGCACACAGATAAACAGATCCATCCCATCTGACACTCCAGATCATTATGTGGGAGTGACAGGCACATAACGAAGATTCTCTTTCCTAGTAGAGAGAATATTCTTATTGAAAAACTGAGGAATAGTCTGATTTCCCATGCACTATGGAAAAGTCCTGCAACACCTCAGCATCATGATGTGGTTGTTGAGGCTGTCCTGTGCAGGTCCAGGAGTTGGATTTTGGTGGTCCTGTGGACTCCTTCCAATTCAGGATATTCTATGATTCTGTGATCACAGTGGGAGAATTAGTAAGGAGAAAAAAAGAGCAATTTTACCTCCTTTAGCAGAACCTGTCTCTGCAAGCAGCGCTGTAAACACTGGCAGAGCATTTTTCTTACTGTTTCAGATCCTTTTCATGAAGGAAACTCACACATTTATTTCCATATCAAGTACATTTCATATTACTAAGATATTATCCTGCAGCCTACCAGATTTTCTAACAATTTGTGCCAACTGTTTGTTCAGTGACATATTTCTCCTTTCCCAAGAGGCTGTGCTCATTTTTCTTGGTATCCCTCCATCTCACTGGTCAGTCAAGATTATGGCTATTGGCTTTTATGGGGATTTTGCTTGGCCCTGGAACAGTGCACAAGCATATCTCTCAGGGGTAGCATTTCAGGGGTGCAATATTCACAGGAACTGGCTTTGTTACAGATGCAATGGTCACAGAAGGAGGGGAAAACTTCAGTGTGGGGCAAAGGCAGCTCTTCTGTCTGGCTCGAGCCTTTGTCCGTAAGAGCAGCATCCTCATCATGGATGAAGCCACAGCATCTATTGACATGGCCACAGTGAGTACAGCAATTAACTAATTAGTGATCTACCAGGAGAAAGGCATCTTCCCTAAGCATCAGCCATGAAGTGTGTGATCTCTGTAGCAGAAAAAGCAGGCAGTGTTTTTATTTCTCTCAGGATAAAATGCTTGAGAGAACCTCTGCTTTCATATAAGTTCTTGATCTGTGTGTGACATTTCCCTGCTGGGAAAGAGATAGTGTGGAATATGCTTGAAAACATGTGACTTAGAATGTAACAGGATGAAGTAACTGGAGTGAGCCTTTTCCTCTGACAGGAAAACATCTTGCAGAAGGTTGTGATGACTGCCTTCGCCGACCGCACTGTTGTAACAATAGCGGTAAGTATTAAGCCAGAAAAAGCTCTTTTTTTCCTCATTCCTCAGGTAGTTAATCTTGCCCTTTACCAGTTAAACCCCACTACATAAACTAAAAGCATCACAAAATAGAACTAAACCACAAGGCCAGAATATTTTCATTATACCAGAACAAGTCAGACGCCTACCAACCTGAAATCTTGCAGTAAATGCTGTCTTGCTATCAAACTAAAACACTTGAATCTGAACAAAGACTTTACAGGGAACTTCAGCATCTGCACTGTCTCAACAAAATTTGAAGCCATTCTCACTGAAAAATTGAAACCAAAGGCATGGTTTGAACCATTATTGAAAGTTGCATCCAAATCTAAGTTTGAATTTTGCTTCTGAAGGCTATGTATGTGTAGTGCCTACAAATGCAGCACAAATTTGAGTTGAGATTTCATAATGTTCTTGATGTGGTTTCTCAAGCTGGGTTATCTTTTCTCTCTTTTGGAATAAAAAGCTGGGTTTACAAAAAAAGTTTTAAAAACTGGAATTGATGCCTAAAGAGGCTACCAGAGGCTCGACATTGTTAAAGAATAAGATAGATATTTATTATAAAGTCCTTCAAAGGATACACCTTGGGCAATACAAGGGCCTGGCCATGGCTCCACCCAAGATGGACGATGGGTCAGATGTTTTCACACTTTTATAATTTTCGGTCTATTTACATATTGGAGTTAATTTTCCAGTTACAGCTTCAGATTATGAAGTCCCATCCTCCCAGATTGCTTTCCTCAATTCGCTGTTTTTTATACTTTTGGGGCCTGAAGCTGCAACAGTGTCCTTGCTTCTCAGGCTGGAAAAGGATTGTTTTGTCAGACTGAACTGTGAAGAGAACTTGCTAACACTTTATATGAAGTTCAGAGTTATACACTAAAGCAGTACAGAATCTGAAAAGTATGAAAGTTAAAACTTAAGGCATCAGAATCAATGGGAATTACCCCCCAAAATAATAGCTTTTCAGCTAGGGGTTTATGATGCTCTTTCCCATTTTCCTGCCATTTCCAGTGCCCCAAAAGTGGTCCATATATCCATGCATATTCATACATATATGTGCTCAGACATGTGGTGGATACCATTAAAAATATTTCCACCTGTGACAGCAGCATTAATCAACAAACAGAAGTTTTCTCCATGAGATAAATACGTGTTTCAACAGCTGTTTCATTTGCCTTGTCTGGAATCCAGTCCTGTGGTTAGAGATTACAGTCAGGCCTTCTGGACTCTGGTTTCAGCCTGCCATTGAGTAGTTTGTATCAGGCAAGCCACTTAACCCAGCTCATTTGCAATGTGCTCCAAGGTTCTTGGCTGTGTAAATGCTGAAGATTCTGGTGGTGAGATTGTTGTCCTTCTTGTCCTTCTGGCTGGAATCTCACTTTTCTTTGGCTTTGCCTTTCTGAAGTCAGTGTCTCAAGTGAAACAGCACACATTAATATTTAGCTGTCATGGAGCTGGCTTCATTCCTTCCTCTCCTCATTCACAGCTGATCCTTCCTTCACCCACCTATTTTTCTGTTCTTTTTTCCAGCATCGTGTGTCTCACATCTTGGACGCCAATATTGTCCTAGTCCTTTCTGAGGGCTTTCTAGTTGAATGTGACACTGCCTCAAACTTACTCCTCAAAGAGGACGGCCTGTTCACCACTTTGGTGAAGACTCACAAGTAGACTCTCTCAGTCCACACTGTTCACAGGACTTCTGGTTCTTTGGTAGTTATTTTTACCTCTTTAGTTTCCTTTCACTCTGCTTCCTTTCTACTGCACAGCTTCTGAGAGAATAGTGCAAGAAGGTGTTTCTTGTGTGGTTCCTGGGTTTGTTTAATTTCATGACAATTTTTGCAGATCACATGTAAATCTCATGCAGCTGACACTGAAACTATCATGTCAAAGGAAACCTGTAGCCTATGGGATTAAACTGTTGCCTGGAGCACACTCCAATTAGATCTCAGAGGGATTTACAGTAAGGAATAGCCCAGGAGTGCCCTGAGACTGATGGAGAGCAGACTGCTGGGGTGCAGAGAACAAGGAGCAGAGCAGGATGCCAAGCCACCTGGCAGTGCAGGATGCTTCTCATCCCTGTTTCCCGTGGGAGAAGATGTGTTTCACTGGGGCCATAGGATTTATTCCACCAGCTGTGTTGTCCATAATGGCAAAAAGCGAAGCTCATGCTTAAGTATTTTCAGGCTTGGTGCAGAGGCTGTAAAGTAATTGAAGATCTCTTCAGGTTAAAGTACAAGGATCTATTCCAAATATTGCTGTAAACAAGGACAGGCTTTCCCAGATGGGGTTTGCCTTGCAGGAGGCCCATTAGTGAGAATTATCCAAATGAAAAACCTTTTTGCTTTCCTTCGTGGCAGCACCGGGTTCACACCATCCTCACTGCAGACCTGGTCATCGTCATGAAGCGGGGGAACATTCTGGAATACGATACTCCTGAGAACCTGCTTTCCCAGGAAGATGGCATCTTCGCTTCCTTTGTCCGGGCTGACATGTGAACAGCCACACAATGCATTCTAACAGCTTCTTTTTAAATAGATGAAATGCAAATATTTTCTACTTAGTGTAACATCACTTTTACCTTTTTTGTTTTGTTTTGTTTTTTTAGAGCTTCTTTCTTCACACTTCCATCTTCCAAAATAATAAAGCCTATTGCAATATGTCTGCCTTGAAGCAATAAAGATGTCACTTTATTCAAAGCTATGAAACTTCACACACACACATGCACACATGGAGGGAGAAGTTTTTACTTCCTGAGAATTAGGCATTTTCCTTAGACTTTTTATTGACTTTATTTTTGTTTAAAGAGAGAAAAAGAATGCACTGATCTTATAAACTGCATATGTTATGCTGGAACCAGAAATCAAATCGTGCAGTTTGTCAAGGAAGCAAGAGGTTCCCCAGATGCATTCTGTCCCCAGAGGGAAAAATTAGGAAAAACATCCAAGCCCATAACACTTGGGGCAATCTGCTGCATTCCAAAGGCATAAACTTTGCTCTCCAAGTTGTAGCAGAGGGGCAGTGAATGAGGGAAAGGAATTTCATCTGAAATAAGGACATTCTTCCTGTCCTTTACTTTAGTAAACACACTTCAGTCGTGACAGAACTATTTTCACTGCAACAATGGTTTATTCATACAATCAGTTCCTAAATCCATATTCATTCTTCCAACTTTCACTAAAGATTCAAATCATCCTATGATTATGCATGCTTTGATTGACTTATAGAGGAATTTTGTACAGTATCTCAAGACTTTGTATTAAAATTCATCTGAATTTATAAACTTGGTATTAGCCAATCCTTTAAACATGTCTACTAAAATATTCTGCTTAAAATTGCATGTAATTAATGAACCACTAATTGTTTTATATGTCTTTAGTCCTTCAAGTTCTATTTGGGGACAACCTTTATTTTCCTTTACATATTTGTGGCCTACCTCTAAATCATATCTAGTGCAAGAAGGTGTGATTTTCAAATTATTGCTACATCCTCAAGAATGTAGATGCAGTTAGACACATATTTACATGAGGCAGCTTTGCAAAGGTTGCCTGTACCTGACTTTCACACATAGTTTGATCCTGACCCATGGGCAGTAAACACCCAAAAGGAGTTTCACAGGCATATTTTCAAAGGTACACCTTGAGAGATCACCTTCACTGGTAATATTCAAGGTGGTTTTTATTCACCTGCTGCTACAACATTTAGGAAGATCACTGAGTGCACTTAAGCCTGTTTTTAGTGCATTAAAATAACATAAGGCACAGCATTTCCCCCCCTGCCTTCCCCCCCCCCCCCCCCCAAAAAGCAATAATTTTAGAGAAGTCATAGGACTTGGAATTGGGCTTACATTAGTCTCACAGTGTAAAAAATGATACAGTGGTTTATCTTTTTAAATTGATTTTTTGGAAATTTTTATTTTCTCTGAATTATTGAAAATAAAAGCTGTGTGACACAACTAAACAAAAGAACTCAGTGTTGAACATTTTATGAGAGGAAGTACTTATGAGAGGAAGTACTTCTGTGATTTCCCTGTCTACTGCTGTGAAAGCATTTTTGTTCTTTCCTGGATTAATTCCCCATGGTGATCCTTGTCATTCAAATAAAATACATTTTGTAAAAGAAGATGCCTGCAGCAGAGGCATATATTGTTATCCAAATTTCATGCCCAAAATGCCAAAATTATTCTTAATTTAATTTAATTGTGTTCAGCAAAAAGATAATTGGATTCCCTGCTGTCAGACTGGGTATAAAGATGAAACACTAAATGTTTTGTTGATCTGTGTGTCTTTGTAACAATGCAATCTTGATTTATTTTAAGAGGTGCCAGCCAGTTCAATGCGATACCTGTTCCCACTGCGTTAAAGGGTTGCTATGGGCCTGGGACTATGTCTTGTAATACTTAAGAGGGGCCAATAATTAGCACCTCTTTTCTCTTAGGTTTGTCCCAGAGCCATTACAGGTGTGAGAAGCACCTTCTTTGCTCACCTCCTGCTTTAGAATTGAGCTCTGCTTCTTGAACACATGGAAAAGAAAATAGATAAGTGAGAAAATGAACAAGTGATGGGGTGAGAGAACCTCATCGTGCTCCATTTGTTTGGAGGGAGGAGTGCAGGAATATCAGCCCCGGTGTTGGATTCACCATGGCTGAAGCTTTGGGTGACGACGTGTCCCACTGCTGCACTGCAGGTTTAAAAGCACAATCCCATTTCTAAAGCATTAGTCCCATTCAACATACACAAATCTTATAAGATAACGAACATAAACAACCTGCTGCAGACACAGGAGATTTCCTCCCATTATAGCTGCTGTCCACATGATGGTACAGACTCCCCAAGGGCTTAGGCTGAACAATTTTTGTGTTTTCCTCTAAAGGAGGAGGGTGGTGCCAGTGGTTGCACAGCTGTTTTGTTACTGAAAAGGGTGAAGAAGGGATGAAATTTTTGAAACAAATTTCTTTTGATTTCATGTAAAGGTCTGACATCTGTTTGGGAGCAGTTTCCTAAGGCTGTCACGTGTACAGTAAAGGAGACATCAGCCTGGAGACTGTTTCTTTGATTCTTGTCACACAGCCTCTTCTGCTGGTAAGTCCTTCTCTTCCACAGCCTCCTTGCTCTTTTTTCTTCATCATCTCCTTGTGTCATAGACCTTTAAAGCTCCTGCTTTATCTCTGGGTGCTCCTTATTCTGCCTATGCCCTCCCACTCCTATCCAGGTGAGCTCCATGCCCTTTGCCCCATTTTTTCTCTCACATAGTTCTGCACTCACTCTCCTTTCCCCTTTCCTGTCATTCTATCATAACACCCCTGCTCTTCAGGGGGACACTTACTCTAGTGACATCATGTTTGGGGGTTGGTTTGTTTTCCTAAGCATTAAACTAAGCAATCTTTCAGTATTGTGATATTGTGCTTCAGAACTATGAAGTTCTTCCTTTTGCAAAGGAGCTTTGAATGTGAACACTGGCAATGTGTATATTTAACTATAGACAGAGGAAAGACATCTCTGTGATACATTCTAAATAATATTTCTCATTCCATCTGCATTATTTTTCTGTTAACTGTCCCTAGGAGAGGAACAGCAAAGTTGTTGCCAATCATAGAATCACAGAATGGTTTGGGCTGGGAGGAACCTTAAAGCTTCTCTTGTTCCACCCCATGCAATGGGCAGGGATACCTGCCACTGTCCCAGGTTGCTCTGAGCCCTGTCCAGCCTGGCCTTGGGCACTGCCAGGGATGGGGCAGCCACAGCTTCTCTGGAAAACCTGTGCCAGGGCCTCAGCACCCTTATAGGGGAAGAATTTCTTTCCAATATCCAATCTAAACCTACACTCTTCCAATTCGAAGACATTCCCTTCCTCCTACCACTCCACTCTCTGACAGAGTCCCTTCCCATCTTTCCTCCAGGTCCCCTTTGAGTACAGAAATTGGTTGTGCAACTGCATGTGGAGCCACAACAGTGCTTCTTAACCTCTGGTTTACAGCCAAAGGTTATCTTTCCCACCCTTCAGTCAGGTCTAAGGGCTGGCTCTGCTCCCTTCCTGTATGTGGCCTTTCATCAAACTCATCACAGCTCATAACATCTCATGCCTGCTTCTTCTAAACTAGAAATATCCCATAAAACCTCTACTGAGCTCAAACTTAATTGTGCTAGGAAACACTGGAACTTGCCCTCAGCAGTTTGGGATAGCTCTGTTAAGCCAGGGGCATAAACAAGGCAAAGTCTGCAGGGACAGATCTCTGCTTTGTTAGGCTAAGTGATGCATACAAGAGGTATCTCAAGTGTTTGTAAGTTCCAGTCTCACTGCAGACCTGAAAAACTCTTTATTTGCAGGAGTGTTCCTGCTTTTCCCAACTTTATCATTCAGCTGGAAGAATATATTTTCCAACACTTTTCAAGCACTTGGACAAGCCCCTTTTAGGGTTGTTATAGCAGCAGACCTCTGCTATAAATTCATACACCTCCATGGAACTCAGTACCAACAGGAAAATAGCCCAGAGAAGTTTGCATCTCATTATATATAAAACCTCTGCAAAAAGCAATAATATTGAATTGTAGCTTCTTAAAATAGAAATATAATTTCAAATGTGGTCAAGTAGTAAAAACTTTTTGTACAATGAGTTGTTTCCTTTAATTGATTGTGATCTTTTTGCTTCCCAAAGCAATGGACTGTTGTGCTTTATAGTGTAAAGATGTCAATACATTCACAGGCAATTTTGTCAATGCATCATGAAAAGCTGAAGGAAACCTTGCACAATCATTTTACACAAATGCTTGTAGGTATTTTATTAAAAAAATAAATAGAGATATAACACACTTGAGTCAACAGCTACCTTTATAAAAAAAGCTGTGGACAGGGGCCATGTCTTCATTATCATGTTTCCATTATCAAGAGTCAGAAGTTGGAGTATGTTCCCACTGGAAGCACTGTAACCCTGTGTCCCCAGTGTGATACTGCCAGTCAAAATCAACTCTAAAATATCTACTGAAACCACAGTGCCACTTGTAAAAAGCTCTCTGGAGCAATTACTCTCCCACTAAATGTGATTAAAAGCAAAATTTAACTCAGCATACTTGCATCCTCAAGTAGCATCTTTTGAAAGCCTTATTTAAAATCAGAATATGTTATGTAAATTCCATGGTGGCATGTGAAAAACTCTTTGGTTTCTTTGGAAACTAAATCCTTTCAGAGCAAAACTAAGAGACTACTAAGAAAAGTCTGAAAACAAAACTGTAAATCAAATTATTCGTTGCCATGCAAACATCCCAGTCATTTCCACATTGGTTTTTTACTGCTCTGTTTTTTCTCCACTGGAACTGACCTCTGTGCAGAACTGTGGGGAAAGACTATCAGGTATTCAGATGATGAAAAAAATTGTTGTGAGGCAGAAGTTCGCTGACTCGTACAAATTAGCAACTTGCTGATGCTGTTTTGTTTTGGCAGCACAGATTAAAGTGTTGGCTTGAATGAAGCCAAGAAGCTTCCAAGTGTAATCTGTCAAGAGAAGAGAGATTTTTAGAAAATCTATTTACTACAATTACTATTAATTATTCACTATTGATAGCATTTGTCTGCTGCTAGATACTACCCATGGAAACAGAACAGACATTCCTGGCAGGGGCTGCTCGTTTCTCTAACATAATAAACCACCTTCTGAACACTATGAACAAGCAGTTATTTAAAATATATTTTTAATTGGTTTCTACTAGGTGTAATTGTCATTCATCACATGCAAGATGCCTCTGTTCATTTTCATGGAACATGGGGATTTTCATCCCATGTGCTGTTATATAATACTACAGCATCCAGCACACTGCACATTTCAGTGGCCACTGCAATTCATTCCCATGTATGTATATTAGACTGCTTTATACATAAATACATTACATGGTTATACAATCTTAGGATTAAAGGTATAAGTAAGTAATGAACAGTCCCAGCTAGGACTGACCAGAAGAGTTCCTCACAGCTATTCCCATGACATTTCTTAACTCTCCCTTTAATTTATTTCAGGATTTTTGGGCTAGATCCATAAATATCACTTCAATGTGCAGTAAAATATTTAACCATGTAACTAAGGAACTAATGCAGCTTTGTGTAAATGACATGGTCCAGAACTTCCACCCTTCAGGATCACAGCTACAGATGCCCCAAGGCAGCATATTCTTCCATATTTAATGGTTATATGTGTTTTTATTCCCCCAGCCACATTAGGCCCTTACTGTTTCAGCAATATGACCATTAGACTTCTCCATCAGAGGCAGGAAGGTGGGAGCCTAAGAATCTCTGAGTACTGCAGATTTTAATGGCTGAATCATTCAGATTTGGGGCCATCTGTTTCTTCAGGTCCCACCAGAGTATCTGAGATTTGAGGGCTTGGAGTTACCAGATATTGTGTGATAAGATCTGAAGGTGACATGACATCTCCTGTCAATAGCATAATCTTAATTTAACCCTGGAAAAGCCAGTGAGCCAGGGAGGGGACATCACCTAAGGGACATCACACTCTAGGAACAAAGCTAGAGACTCACTGTAACCATGTTCAATCCACCTAGAAACTGATTTACAGCCTTCCCATAAATTATGGCATGGGGAGGCAAAGAAACAGTCCCAAACTGGGGTTGCACTTCCCAGAGCCTTAGGGTAAACTCCAGGAAAAGGCATGTAATGGACAAACCTCACTATGCAACTTACATTGGATGAGGGGCACTAGTTACATGTATTCTGATGATAAAATCTATTTTTGTCCTGCTGCTCTTGCATGAAATAGAGGGTGGAGGGGGAGGGACATGGGGAAGAGCTGGTTCAGGGTAACAGATGCCCTTAGTTTGCAGTTTCTGTTCTTTCATGTTTGATGGATGTCCTGCCAGCTCATGTAGGGAAGAGTTCACCCACGCTATCCGAATATGGCTTATCAGTTTTGTGTCTCTGTGGAAGCCTCGCTCTAAGTGCATGACATCTCTGGATGCCTGCAAAGTCATCCTATCTCTAAGCTAAGATTAGAATTTCAAACAAAACTTATTACAAAGCAGGATTTTCTGAAAGGGCTGGACAGGGCTATAATGTGGAAATTTCAGATTCATGTCTAAGCACATTATTTAATCTTGTTTTTTAGATAGGCATAATTGTAAAGTGATATTTACCATAATATCAGTAATGCTTGTGGGTGGAGGGGAATGAAACAGCAAGGAGACACATGAAGGGCCATAAGAAAACTGGACCTAAAACTGCCATCAATTCTGATCATTTTTTTTCCTGAAAAGGCTGTGTTCACAACACTTCAGACACTCTGTTCCCTACCAAATGGGTTAGGAGATGTTTTAGGAGATTTTCCCAGCTATTACTTAAATCTCAGACCATGCAAGTATTTAAAAGGTCAGAGGGGAAGGGTTTTAGTAGCTGTCACTCTCCAGAGCATATTCATAGACTGGAACTTGGGGAAATGGATGCTGTGCTCAGACTCATGGCTGGAGCTCCTGATCCTCACATCCCTGTGGTCATGGCCCAGCAGGCTTCCTCAAAACTCATTTCCAGTAGAAGTGAGGAGGAAGGCATCTCTTCTAGTATTGGACAAGCAGAGAGGAAAAGATGGGATTTTGTGAGCACTTTTTCTGCAATGTGTGATAGTGGGTGAAAGGATCAGTAACTTTTGTTCAGCCACACTGGGGCTGTGCCAGGGCTATTTGCGTGTGTTTGATGGATCCTTTCCTATCTCAGCTACAAGAATTCCAGCCTCTGCATGGTGCCCAGTTAAGGGGGAGGAAACCTCCAGCAGGTTAGTAGGGAACACATGGGCCTGAGAGCTCACAGGGAACTCCTGACAGTGCCAGTGCTGGCAGCAGTTTCTATTCCACTTGAGTAGCTTGAGGAATGTTGCTCCTTGCTCCCACCTGCCCTCAAAGATGGGCCTGACCCAAACCAGCTGCTAATCCACACATTAAACTGTGTGTCACACAGCTGCAGCGATGGGGTGGGGAGCAGCAGCAGCTTGAGGGGCTGAGTGAGAAAAGATAAGGCTGAAAACAGCCACACACGTGGGTTTATGTTCTGAAGTGGCGAGTAAATAAAACAACCAATTTTTTGGTGTTTCTGTGTCCCCTATTATAAAGCTGTGGATTTGAAGAACTTCAGAACAAACTCTGCACTTGGGCATGTGGCATGGGCTAATTTGTGTCAGAAGCAAAGTCATACAATTCAAGGATCTCATGAAGAAGTGAGGGGTGGGAAGTGTTGCAAGCAGTTGCCAGACAGCTCTGTTCTGAGTTGCACCTAGCAGCTGTACTGGGGAACACCAATCTTGTTTCTAGCCCTAGAGCAGAACAAATACTTCAGAGGAGCTAAACGGGAGAAGGGCAGAGGAAGAGAATAAGGAAAAGGGAAAAAGGGAAAGGGAACTGGTATTAAACCAGTTATTTCCAATAGTTGCATCCAAGTGAGATGCACTTTTGGGGCTGCATGAAACAAGTGGGTCAGCCCCTCTAGAGCTGTCTCTGCCACCTAATTTGTGGAAAGATAATTTCCCAAGTTCTCCAAGCCTGGCCCGTGAAGTGCCACACATCAACAATGCTGACCCTGCAGATACCCACCCAAGTGGTTTTATGTGTTTGTACTCAGAGTCTGGTTAGAATGTAAAGGCATTTGGCTTAGACCCTGATTTTTCATCTTCCCATCTGCCTAAAGTTAATTTCACGCATAAATATTTAGCTAATTGCCTAATATGACTGGGGCTTTGTGTCTGTCTCTCCTCTGGCTACTGGGTATGTGGTATTAGCAAAGGCCAGTGCTGGAGAAGTTTCCAGGAACCACTCATCTATTTAAAGCTAAGCACGTGCATGTGTTCAGCAGGGTGGATAACTTCAAGCTGAGGATTACACTGCCTGTCAAATGTGCCTTCTCAGTTTTTCCAAGCCTGAATATGCTTAAAACCTTCCTGATTGCAGCAGGCCTGTCAAGCTTTTCCCTAGTTTACAGAGGGGAGTGAGGTATTTTGTTCTGTAGAAATTTTATGCCCTAGAGGTGATTCACTGGAGTGATACACAGAAAAGTTTGGAATCTCCCAACCACATACACACACACGCACACTCCTTGGATATGAGGGAGTTAATCTGACACAATCTCTGCATTTTGCTTCATTAAAATCTGAATTTAGATATTTTAATAAAGTTGATGTACTTTATTCTTCCCATTGTAAACTCTAAGACTTCAAGAAAAAAAAAAAAAAAAAAAAAAAAAGCAAAAAAGCTGCAATTTCCAAGAATGCAAGTTTCCATTAAAGACAAGGGCCAAAATTGTTAACCTCAACCAGTGGGAAAGAGAAAGAACTTCAGGGATTTCACTGGGGAGGTGGGGGAGAGGTTGTCATTGTACATAATTCCATCCCAAATACAAATCCCCATCTGCCAGTGCCCATTTCCCAGCTGAACACTACAACGGGCCTGACACTGCTCAGCAAGAGCTGTGACCCGTGAAAAGAAATGTCTTTCTCCCTTTCTTGCAGAGACAGGTAATTAAGTTTGTCCAAAGCTGCAAAGGTCGTGAGATTCTGGCTTTGGTCCCCCAAACTCTTACGCACAAGCCTCGCTTCCTCTCTCAGCTAGATTCGAGGGAAGATAAAGTTAGGAAGGCGCAACTCTTGCCTTGCCAGGGTTAGCAGACAGGCACGCAGCTTTGTGTAACTCGCGAAATGGCACAGCCCAGCAGCGTTAGCACCTCGTCCCGCTGTTAAAATGGGCTGGAACTTGGCTAAAACCCCCTCAACCCATCGTCCGCAGGCACCGCGCAGCGCAGGGAGCGTGTGCGTGTGCGCCCGTGCTCCGCATCCCGACCGCCGCTCCGAGCCCCGGCTCCGCATTCCGAGCCCAGCCCCGAGCCTGAGCCCCGGCCCGGCTCCGCACCCCCAGCCCGAGCCCCGCACCCCCAGCCCGAGCCCCGCATCCCCAGCCCGAGTCCCGCATCCCCAGCCCGAGCCCCGCATCCCCAGCCCGAGCCCCGCCCCGGCCCCTCCGCGCATCCCCCGAGCCGAGCCCCGCTCCGCCCGCCCCGCTCCGCCCGGCCCGGCCGCGTCCCGCCCCGTTCTGCAGCCAGCGGGGGCTGCGGGGACCCTGCGAGGCGTCGGGGGGTCAGACAGCCCTGCCCTCCCCCGGTGGGACGGGCCAGCCGCCGGGGAGCCGGGCTTTCCGTGGGTCTGTTCTGTCACCCGTTTGGCGACAAAGTTTGGGAATAAAGGGAGGCTTTCCCCGCCTGATCCCGGAAGGGAAGGAGAGCTGCGAGGGAAGATGCGAGCGCCTGCTCCGAGGAGTCCCGTTCCCTGCCTGCCGCACCTCCAGCTCAGCTCCTTCTTGTGATGCGCCCGGGGGACGAGGCAGGGGCTCCCGGCAGGCTGCTGGATGCGCTGCGGGGCTGGATGCAGCCGTGAGGAGGGAGTCTCCGCGTGTCTCCGCAGACTTAACTTCGGCTCAAACCACACACATCTGATTCCTCAGGTCCTGAAGGATGCGAATAACTTAGTGCTTCGTGTTCTGATCCCCATCTGAGCCCTACTGCCTCCCGGAGAAGCAGCCTGAGGAACCGAGCTGGTGTCTGTCACGGTACTTTACACCGACTTTGTGAGACTGCTGTGCAGCCTCCCTTCCTGCAAGGGGTCTCCAAATAGCATCTTTCATTTCTGCTACGAGCTGATACCAGCTGCTCATGTAAAAATGATGGTCTGAGAGAGAGGGCACTGTAGAACCAGCATTTAATGTAGTGGGGTTTGGCAGGGGGTACCTAATCGGGGCTTCTTGCACAGCTGACATCTCTGACCAGGTTCACTCTTTTTTGCAGGGTAAAGCGAGCCCTGCAGATACTTGCTAGAGGGACCACCCCCCCCTTTTTGCATCTTGCTGAGTGGACTATGGTGGCAGGAAGATGTTGGCTCGCAAGAGTATCATCCCTGAAGAGTATGTGCTGGCACGGATCGCTGCCGAGAACCTGCGCAAGCCGCGCATCCGCGACCGCCCGCGCAAAGCCCGCTTCATCGCCAAGAACGGCGCCTGCAACCTGGCCCACAAGAACATCCGCGAGCAGGGGCGATTCCTGCAGGACATCTTCACTACCCTGGTGGACCTGAAGTGGCGTCACACTCTGGTCATCTTTACCATGTCCTTCCTGTGCAGCTGGCTGCTCTTTGCCATGATGTGGTGGCTGGTGGCCTTTGCCCATGGTGACATGGACCCCAGCACAGAAAACCCTTCGAACAGCACAAAGTGGACGCCGTGCGTGACATGTGTCAGGTAAAGTAGAGTTTGGTGGGATGAAGGAAGGGCGGGGACAGAGCTGCCAGCTGTCCTGGTGTTGTCTGAAGTGCAGCTTTTGGTTTACATGAACCGCTGGGTTTGGTTGAGACAGTTGAAAAGTGCAGTGTTTTCCTCTAGATTGCATAAATTCAGCAAGCCTCCTGGGCTTGGAAAATACTGTACTGTAGATGTCTTTGATTCCTTACAGGATCTGAAAGAGAGGGAGACCTGCTGCTTTTCATGTGTCTCCACATTCTGTGGGTAACTCGATTGCCTGTCGAGATAAGAGCCTGCTGCAAGAGTGGGTATGTGTTATATGTATTGTAACGTTGTCTACGGCAGCGGGAGCATCCCCAGCGCCACGTCGGCCAGAGGCGCTCCCTCCAGAGCGGTGCCTGAGAGGCAGGGAACCAGCCCTGGGTGTCAGGCAGGGCACTAGTCAGAGGTGCCAGGAAATGTGTCACTTAGGGCAAAACTAAGTGTGTTTCAAGATGACTCCTCCTGAGAGTGCTAAACATGCAGGGCTTCAAAATACCTTGGTAAAACCATAGGCCAGCAGTTGGACAGAGGAACACCGTGCATTTGTGTCAGACTGTGAAAGTTTAAGGGATGACTGGATTAAATATCACCTGTTGAAGTATTTTACTGTCTGTCCCCAAAGCCATGACAATTGTCAGGGCACTGTCAGCTGACACAAACGTACATGGAAGAAAAGACTGTGAATTACAGGTGGGGTAAGCCATAAGATCCCTTTAGGATCTCATCAATTAAATATGCTTTTTTAGCACTAGTTTTTTTAGATAGAAAAGTCCTGGTTCTGTACCACCAGGCTACCCCAGATCATCTACCTCCACACACAGCAGTGCTGTGAAGGTCTGGGGGCTGCAGGGTGCTCTGAGATATCAGTGAATCCACTTCCTTTTCTCCTTTCTCACACAAAGTTTGAGGTACCTCACCAAGTCTGAAGGGCCTTTGTATCTGGCTTATGAGGTAGCAGAGATTTAATTCTCCCTTTGTTTTGACAGTGTTTTTGCTAAATGGGGATTTTCTAAGGTAAAAGAAGAGGGGATTTTTCCAAGCTACCCTTCACCAGGTTAGGGGGAATTGGAGCAGGGATTGATGTCTTGTTTCTTTTCTGATGTCTGGCCACAAGCAGTTTCTTCTGAAATGAGATGTCATGACCCAGCTTGCAGCCTCAGGAGCATTACCCCCGGCATTTCTGGGATTTGTGGGATCTGTCCAACCAGAATTAGTGAACAGCTACAACCCTGCAGCTCTCCAGGGTCAGCTGAGGGGACATCTCTGTGCGTGGCTGGTGGCTCCCTTGGCATGGATGCTGTGTCACCCTGCAGATCCTGAGCTGGGGGCCAAGGGCATCATGCCACTGGGGCCAGGCACATCCACAGCCAGGACTCTCCACCTGTTCCCTCCCCAGAGCTGCCTGTGGCTCTTCCAGGTTGCCTGCTAGGAAGCAAAATGAATGAATCAATATCATTTCAGGTTTACCCCATACCAGAGAACATACACCCCTCCCTCATGGGGTGTCCAGGCAACAGCTGCTCCAGTGCCCATGTCCAAAGCCATGTCCAAATCTTTTCCTTTCCTAGGGAAATCTGGCTACCACTTTGGTCAAAGTCATGAAGTAATGATGTGATTGTTGACATCTTTAAGAATGGCAAGTTTTTGGGTGTAAAATACCTTTAGTATTGGAATGCCAAAATCATGACAAAAAAGTTTTAGCTACTCCCCTGAGGTTTAGGCCCACAGATATTTCAGGAGAGCTTCTTGGGTAGGTGTCATTACATACTTAGGGGAAAACCTGGCTTTGGAAATTTTAACCAGTGCCTAGAGTTTGCACAGCCCTTTCATTTTACAAAGTAGTGCAGAAATTTCTAAGCCTCACATCTCTTTGCCACAGAAAGCAAACATCCAAAAAGGAAAGCTGATACACAGCTCTGAGGGGAAGGACCTGGGAACAGTGTGATTTGCACTTTCTCACTCTCATTTCACATGGTTAAAATGCTTTCTAAACCTGCTCTTTCACTTACTTCCACTGTTAAAAAGGTCGATTTTTTTTTTCTTTTTTTTTTTTAAGAAGGGTATTGCTAAGGGAAGTCAGACTACTTACTGGACAGAATTTTAAACTGAATTAAGCTGACTGAAATTGAATCCAGAGGCTTCATTCTGCATGTAACTGACTATTCATGATTATAAGAAATCATTCCATGGATACTATTAAGTAACTCCTTTGTCCCTGATTTCTTCAGAGTGAAATACAAAATAAACCCCCACAATACAAAGGAATTTGTTAGTGATTAAGAAGAATAGAAAAGGCAAAATAAGAAAGTTATTTCAAAGATACCTGCACAGAGACTGGTTAGTTTTCTCAAATATGGACTTTCTCATTGCACAGAAAATGATCCTTGATATTGCCTATGCTATTTAAATGTGTCCTCAATACCCCAGTGAAATTATGGCTAGAAAAATAAAAAAGTATTTAAAAGCAGATTAATTGAAAAGCAAAGAAAACCAAATTAATTACTTAGACCCATCTTCATGGACAGGATATATTTCCCACTGGTATTACCCTGTTAAGCACTGGGATGCTTCATATTTATTGGATTGCACTGGGAGGATGTATCTGGAATGAATAAAGAATAAATAAATATAAAAGGAAGTTAAGGACCTTGATATATACAGGGGATATCATTTTGTGGCTACTATAAATAATGTATTTTGGGAATTTTGACAACAGCATTTGCTGATGTCCAGCATTGTAGCATTTTAGGGTATTTAACTTAAACCACACTTCTACATCCCACTTCAGTGTTGAAATTTTCCTGCTGGTCTTGCCCTGGCAGTGAGCTGAACCCAAGCCTTGGGTCACAGCACTGTCCTGCTGCCAGGGTGTGCAGGGGGCACCTGGGGGCCACTGGCCTCTCTCTGCAGCCTGCTCACTCACAAGGTGAGCAAGGGGCTGGGAAGCATCACAAATCTGGGAAAGCCCCTTTTCCCCCACCAGGAAATTCTGGGACACGATTCAGGTAGCATGAGTGAAGTGCTGCAGTTTTCCCTGTTTCCTTTCCCTGCACAGGCTGGTGGAAGGATCTCAGTGTGCCAGCTCATTGCCCATGCTTGCCAAAACCACCTCTCTCCACCAAGGGCTTCATGGGATAGAGAAGGTGGAAAACCCAGCTGTTCCAGAGCTGTTCACTAAGCCAGTGGGCAGCCTGTGCTCCTGGACAGAGATTCCCTGAGCTGCTCTGGGTCACCCAGGTCGTCTTTGAGGAGCTCAGGCTCTGAGGTCTGCCCTGCCACCATCAGACACTAAACCAAGCACACAAATCTGAGCCAGCAAGCATGCAATGCTCTGGCTGGTGTTAACAGAAGGCTTATGTGTACTAGAGCCATACACCACGTCCTTAAGTGTGTTTCTGGAAGTACATGTTAACAGCTTCTCAGTCTGTGCTCAGTGTCCTGAGAGTTAACTGGGTGCAATCTTCCCCTACAGGTCTTTCACCTCCGCTTTCCTCTTCTCCATCGAAGTCCAGGTGACCATTGGCTTTGGGGGCAGGATGATGACCGAGGAGTGTCCCCTGGCCATCACGGTCCTGATCCTGCAGAACATTGTGGGGCTGATCATCAACGCCGTCATGCTGGGCTGCATATTCATGAAGACGGCGCAGGCTCACCGGCGGGCCGAGACGCTGATCTTCAGCCGGCAGGCGGTCATCGCCGTCCGCAACGGCAAGCTCTGCTTCATGTTCCGGGTGGGGGACCTGAGGAAGAGCATGATCATCAGCGCCTCAGTGAGAATCCAGGTTGTGAGGAAGACCATGACCCCTGAAGGAGAAGTCATACCAATTCACCAAGTGGATATCCCTGTAGATAACCCCATTGAAAGCAACAACATTTTCCTGGTGGCTCCCTTGATCATTTGTCATGTCATTGACAAGCGGAGTCCTCTTTATGATATCTCTGCTTCTGACCTGGCACTCCAGGACCTGGAGCTCATTGTGATACTGGAAGGGGTCGTAGAAACCACGGGCATCACAACACAGGCAAGAACATCCTACGTGGCAGAGGAGATCCTGTGGGGTCACCGCTTCGTGCCCATTGTCACCGAGGAGGAAGGTGTGTATGCTGTTGACTACTCCAAGTTCGGTAACACCGTCAAAGTGGCTGCACCGCGTTGCAGTGCCCGGGAGCTCGATGAGAAGCCCTCCATCCTCATCCAGACCCTGCAAAAGAGCGAGCTGTCCCACCAAAACTCCTTGAGGAAGCGCAATTCCATGAGGAGAAACAACTCAATTCGGAGGAGCAACTCCATGCGGAGAACCAACTCCTCGCTCATCGTGCCCAAAGTGCAGTTTATCACACCCGAGGGGAGCCAAAGTGCCTCAGAAACGTGATGCACGGCTTTGTGATGGGCACTGGGCTTCAGAAGGAGGAGGCACCTGTGGTGTTTTTCTTCAATTCCTTTCACTTAAGAAAATGAGAACACAATGCAGAAAAGAACCGTGCAAGAATTATTTATTCCATTACTTACCGAAAGCAGCACCTAATGACATTAGAAAACACCTTAGCACTTAGTGTATGAATTAATAAAAAATGGCATGTGCACTAAAGAAAACACACTTCACTCATGTAATATAATGTGTATTTATGCTTGTTTTAATGGCATGCTGACTTTTAAAATTGTATTTTTCATATCAAGGGTCTCTTTCTTATCTTCTGCTGACTATCACAAAATGTGGGGCTTTCCTATGCAAGTGAGTGCTTCACAAAACTTCTGTATTCAACAGCTCCCATGGATTCTGTGAATGACATTTGGATGTTGATCTTTCTGTGTGAATTCCTTGTTCTCTTAAAGGGAGTAGCTAAATTCCTCAAGGATTTCACTGGAGAAGAGCCACCATTTCACCTTTGGTTTCCCAGGCTTTTTCTTTTTCATTGGTTTGTGGCAAGGGCATTTTGAGAGCAAATTCAGTCAGGTGGAGCAACCTGTCCATCCCACAGGAAAGCTGGTGTCACTCCAGGCAGAAAATCCAGCAAAATGACAGAGTGCTGCTCTTCTTCTCAGGGTGAGATACTTGACTTCAGGACAACACAGATCTTAGATTAGCTGTAGGCCAAGCTGAGAAATCTCCTGGCTGCCATCTGGGCATCTGTTTCACTGAAATTATTCAAGCTGGAAAAAGCAGATGCCTCTTTACCATTCTCTTCATGATGGAAGACCAAATCCTGTTTTGCTTTCTCTGATAGATTCATACATGGAAGGAAATACGGGTACTTGTTTCACTTTTCATAGGATTAAGTCTGCATCCTCCAGAAGAAGGTTATTTTTTGCCAGTGGGAACTCCTGAATGGGAATGAGAGGGAAGCCTGCCAGTAATATTTGAGATAGTATTTTCAAAACTATCTGAGTTCTTTTCAGGAGGACTTGGATGCTGCTGCTGAATTCCTGTGTTTTTAGCAGTGTCTCACCTGTGTTTTTATATAATCTGGCATTGAGAATTGGTGGGAAGAAGCTTTCCTCTTCAAATTAAAATGGGCATTTGTTACCTGGGGCCTTCCCAAAAATGTCATCACAAGTTTTTCTACAGAAATACATAAAAGACTACTAATTCTGTCACATTTGGTAGCCTAAATTGATACATGCTTTGTTCCCGTGTAAGTAAGCATAACTATGGACAAGTTCCTGTTCAAATTTCTTGCAGAAATTGTCTTATGTCTGTGGCTCAAGAGAAGTATTATCCTTGTTCTGACCCTCCAAGCCACTCAAACATATAAATGTTTGCTTTTTTTCTCTAAGGTGAAACAGTCAAAAGTCAAAGCTGGATTCTCATTCTCTTTGGAAGTAGTTCATCAGCAATTGTTGGATGGATGGTTTCAGGCTTCTCAAGGCGTTGGATGGTGGCATGGAGGGGCATTGCTCCAAGGTGTGGACTCCCTGCATTTGGAATAGGTGTTCTTCAGAACAAAAACTCTGACAAAATACTTTATCTGAATCAGCAGAGGAAATTGAAGTTTCTGCTGAAAGCATTCATTCCCTGGCCTGCCCATTAATGTTCTGGAAGGGTGGATGGTGAACATCTGGAGAAATTAATCTGTTCCTGTTGTGTCCAAACAATGATCAGCTGCAGCTTTCAAGAAGAGTCAGAGTGAAGGACATACAATTTGTCTCTGTCCTCCATTTCCAGGACTGTGAACTTCTCTGAGGCTCTCTATTGGATACATGGTTAAGTCAGATGCTGTGAAAAAGCAGGTTTTATACAAAATAATAATAAAAAAAGTTACAATTATGTCTTGGTTTGAAAAGACAGGAGTCTGTGAAGGAAGGCAAAAGCCTCCTGTGAAATGGAAAAGGTAAACCCCCTCCCTCCGAATTACCAAAATTTCAAAATTAAAAGGCTCTCAGGCAAAGATATGGGAATGGGAATAACAATTCTTTACTAGGAGAAAAACTAAATAAAAATTTAAAAAAATGTAATTAGTACAAATAAAACTAGTGATAGAATCAGAAACCTGACACCCTGAGGAGTCAGGGTGTTGGTAACAGTCCAGTTAAATGGTGGCTGTTCCTTCTGGAGTGGCAGATGAAATGCTGCTGAAGCGGGGATCTGTAGAAGGCAGTAGTTTTCTCTGAAGGTCTGGTGATGGAGTAGTTGGGCCTGGTCTTCCTCTGGGAATCCAGCAGAGAAGAAAGCTGCTCCTCTGAGAATCCAGTGAAGGGCTGCTCTGGCGTCCCAAAAAGTGCTGATTTTATGCAGGTAATAATGCTTGGCTCCCCTTTCTGGGTGGAGCACCTCACAATGGGATAATGTAACTTTACCAGTCATGCAGTGAGTCATTTAACGGTCCATTAACAAAAGATATCTCCCCGGAGGGAGACATTTTTCTTGGAAGAGATAAGAAAACTGCCCAACCTCCAACAGATGGCAAATAGAACACATGCTTATCTTACAAGCCAGGACAGTGGGAACCTCCCTTGGAATGGAAAAAAATATGCCCCCCCTTCCCTCTGAATTATTACTTTTTGAAATTAAGTGGCTTTCAGGCAAAGACACGTGAAAAGGAAGAACA
Organism: Taeniopygia guttata; assembly: GCF_048771995.1. Classification (NCBI taxonomy): domain Eukaryota; kingdom Metazoa; phylum Chordata; class Aves; order Passeriformes; family Estrildidae; genus Taeniopygia; species Taeniopygia guttata. The sequence continues at coordinate 63,597,079 of NC_133025.1, forward strand.
GTTTTTTACTAGTGTGCATAAGAAGGCAAACAAACAAACAAACAAACAAACAAACAACACTGGCAGAAACACGACCAGAACCAGGAGCCCCCTCAGCCGCTCCCGGCCACGGCGCTTTCCCCTGGGCGCAGTTCCGGGCACGGCCAGCGGGGGCGCTGCTGGCTGCCGGCCGGGCAGGGCAGGGGGGCGGTGATCCCCCCGCGCCTGCAGGGGGCGCTGTGGCGGCGCGGCCGCCGCTCCCTCAGGCGGCAATGGCGGCGGGCTGAGGGCCGAACTGTGGAGCCGTGGCCGGGAGAGCAGGGATGAGCAGACAGCAGAGTAGCCATGGGAATGTCTCTGAAACTCTGCAGGTGTCATGGCAGGCAGGGGGGGCTGGGTTAGAGTGTAGCGGATGAGGCAGTGGGACCAGGCAAGGCTCGTCCTGCAGCAGCTGCCTCACGCAGCCGGGAAGGGGAAGAGGGTTGGGGTCCTGTGTTTCTCCCCACAGGCACCCAAATAGATGGAAAGGGTCTCTTCCAGTCAGACTGGGTGTTAATAATGTCCCAGTCCAACAATTGATCTTCCAAGCAAAGGCTCACCCACAGCAGGAGATGGAATGGAATGACAAAAGCAGCGAATCCTCTGGGCAGGCCGGCTGTGCCTACTCCAGTGCCAAGAGCGAGAGCAGCCCAGCCCAGCCCCTCACCACCCGGCCAAAATCTCATGGCATCTTTGCCCTTCCAAAGAGAAAACCTCCCAGGTAAGAGAGTAACCAGCTGCATGCTTCCTCCTCCTTTTTTTTGCCTCTCTTAAGTACTGGTCATTATTGTCACTTAGTCACAGATGGGACAAAATTCCATGAGAGAAAGAAACAAAAGGAAAAATCCTAACCCCCAACAAACAATGATTTCCTCCATCTCTGATTTTTTCCTGTTTCTTTCCTTTTTGTTTCTTTGTAGTCTTCATTCATTCTTCTATACTCTTGGCCCTTCCTGTATCCCAACCTTTTCTATGGTCCTTTTGAATAATAATTTTATGTTACCTATATTACCTCATTATTCTCTCAGTATTTCAAATGAGCTTTTTTTTTGCCCAGAACCATTTTCTCATTTTCTCCTTCCAAATTTTATTTCGTCTTCATGGCTCTCTCTGCTTCACACTGAATACACTCTGTTTCTTGGAACACTACTGCAAAGATATTAGTATTTTGAGGTAACACCTCAGTCATATGAAAGGATGCTGAACAGAAAAACAAGGCAGAGCTTTGTGCCATGAATGTTATGTGCTGTGCAGAAAATTCTTCAGTGCAAAGCCCCTTTCCTGAGCAAGTTTTGCAGTCCTGGAAGAGGTCAGGGACAGAGGCAGCCAGTGGTGGAGAGGAGGAGGGAGGTCTTTGGCCTGGGAGCTCCTTTCCTCACTGAAAGGACAGATTTCAGACCCAGCTCAGCCTGCTGAGAGGGGATCAGCTGGCAGCACCACAGCTGAATACATTTAATTATTTATTCTCCCTGGCAACTTAATCAGAAAGGGGCTTCATTTTAAATTTGAAGCCTTCTGTTGTAGCACAGACTGACAAGTTAAGGATGACGGTGAGATTTGTACCACATAGTGCTGACAGTTCATGTTAGCAGTTTACGGTCCATCTCATTGATAATAATTTAGTAAATTAGATTCAATAAGGTATCAACATCATCCCTTCATCCTTATTTGTGTCCCTACTATTCCCATCCCTCTGCAACATGGTGTAACTAGAACTGCATTACTTGACATCACATATTCTGTATATTTAGTATGCTTTGGCTCTTTGTGCAGCCTACCAGAAGATCAGTACTGTTTTCTAAGCTTAGAAAAGTAATTTTAAAGTCCTTCCAGGGAAGGCATAATGTCTGGGATTACACTTTCTTTTTTCTTCCTAGCTTTCACCTAAGGAGCTTCTCTGTTTTAAAACAGAAAAATGGGAGTGAGAGCCTTGGTCCTTGTTTGGGACACCCAGAAGATTCAGAGTTACCGTGGTGGGGACACAGAGCAAACAAACACAGACAGTGCTTACAGGGGATGTAAAGATTAATGCTCCAGGGTTGAAGCCAAGATCTGAGTAATAGGATTTGGAGGAAACTTTCCCTGTTGGCAGCTGTTTCTATGGCTGTCAGGAGTCTATGTCTAAGGAGGCTTCAGGGCTCCTTGTGCTCTCTTTTGCAGAATCTGGTGTGAGCCAGGGACAGAAGCTGGAGCTCAGCACAGGCAAGGCCCTGCTGCAAGCCACACTTTGAACCTCTCTGCTACCCCTGGCATCACTCTGGCCTTGTAAAACAATTCTGGCCTTGTAAAACAGTTCTGCCCCTTGAGCATGTCTTCGTGAGCACATCATCCCACAGTGATCTGCCCTGGCCTATACAACTGCCTGGCTCTTTCCACAGAAGGGTTACCCTTCCTTCTGGGCTTTCTGGGCTACTCAGGACATTGTAAAGTGAGAGCAGAGGAACATTCAGATTTATTTAATACCTCATGTGTGCCATAGCCTTTGCCCTCAAGCCATGTGTCACTCCAGGCCAAAGGGTCAGTTCAGAGGTTTTGCCTCAAAGCCATCATGAATAAATTTCATAGAAGTCTGAGCCTTTATCTACACTTTATAAAGTTGAGGAATCATGCTTTTACTTTGCAATCTGGATAGCAGAATGGACACACTATTTTTTATGATTGAAAGTAAAAAATATGGTTAATTCTCCACATCTTTTTTTTCTTCACAAACTAGAGATTGAGGACATTTTGTGAAACCAGTTTCCAAGCACTCCAGTGGTTATTATTAGCAAATGTTTTTTGCTGCAAGCTGCAAAAGTAGTTAGTCCAAGACCAGAAAGGAGCTTTGACAGGAGAAAAAACATTAAATATTATATGATGAAAGGAACAAAGCTTTCATTATTTTCACAGAATATAATCTCTGCTTGGCCTAGTGTTTTCAAAGCACTTGTGGGGGTTGCTTGAATAGCCAGGTGAGAGTTAACTTTTTCTCCCCCACATGCTTATATGAAAATATTTTTTCCCTATATTTGTGTTTACATGACATCTAGACTAATCTAGGATGACAGACAGGAATTTCTAATACCCTTAGCATATTAATAATGCTTCTCCACCCTATCTCCTTGAATTGTGTTTTCTATTTTCCCTTAAGAATTCTGTGAACATTAAAAAAAAAAAATAAAAGGAGATTTCTCATGTGATAACTGGACAATAAAGATAAAATACATTCCCATATTCCCTTATTGGATGCTGAAGAGAAACTTAGCCTGCAGAGACAAGATCAGTGCTGTCCAAGAGAAACAGCCACTGGGATTGAGGCACTCACAGTCAGGACACATCACTAAGGACATGGATTAAAAGAAATATTTAAAAATACTAAGTATTCAGGGGTTTTGGGCTGAGGACTCTCAGAACACTGATGAGTTATTAGCTAGCAGAGAAAGGAATGTTCTAGGATCATCAAGACACACTTCAATGCAAGGAAGACAAAAAATGTCCATTCAAGGAAAATATAGTCCATACCTTAGTTATTGCTAACAATTATTTTAACATTTAGTTTATTAAAAATTCAAAGAGGCAAAAAACCCATTTGGATTCCCTCTTTACCTTTAAAAAAATGTTTAACAACTTTTTTTTTACCCTGAGGAAGAGTCAATCTATATGAAGACATCACTCCCAGCACAAACATGCTGTAATTTTCTGGAGGCTACTTCTTTACACACTTTTCTGGCCCAATGCAGGAGTAGCTGTGCATGCTGTGGCCTGTATTGCTCAGTATGTCACATAGGATGATCTAATGGTCCCTGCTGCACTCCAAATTTATGGATAGGGAGAGCTTAATGAATTTTGGTTGAGAGAAAGCTTTTCTCTGAGTCTTAAATTAATCTCCCACAGAGGAAACAAACAAACATGGGGGAACAGAAACCCCAGCAGATTTATGCATTTCAGCGTGTTTCAGTGCTAATTATGGATTCTTCAAACAGCATTGACAAATGTCCCTGGGGACAATTTGTAAAACTTAGGGTATCTCATTGCTACAAGAGTTTACTTGGATTCCTGCTGTTGTTAAATTTTGGCTTAATAGCAAGGAGGAGAAAGTCAGCTTCTGTGTGGGCCAGAGGAAAATTATATTTCTTGATTTTATGGTCTGAGGTCTACTACAAAGACCATAAAACAGGAATGGCACTGGAGTGACTGCAAAGGGCTATTGTGGTTTGGGGCTCGGCATCTTCCTCATCCAGGGGACATCACTGCTTTCCTCAAGTGCTTTTTTTTCTTTAATAGCCATGAAAATTGATTGCATCCTCCCATGGCCCAGCCTCATTATCCTTCAGGGTGTATTTTTTGATGTTGGGTCTTTCATTCTGGACCATCTGGGTTGGTCTGTCAGAAAGGGGCTGCTTCTGCTGACTGTCACAGTTTCCAAATTCAGTCAAGGGCAGGACATGAAGCAAAACTGAAGGGTTGTGACACACACTGAAAGAAACTCTGCTGAGTCTGAGCAAGAGCAAGTGACAATTGTTTTCCCCTTGGGTGGTCAGCTTTTCGTCTCACAGCTTTTCAAAAATATATCAAGTACTAATAAATGTTGTCTGCTCAGCCTTAGCTGGTGTTTTAAATCATATTATAAACAGATACTATTCTTGGATGATCAGATTAAATTGTTTGGCGTGTGCTATTTTTTCCATATACAAAATCTCACTGCATTCTTTAAATATTTTGTGTTAAATTAAGAGAGTAATAAAATTTCTGGACCTTTCCTTATAGTCAGCTCCTTTATACTGTCAACATCCATATGAAAAATGGAATACAAGACTGAATGTGCTCCATAAAATATTAAATTTTACCTAATTTTAAAGATGTGAATATCCTTCAGTTTATATCAGTCTGGGTGTTTTCCTTAAGGGACAATAATCTGTTCAAATATCAATTCAATACTCTGGTTAAAGATAAAAAGCAGCAGGCAATGAGTCTTAATTCAGCCATATCAATTATGAGAGAAAAGTCACAAAACTAGAGAAATAAGAAGTTCAGAAGATTGAAATAAAGATTTCTTGTACTGTAGGTGGAACAGTCTTCAAAACAGAGGTGCCAGAGACTTTACAGGTGGTGATATTTAATCTGAAATCATGCAGAAGACATGTACAAGCAGAATAATTTAGCATGGAAACATGTAATCAATCGTATCTTTGTAATTTCAGATGCCAACATCTGAGCACTCGCTCACTGAGAGGCTCTTAGTGGTGTCCACAAAACAGAAATATCATTTTAAGTAGGTAGTCACACCTTGCACAGTGTTTGCAATCCACTGTAGAACACTGAGCCAGAAAGTGGTGATAACTCCTTAGTCTTTCCAAAACCATGCATCTGTGTATATCAACACATTCTTTCCTATTCCACTTCAAGCACACTACTATTAATTTATCAGTAAAATACTTCAACTTAAGTTCTCCTTGGGCACATTATCAAATCAAAGGAGAAATGAAAATATAAATATATATATACATACACACACATTTATATATTTAAAGAAGCACTGCTAGATTTGACAGTAGGGATTCTCCAAGTTATTTTTACTTTGGTTTTCCAGCCAGAAGATTCCACTATATACATATGTATATATAAAGAATCCTCATTGTCAGAGATTCCATTGTGCTTTAGAGAGAAAAGACCCTTGCTACTATGGACTTCTCTCCCACCCTGGGCCTCAGCTAACTACACTGACATCTGAGCAAAGCTTCCAGCTCCATCTCTTTTGGCAGACATTAGGGAAGGTCCGACACAGCAGAAAATGCATTTTTTTTGTTTGGGAGAGCAGGCTCTGAAGTGGGAATTTTCATCCTTATTAGGTCAACCTAGCAGTGATTAATGTGACATGATGTCACAGGAGAAGCGCTGGTTTTGAGACGGGTTTTTGTTTGTAACTCTTTCCAATGTGTTGGTTTAGATTTCTGTCAAGTGTCTCAGTGAGTTTCTCATGGTCACTTTCCTCTTGGCAATTTTCAACTTGACTTACATTTACATGCAGTGGTGGAAAAAGGATAAGAACTCTTACCCCCATTAGGATTTCCAGGCATTTTATATGGGCACTTTGGGAATGTAATTTGGAATATGTCACTGAGGAAATAAACCGCAAAGAAAAATGTGTGGATGTACAAATGTTTGTGTGCAAATACATATCTAAAGTTTGTTGATGTTTTGCTCCTGTTGTGAATAGGAGAAATGTTTCCTTAGTAGCAACAGATTCGAGACTTCCCTTTGAAAAAAATTGCCCACAATAATGTGGTACCTGAAATCATCAAAAGGCTGTGGCATTTCAGCTTGGTAAAATTGCCACAAATATGGACCCATCAGCACCATGTACAGAGAAGAGGGTAAAAATACCTTTCAAGGAGTGAAATGTTCATTAGCAAAGACACAGAGAGCTTGACACATGGTTTCACTCGGAGATGTGAGCTTTTAAAGGGTAGCACTTACTCTCGGTGCCCATTTGTGTCCCTGGGGAGCTCCCCAGCCATGGATGATTCCACAGGGGAGCCACACGTTTTGTGCAGGACATGGAATTTGGTCCTGGAAATCAGCAGCCAGCACAGAGCTACGTGCAGCCCCTTCATCCAGGCAAGGACTCGGTCCCAGCTGGGTCACACACCGTGACATGCGAACTCCCAGCAGCAGCAGCAGCGAGGATCAGCCCTGCATCCTCTTGTTCCCTAAAGCACATGTGCCTGATGTGCCCCCAGGGAAGGCTCCCTCGGAGCTGCCAGAGCACAGTTCAAGGGGCTGCCAGAGGCAAACCAGATTCCTGCTTCCATTCCTTGGCTTTTGCTTTTCCTCCTGCTAAGCCACTGATTGTGGCAGTGAGGGTCTTGCACACACTCTTGCACTGACAACATGGATTCTCTGTGGCAAACAGAGGAGTGTGAATGCTTAAACAATTTGGCTGGGCCACTCCATTGAACCCGTTCAATAAAGAGCTGCTGGGCAAAAGGAAGAATAAAACCCAGGAATGGTTGGACAAGCCATCTCCAGCACACATGGAGTATTATAATGAGACAACGACAAGGCAAGATGGAAAACAGGGATATCAGGGACAGCAGACTTGAAGGAATTTGTCATCCAAGAGATGAGAGGACAGCTCCTCTAGGGAACCAGGCTAATGTGGGAATGCTCTGAAGAAGTCAAGGGATGGACGATTTTTAAGGAAAGCAGAAGTGAATGTCAGCAGGTCACAGTTTTAAAAACATTTCTTAGTAGATGTACTATTCTTTCTGGTGAAGTAAATGTGGTTTTGGTTTATTTCAGGTCAAAGGCTCCTGAAAGGGAGATCTGCAAGTGCTGGATTTCAGTTGTTCTTTTGGGAATCACTTGCTAAGACATAGGTACCTAATAAATTGTGAATTGTAGAGTTCTCTCTGCTAATATGAGTAAATAGAACAAAATTAAAACACTGGGGATGCTGTTACCCACTGAGATAAAAAGTGTTCAAGGCCAGGCTGGATGGGAATCTCAGCAACCTGATCTAGTGGAACATGTCCCTGCCATGGCAAGGGGATGGAACTCTGAGGTCCCTTCTAACCCAAAGCATTCTGTGATTCTGTAAAACTCCTGTAAAACTTCAGAGCACCTCTGAAATCCTAAACAGTTCAACAACCCCTGTACATTTGTGTGAAGCCCCTCCACATTAGGAGAATTCTTAAGGATCCTACAGTTAAATATCTGCTTAAGGAGTCCAGGCAGGAAGAGCATTCAAAGGGAAAAGTGGCAGGATCTCCAGAGCATAAATCTGTCTAGCAGGGAAGTTTTCCTAATCCTGAAGCAGCTCTTCCCAGGCAGCGTGGGTGTGTGCCTTCCAGCCCCAGGGAGCTCTTTAATCCTAAACATCCATACAACCACAAATATCTTTGTTTAGACATTTCAGTGCAACCTCTGATGGAAAAGGAAACAGCAGTAAGGTTCTGCTGCCCTTTCCATATGGCAGCAGGCAACTTTTGTTCCATAGTTTTTCTGGCAAAAAATAGGAGAGGAAGATTATGTAGCATCAGAACCTCACTTAATAATGAAAAAAAAAAAGATACGTCAGTAATCCAGTAAGAAAACAAGATTTGGCACTCCCTAACATCTCACAGTTCAGTGTTGGTTTTGAGAGAATTGTCTCCTTTTGGAGACAGACCTCCAGACACTGCAGGGTAGACTGGTGCTATTTGAAACACCAGATCTGAACACTGTACAATGAAAATAAATTTAAGTAGACTGCTTGAATCACTTGTGTGCATTTATTAGATCTGTCCTGCCTTTGAGCCTGCAAAGAGCCTTCCAAATGCTGTGAATGTGAGCAGCTCATATCTGAAAACGCAATCAGATGCAAAGAAAAGGTTCAGGTTAGCTAAAATTTATGATTTGTTCTGACATAATCTGAGCATGACCTAAATCTCGTGTTTTGTGGAAGATTTCGAGTTTTCCAGATGCAACCTCATCATATTTTACAACATTTATTCACACTAACTCTGCTGTATTTCCAGAAGATAGAACAAATATGTGTTTTAATTTTATAAATAGGGTTTGTTTTTGGCTCAAAAACATAAGAAGTACACCCTAGTTTGCACTCAAGTATGTTGGTCCCCAAATTTGCTTTGGGAAAATGTAAGAGAGCAGGGAGGGGCAATGGCCCACCACTGAACAGGGATTTCCTGAGCTTGCTGTGCTACCTGCCACCAAAACATGGCCAAAATGACACAGCCCAGCTCAGTCTGGCTCAGAAAAGCTCTGGGACAACAGGTCCCTGCATGTCTACTGTCATAAACCACTTTAGCCTTAAGCCTTACAATTACATAATTACATGTACTTCTTGTAGCCAGGGAAAGAAAAATGACTTATCTCATCTGAGCAAAGGTCCAGTAGTCACTTGAGAAACAAAATGTCAAGCAAGAAGAATCTCCAGGGTACTGAGCATTCCCAGAGGAAACGAGGGACACGTTTCTTCTCAGGAGATTTTCCCACCGTTGGAAAGCCAGACCGTCATGCAGTTTACATAACAACAAAAAAAGAACAGATCTCAGCAGTAACAGATCAATTGTGCTGGTTTGGCGTGTCATTGTTTGGATTTGGGGTTTTTCCTACTTCATAAACCTGAAATTAAATATCCACAAACAGTATTTTATATAGTTTTCCTGGTGGTACAGCTTTCTCTTTGCCATTTGAAACAGAAGAACCAGGACTGCAATACAAAATCTCAGTGGTCTCAAAGCCAGACCACAGTGCATGCATCCCCTTCTGACATACATAGCTGTGCTACATGAGAGGAGTTGGAAAACATGATAAGGATGTCATAACTTAATTTACAGGAACTGGTTTTCTGCTGAATTCTCCCTGGGAACATGTCCTAGAGGAAGGAAAGGGAGGCTCTGTCTAGTGCCTGATGCATCAATCAAAACTGGATTTCTCACAAAAATGGAGAAACACCTAAATACCCAAAATACATGTCCTACTTGATATAACCTTTCTTTACCAAGTGCTAAACACCAGCATGCTAAGGGAGAAGGACAATACTTGGATTATTTTTCTGCATAATAAAATGAAGTTCTTGAAAATTACCTTTCTTTCTTCATTACCTTTCTGATAGACTACAGGATAGGATGAAATTACAGCCATAGGAATGTATTCTCACTATTGATCAAGCCTGGAGGCTTGATCAGATAGTTTATCAGACTGGCTTTACCAGAAACCAAAGCCTTGAAATCCCCAGTCATTCATTCCCTTCCGCACAGTACAACGTTTTGGGAGAGTGGAAAATCAGAATAAACATTCTTTACTCTGTGTGTATATCTCCACATAAACACGTGCATACGTAGCTCGAGGAGCAATTTCAGAAGAGAAGATTAACAGATATCCTAAATAAGTCTTGTGTGTTGTTCTTCTGAAGTCTCCAATGGATTTCTTCTGAAAGCCTTTAAAAGATGGATCCTGACCTCTTTTGCACTGCTGCCTCGCTGGAAGAAGATGCAGAGCAGATCAAGGCTTGTGTAAGAAGTACATATTCTCTGTGGTGGGACAGTGTTAAGAAATAAGCCCTGGGCACAGTATCATCCTTCAGTGATAAGCAGCTATTGGATCGCACTTCACACAGAGGAGAAGCCATATGGCAGCATATTTCTTGCTGCTCTCATCAGTAGAGAAGAGCCAATCATTTACCATATATTTTGGCAATCTATGCTCTGCATTTCCCAGCAAACACCTTCTCCCATAATTTAACCATGGTCTACGTCAGTGGTCATTTCTCTCAGTGACAGATATGTGACAGAGCTCCAATGGAACTTGCTTGCCTTCCTCATGCTTTTGTCCCTGTTCTGGCTGAGGCAGACAGAGCTGGTCAGGGACAAACAGAGAGATTCAATAAATACAACCATAATTTAGTTCAATGAAGAGAAAAATGAAGGGTGGGTGGATGAACAGAGTTCCCTGACTGTTAAAGGGTAGTTGGAAGCATTCTTCAGTATCACTGGCCGGTCACCTTGGGGAGTTCATTTCCACATAAATCAAATGTTAACCAGACAGAGGAAAACCGTTCTCACTGTTACAAAGGAGGCAGCTGGCCAGCTCAAAAGGACAAAATCTCTATTCCTCTGGGACATATGGAAATGGTCATTACAAGACAATATTTATTTATAAACACACTTGGCCCCATCAATTGGGCTTGAATATATAGAGGAATGGAGGTTATTAGTAAGATAAAGTTTTCCCATGACCTATAGAGGACACTGCATAGGGACCACAGATGTTCTGTATTAAAAAAGCTGGAAAATTTATGTCAATGAAATGGCCATGAAAAGCTCAGTTGGAAAATAAGTAAATAAATAAATAAGGAGGTCACCAGCAAAGAGAAGGTTAAGGACACTGGAAAATGGATCTTCCAGGATACTTAACCTTTATTTATTTAATTAAGCAGAACAGATCCTGACCTCAGCTGCATACGTCTTTTCTGAGCAGCTCTGCTGAAGTCACCCAAAATTCTGGATGTGTACCACCAGAACTGAGCAGATGGTTGGTCTGTCACACAGGCAAACAACCCTGTGGCAATGGATTCACACAATTAGTGCCAGGAAAGGCTTAGGGAAGGACTGTACTTCAGAAGTATGCGCCACTTTCTGATGCAGGTATGGAAAAATCTCTGTCCCTATCAGATGAACTCGTAAGGGCCCAGCTTCAGCTGTATAACCTACATCACAGAGCTTCTTAGCACAGAATTTGTAGCCTATTTTGAGATGGAAAGCCAGAAAAACAACAAAGAAGCACCACAAGACCAGATTGAGTTTTTATTTACCAGGGCCTTCAGATCACAAAATCGAAGAATATTCTGAGTTGGAAGGGACCCACAAGGATCATTGAGTCCAAGTCTTCAGTGCATGGCCCATACATGTGGGATCAGCCCTCTTTGGTGTTATAAGCACCAGGTTCTGACCAGCTGAGCTAACTTAATGCAAGCTGGGCTGTCTAAGCCCACGCATCCTCACTGCTCTCAGCAGCTCTGAGCTTGAATCCAAGGGTTTGTGTACCCACTCACTCTGTGGAAACTGTGGGGGCATGGATGTTGTTTGCACAGCTGTGGGCTCACTGAGCACCTGCAGCCTGGCTCACAGCCTCTGCCTGCACCTCAGCTGCTGCTCCCTCCAGCAGGCACGGGTGGAGCATCACAGCAACATCTCCTCACCCATCTGCATGGCCAGGGGCTTTCCTGTCCCACACCAGCTCCTTGGGTCCCCCCATCTGCCAGAGAGATGCCTTCCCTCAGAGCCTTCTGAGAGACATCCAGCAGGGAGTACTGATTCTTCCAACCATTCAAATGGATGTCTCATGTTCAAGTGTGCCATTGAACACTCACTGATACAGTAGGAACTAGAGGGAAAAAAAATCCCTATTTCTTCTTCTTTCTGAAAGAAGTGCCATTAATGGTTTAGGAAGATGAGTGAGGCCACTGGCTGGGGATGAGACCCTCTTCCCTTCAGAGTTTCTCAATGAAAATGCTACAGCTGTCTGAGCACCACAGGTATGTGAGGGACTGACTGACCACTATCAGTGAAGTTCAAGTTCTTTTAAATCCTGAGGGTGCTGCAGCAGGATTCCCTGACATCAAAAGGCCAGGCAGGCATTCACACAAGCACAAAAATATGGGTGCACCTCTACTCTCGGTTTGCCTCACTTTCTATTCTTCCTTAAGCCCCTACATTTCACAGATGAACTTTCAGCTCACTCTATTCCAGAGCTACCCAACTTTCTCCCAGGCATGGAGAAGGCAGGATATTCTCTGGATATCCCAGAGATATGGGTCCAGGCTGATGTAGTCCTAGTCTCCCGGGGCACGTCCAGCAAGAGGAATTCCTGAGCTGGGGGCAGTCACCCTGCAGCTGGCGAGGCCATGGAGGAGCAGGGGACTATGAGTACCCCATAATTGGAGCACCTAATAAACATTTGTAATTACTGCTAAAACTCCAAACAAACCACACTGCAATTCAACATTATCTAGTATTGTTTCCCATGGTAGGATAGATATAATATGTCAGTCTAATTACTGTAGGCTATATTTACAAGTACTGAAGAATATTTTTCTTCTCCTGTGAGCTTGGTATAATTTACACTGAGAGAAAAAAAAATCTCACGGTGTTGTTTTACAGAGTAATTTTCCTTACATTAGTTTTGTTTCAACTTTTCTAGTTGGTTTTTTTTTTTTTTTTCAGTAATAAGAAGGAACAAAACAGTTGAAACACATATAACCCTCTCTTGTTTATGAAAATACAAGAATTTCCCACTACTTTTTAATGCTGAGGTGAAAATTTTCATCTGGAGTGTAATAATTACTGCAATAAGGATTTAGTTGCATGTCTTCAGTTCAGTCTTTGATCTAGTGAAACTTTGTGGGGACTTTTGCAGCTGGAAGTCAAACAGGATGTATGATAATTTTTCTTTGCAATAAGAGAAAAAAAATCAAACTATCATCACTTTTATACATCACTAACAGAATTTTAAAACCGTGCTGGCCCCTGCATGAATTCCTGGTGCATACCACTGCTGAGTGGACTTCATGTCATAGACGACAAGTGTTTGATCCTGCAGGTCAGCCAGTTTTCAGGTCACCTCACTGCCCACCTACCTAAACTCCACTTTGCCAGTTTGTCTGTGAGGTTATGAGCTTGGTCAGGCATGTGTCTGACTATACCTAGTCACCTTCTTGTCCTTTATATGTTTGGAAATAAATTTCAGGATTAGTTGCTACATCACCTTCTCAGGGATTTAGGTGAGGCTAGCTGGCCTGTAGTTCCCCAGAAGTGCCTTCTTGCCCTTCCTGAAGATAAAGGTGAAATTTGCTTCTTCCAATCAGCAGGAATCTGCTTGTAGAAGCAACCCATCAGGATCTATGGGCTTGTATATGTCCAGTTTGTTTGTTTTGACATTTAATAATTTGTATTAATAATTTTTGTACTAATTTCTCTAGTTCTAGAAACAGTGGTGCTGAACTTGTCATATCACAGTCTGCAAGTCTGTGCACCATCCCATTAACAGAGCCAGAAGTTAGAGATTTCTCCCACACTGCAGTCTTCACTGTCTGCTTCATCCCTCAAGGTAACCTAGTTTACAAAACATAAAGAAGAGGAGATTAAGTAATTTTAATGTTGCTCTGTGTAATGAGAGGCCAGAGCCATGTTTGTGCACATTATTTACTCTGGCTCCCCTTGAAACAAGCAGCAATGTTTTCAAACCAGTGTTGTGTTTTGGGGCTAACCTCTCCAGTTCTCACAGAGGCTGTCCTGGGTGGAATTAGAAACACTGATTCATCCCAATTATCTGTGCTCAGAGCCCTTCCCCATCTTCCCATGCAAGATTCTGAGTAAACCACAGAGGGAAAAATACTATCACACTGCAACCTTTCTTTCCAAAACCTCTGCTGTCCCTGGATACCACAGGAGCCCATTTCAACGACAGTAGGGACAAAGATATTTATTTTGATTAATGCTTTCCTATCTTCTCTGCCTTAGCCACAAGAAACTGATCTCCAAGCAGACGCATCATCTCTGCCTATCTCTGCTCCCCCACCAGACACTGACCTATCTCAGAAGTCAAACTGAGATCAAATGTTACTCTATGGTTCATGGGTGGAAAAAACCCAACTTTGAATCACAAGAAGAACTAAAGGGAAAAGATGTTCCATCCTGCACACTGCTGTGTTCACAGTGAGTACGGTTGGTTCTTTTCCCACACATCTTGGCTGTTTATTTGTTTTTTGATTAAGCTAACATGCATTTCAACAGCTGCATCTCTGAGAGTTTTAAAACTTATCTAGGAGTAGGTTAACCCATCAGCAGGAAAATAGGACTGGGAGAAAGAAAAATCAGGAGTCATGACAGATGCAGAAGCTTTTCTCGTAGTGAGGTAAATAAATGTGCAAAAATTTCACAAAGCACACAATGACAACACCAAGTGTGTCTGCCCAGAAAAGTTGTGGATTTGTCATCCCTGGGAGTGTTCAAAGCCAGGCTGGATGAAGCTCTGAGCAGCCTGGGACAGTGCAAGGTGTCCCTGCTCATGTCAGGGGCTTGGAATAAGATGATTTGTAAAATCCTTTCCAGTCCAAATCAATCTGTGATCTTATGATCCTATGAAGTGTTAATCTGTTTTTTACAAAATAATAATAAAAGAATTGCCTCTAGAAGAAAAAAAAAAAAAAAAAAAAAAAAAGGAGGAAAAGCAAAGGAGACAGAAGGAGAATGAGATGGAGAGAGAGAAAAAAAGGAAAGTTAAAATGCAAAAGGAAATGCGAAGGGGAAGCAGAAAAAAATGGGAAAGAGGAAGGGCAAGAAAACAGAGATAAAGGCCCCAATTGTTCTTGTTTCATCAAATTAAAGCTGGAGCCATTGATCATAAACAGCCAGTTATAATTCTGGTTCTGAGTCCCAAAGCTCATATTCATGGTAGCTCATGGTCAGACTGAGGCTTTTAAATCAAGGTACAGAAAGTCCACATCAATAGAGCTTCCCTATATTTAAGAATATTTAGAACTGAACCCCATAACCTCAGCTTCTTGCCACATCTCCCTTTGTGTTGCACCGCCAAAGCTTCAAGGTTTTTTTTGATCTGTGAATGAAAATTATTGTCTGTACTCTAAAGCCACTGCAATCAAAACATCAAATAAACATTCTGTTTATTTTCATTGTCCTTATAGAAATAATGCAGAACTTTGCCTTAATAGGGAAAGATTAATTGCATCATATCTAAAGTCTGTTTTTTGGATGACTCGTCTTGCTAACCAGATCTGATGGTCATTTGTCCTAGATGGAAACCAGTCAACTTTAAAAAAATAGGTAGAAAAGGGAAAAATCTGTCGGAGAAGGAAGGAAGGAAGGAAGGAAGGAAGGAAGGAAGGAAGGAAGGAAGGAAGGAAGGAAGGAAGGAAGGAAGGAAGGAAGGAAGGAAGGAAGGAAGGAAGGAAGGAAGGAAGGAAGGAAGGAAGGAAGGAAGGAAGGAAGGAAGGAAGGAAGGAAGGAAGGAAGGAAGGAAGGAAGGAAGGAAGGAAGGAAGGAAGGAAGGAAGGAAGGAAGGAAGGAAGGAAGGAAGGAAGGAAGGAAGGAAGGAAGGAAGGAAGGAAGGAAGGAAGGAAGGAAGGAAGGAAGGAAGGAAGGAAGGAAGGAAGGAAGGAAGGAAGGAAGGAAGGAAGGAAGGAAGGAAGGAAGGAAGGAAGGAAGGAAGGAAGGAAGGAAGGAAGGAAGGAAGGAAGGAAGGAAGGAAGGAAGGAAGGAAGGAAGGAAGGAAGGAAATTTTAAAATTAAAGATAATTACAGCTAATATTCCAAAAGCAATTTCTGTGCCAACTATAACTAATTAATAATTTCCACACAAATACATTCTCCCAAGGATGTACCATGCCAGAGGACTCCCTCTAAAAATGAGCTGTGTATGTTGGATAAGGCTAAGGGAGGGGGCTCTCTGGAGTTGTCCTTCTCCCCTCCACCAGGAAAAAGAGTTTGGAGGGAGTGAACCACCAGATTAAAGCCTTCCTGAGCAGAAATTAGTGAGCAGTCTGCTGTGGAGCAGCCCAGGGTAGGAGAGAGATTCAAGAAAAAAAGATGACTCAACCTGATACAGAGAATTTTTGTGATATGTTTCAACTGTGCCATTCTTCTCCCTGATGATCAGTGATGGGACCTGAGGGAATGGTATGAAGCTGTGTCAGGGAAGGTTTACCTTGGACATCAGGAAAAGGTTGTTCACCCAGAGCATGGTTGGGCACCAGAACAGCCTCCCCAGGGAAAAGGTCACAGCACCAGGACTGACAGAGTTTGAAAACAAGAGTTCAGGTTCAGGTTCCACTGTAAAGCAGCGAGACAGATTAAGAGGTTTTTAAACCATCACTACTTGCCAACCAGCATCATTAGGTACTCAAAGAATTAAATCCTGCATCTGATTGAATAAAATCTACAGAGACAATGTAATGAAACCCATGATTTCCACTTGCCATCCTACTTAGAGGGCAAAGTGCCACACGGTGGTTTGATCTGAATAAATTGCTTTCTGCATCAGCTCCTCTGACAGCCTGGTGAGCTAAGAGAGAGAACTTTCTCTAAACGAGCAGGAGAGGTTTATCACCCAGTTTATAACCCTGAGCAGCTCTGGAATGAGCACTGCAGAGCAGGTTTAGTGCAAACAAGCAGGCAGCAATCCCATCTGTGCTACCTGACTTCATCCCCAGAGGGGTGCAGGGACATTGCTAAAGGGTCATACCCAGGGGCTGTCCCCCCACAGCCTCTTCTCTCCCACAGACTTGCAGCATCAAGATGGTCCTCCCTGCTTGTTGAACCTGCAAAGTCTCTCTCAGCTTGTAGAGCTGCTGTTGTTGAGCAAAACCCTAATTTACCTGCCAAATGCAATGACAAATTATAAAGCTTCAGTGTACTCTGGTTTATTTGTTATTAGCCGTGGTGTAAATGTTCCAGGAAAACAGTGTTTAATACCTCCATCAGCCAACAAAGCGGCTCTTTCACTGCTATTTACAGGAAGGGCTCATTTCCCTGAGTGAGTTTGCTTTGACGTTATTGGGAGAGGATTTGTGGCAGATATTTACACTAGGCCGAGTGGCTGTGGCATCCTCTGAGCACACTTGACACAGGCTGGGGGCCCAGGCTGACAGAATAGAAAAGAGCACTTCCCACAGCACCTTATCAATTTGTTGTGCTGCCTGAGTGGTGTGATTACTTTTCCATGGCCGGGAAGGCTGACTAACCCTCCCTGAACCATTAATCTTGGGACAGCTTGAACCAAGAGAGATTTCTGTAAAAAATAGACTACAAAGAATGCATCAGAGACAAGAGGCTTTGCGTCTTTTGCAGCTTCTTGACCTCTTCTGGCTGGATTTTTTTTTACTAATGGGGATGATGAAAGGGAATATCCTGGAGCCCCAGCGCAGCGCAGTGACCAATGTGCACAGCTGCTCTCAGTCATGTTTCTGAGCAGTGGGGCTGCTCAGGCTGTGCTGTGAAGCACACAAAAAGGGCCTGGCTCATTGCTCTTTCAACTCAGTTCCTGTCCAGTAGCTCAGGTTTTCCAGGTCTCAAACTCAGCCCTGATTTATGCTCATTTTTCGGAAGCTCTGGAACCAAGCTGGTGAAAAAAGGGAGGAAAAGGGCACGAAGGGAACACCTGAGAAGAGAGATGTTTTCTAGTGTATGACTTCTCCCTAGGTGGAGTTGTGGTGGCAGGCCACTTGGCTCCAATAAATCACAACATTGCCTAATCATTGCACACAGAGTGGTGTAAGAGTCATGCTAATAAAACAACTGAATGCTAATGTGGCACATCCTGCAATTCCAAAAAAACACTAAATGCACGGAAAAATTTGCCTCAAACTAGGCATACAAGCCTTCTACTTTTCACAACTGTATGTGTTATATAAGGTTATTTCTTTGTCAGATGGTTTATTTGATAGCGTAAAATAGAATTCTGTATTTTATAGAAAGTAGCTTTTATGTTCTGGGAGAAACGCACTCACTTTACCAACTGAGTCTCAGAAGGCTGCATAAATGTTCAAACTGAAGTAGTGAATATGGTAGAATAGGGTTCTTTAATCAAAGTGAGTGCAATATTCAGCAAATCTTCACCTCAGATTGCAACTAATCCTGTATCAGTGTCACTTCCTTCATATTCTCACACTTTTAGCTACAACATCAAATTTACTGTTAAGTTAAATGAACACATTTAGTAGTTACACCAGCTGAAATGCTTTTACCTGCAAATATATGTGCTAATTTAGACACAGAGGGAATTCAAATTTTACATTCCAGTATGATTTTTGTGTTGGTTGGTAGTGTGCTGCCTGTGCAAGGACTTGGCTGCAAAGGTGAAGAAAATGCATATGCAGAACAATGTTTGGACATTGGTTCAATGGACACAGATTCAGCTATTTGGTTTGGTGAGTTTTCTGTTTGAAATGTCTGTTTGAGGTATGCAAGAACAGGAAAGTAGTCAAAATACATTTAAACAACCCCTTTCCTTTGCAGCCAGCTGCTCTGAAATTAGAACTACATCTACAGGGTTTGTAAGCCAGCCCTCTGTAGCTGTTTCAGGGGAGCCATGTTCTTCCCCACTGCTGGGGATGAAACTGTGCTTCATTATCACATCTGGAGCCTGATGGGGAGCACAAAAAATTGTCAACCCTTCCCTCAAACAACAAAAGCAAAAAACAAAACAAAAAAAACCAAACCAAAAACCCAAAATAACCCCAAAAAAACCAACATACACAAAAAAGAAACCCCAAAAACCCCCAACAAAACCCAAAAACCAAGAACAACAGAAAAAGAAAATCATCAAACAAATAACAACCAACAACAAAACAAAAACAAAACAAAGCAAAAAAAAAAAACGAAGAAACTGTGTTGTTACCACCATCTACTGGTGGCCTTGGTAGGTTTTCAGGGAGCACTCTGAGACATATCAGGATAATCAATTCCAATTCTTGGCCCTGTGCAGGACACCCCAGGAATCCCATCCATGAGCATTGCCCAACGTTCTCTTTCCCGAGAAAATCCCAATCTCAAAGCACTGGGCACTAACTGCTGTAAAATGCAAACTAAATTATACGGAGTGAGGATAGAAATAGTTTTTAAAATATGACCATTTGTGTTTCATAAATAAACTTTTCATAAAGGAGTCAAAACAAAGTATCATAGGAGTTATTGGTATGTTCCTTGATCATTTCAAAATAGATAAAGTAATAGAATATAGCAAAGGTGGGTTGGGTGCTCACTTTTCTAATTTCTTATAAAACAATAAATTGAAAAGACACTTTAAATTATTTTTTAAATAATGTGCCTACAGGTGTCTCATATCTTGTTTAATTATTATAGGCTCAGTAGATAATTTAACAAGATATGAGACACCTGTTGGACCATTCACACCTTCCAGAGTGGCTTTGAATGTAAAAGCTTCTGCATTTGTGTTTTGGAACAGGTGAGACTCATTAACTGACAGGCACATTACAGGTCCACATTTTCACTACATGTTCTCTTAATTCTTCTTCTGAATCTTGAACCAGAAAACCTGACAGAGAATTTTGCTGCCTGCATTCCCCACTTCCACCATTTATTTCCTTCCACCTATTTATTTGCAAACACAATGAGACAAATATTTGCTAAAACTGAATCAGATCCTTAATCTGCTGGTATCAGCTCAGGTAAATTTTGCTTATGCCAGTTTCTCCAGCGCAAGCTTGGGAAAGAATTTCATAAAACATGTATTTCCATGTTGTTCCTGACATGAAATTAAACCCCTGCCGAGGACACAGCTCATCTAAATTGATGTGCAGTCCCAAAGGTCTGGATAATAAAGTCCAGAGGTACAGGGATGAACACAATGAACTGGGCAGTAATGCCTGGATGATGCTGCCAGGGGAGTTTCTGCTTGGCTTTTTTGGGAAAACTGCCCTAATGTCGAACTATAAGGTCTGGATTCAGGGTCGCTGAACGAGGGGAAACTCCAAATATTGCTATTGCCATTAAAATAGAGGCAGAGCTGAAGCGGTTCCCACGTGCTAAGGCTGTGAGTTTTGGCTCGGTCAGTAGATGTCAGTGCTACACACAGAAAACCACACATGGACAAATCCTGAAACTAGAATGCCTCAGAACCTCAGAAAAAAAAAAACCGGCAGCGCTTTTTTTTCTCCTTGGTGTCAAGATGCAGCTGGTGAAAAAGTGAATGCATTCTAGAGGGAAAATTCCTGAGAAACACTGGAAATTCCTGTGTCCTATGTACGATGAAACAACACAATTGGGTAGTGACAGATTCAGGACTGACATACATAATTTCAGCCTGAATTTTGGAAAGCTTTCATTCATTCTTTGAGGAAAACATGCATTCTTACTTTCCCTTTCCAGAGAAGTGCCCCCTCCACAGGTATACAGTTAAAAAGTATAGGAAGTTTAAAATTATGTACTGATTCTAAATCTTTCTCTACTGAAAACAAATTAAGGACTGACTCATTACATTTCAGCACAGTTTACAATAGTAATAGTATTTATTAAAAGCATGGTTTATTTTGCAGCATAGTAAATCCAGATAGGCAAAACTGAACATCTCATTCAAGAATAAATTCAATGTGGCTTTTTAACCCTGCAGAACCTCTATAGCTCCACAGCTTGCTGAATTGCTACAAAGAGATGCAAGGCTTTCCAAAAACCAGCACGTCAGCCCAGAAAGTCTTGGGATAATCAAGATTTGACATTCCCTTTTTGGTGCTTGGGAGAGACACAGCCTCAAGACTGGTCCTGCAATGAAGACAATAAAGGGGAACTTGTGTATTAAGAATAAAAGATTAATGCATGTAGATCCAAAGAGGAATTACTAGAGGGTGTCGGAGTTTTCTAATTTAGTCAATGCAAAGGAAGTTTGTCAGATAACCACTATTTAAACTATCTTTGACCTGAAACTCAGTTGTAGGTCCCACCCCAGGTTTAGTTGGGTACATGAATGCTACACCTCTAACCACAATTTCCTCATAAAATATTCACACCAGAGAGACTGATTAAAAGCAGATTAGAGCCTGTGACTGCTCTGGTGTGTTCATACAGGTTTAGTAGGGCTGTCTGAATGTGGCCAGCTGACTCCAGCACCTGTAACACCTCAAATAAGGGCACTTGAAATTTGCAGGCACATTAATACCCTCCTGACTGCAAAACTTCATACACCTGCCCCAAATTATCCAGACCTGGGCCCTGTTTGCATTTCTTTCATGGTATTTGGGGAATGACTGATTTTTTTCCTAAACCCACCAAGATTTGCATATGAGCTTATATGAATAAATGAGTGGGGTTTAGTATTGCTTGGTTATTATTTCTCACCTGCTTTTGTTACTCATGGCCCCCTTGGGCAAAGAGGCCAAGCTGAAGAGGGAAAATGCTCCTGCTAATACCAGCTACCCCTCATCTGCAGTCACTACTAAGTGGTAGAAGTGAGTATTTTATCATGGTCATTGATACATTTGCTTTAGGAATTGGTTCACTTCTTTACATGACTGCCTTGGCTGCCTGTATTTCAGGTAACTCTATATCTTAATTATACAAGGAGCACAAACCCCAAGGAGAGCATTCCTAACATTCATTTAACCCAGCAACTGTTGTTGAAACCCTGATGCCTGAAAATTTCCTATTTTTTTTCCCAAGTAGTTTAATAAAAAGTAGCACTCCCTGCAAGTCTAGTGTGCAAAGTGGTTCTTCCCAGAGCACTTCTGGTACCAGCATTAAAATATACACTAGGCTTACCATGATATGAAGGGCCTCACTAGTGATTCCTTTGCACTGAATACTTCCAAACTCTCAATACTCTAATCAAAAGCAAAACACTGATGCAAATTTGTATCTTGTGCAAATGCCATACTTGTTTTGTATTTCATCTTTTACATATGTGTTTCATCTTTTACTTGTTTTGTGTATCATCTTTCTTCCCAAAATTCCTTAACAGCCTGAGTTCCCCTCAGAGGAAGTGTGTGTGCTTATGAATTGGGACCACTGGAGAAATTGCCATCAGAGGGAAAACATGATTATGATTTGGCACTGTGCAGATCTGGGATGCCTGGCTTGGAACACAAAATACTTTAAACCCCTGGAGTTGGGCACTGAACCTCTGACAGGCAGAACACAAAGCCACTTTGTTGGCAGCTGTCTGTGTACCTCTCCATTAGCTCTTGCTGCCCTGGCTTTATCCCTAGGGGACCATTCCACAAATTAATTGCCTTGGCAATTATATTTTCTAAAAACCTGGCCCATCTGGGAACACTAAAGGAAGCTCAGATTGGCTTAGAGCCCTTGCAACTTCCAAACTTTCTCAATATGCAAACCAGCATAAAGAGTCAGTGAAAAGTATTGAATTTTCCATTAATTAGCCAACAAAACAACCACCCTGTGCTTGCTTTTCTTAGTTCTTGGTACACTTACATAAATATGTGCAGGTGTAGTGCCAGAGACCCCAGTTTGAAAACAGATTTTCCTGAAGGCTTTCTCTGAAGGCAGTCACTGCCAAACATTTCGGAAATATAACTAAAACGTGACTTTGATGACGCATATCTATCAAGAATGTTTCTTTCTGATCTGAGGCAGTTAGAAAATGACTCATTCTTGCAAATAAGAATATATATTTCTCATATCCCTCTATGTGTTAGAGTAAATGTAGATATTAGTCAGGTATACCAACTCTTTTTCTTTTTTTCAGCCTCCTCTTGCATCCTGGCCTTGTTTTTAGACAAGGTAGTATCAAAAAAAGCAGCGCCTCACAGGCTGACTGAGCACACGCCCAACAGGAGGTCTTGCTGTGAGTTTTCATTTGTGTCTCCTTTTTCATTTGTGCACTTAATCTGAGAACACCTTGGAAATGCTTCCTAGAGGACAAACCTGTTAAACTGAGAGAGAAGTATACAGGGATGGGGAATAAGGAAGTGCATTTGGAAGTCTCATGCTGCAAAGCTCTCCACAGAGCTGTGCTGTCAGTGTTCTGCCCACTCTCCTGCCTATTTTTAAAACCATCCTCCCTAAAACCTCCTTTCTAACTATAGTGCAGACCAATAAGGTGGAGCACTTATGAGTCAGACTTTTATATCCTTGCCTTTTTTTCTAACTAGCTGTTTCATAGGAAATTTTCCTTTTTGATGGGCTTTCTTTTCGTGGTACCCACATTTACGCAGCAGCAGAACTGCAGACAGAAAAGTCACCCTGGAGAATGCCCAGGCTTGGTATATGACACTATCATAATAAATCACTCCAAGACAGTATAGAAAGAAATGTTTGTTTTTAGGGAAAATAGGGATATGGAGTGCTTCCAGTAGGGTTATAGAACAAGTGGTATCTGAGCATGGAAGATGCTGTAAGTCAGGTAAAACATCCTAACAAGACTTTTTATTTTCAGTCTTGATCATCAGCTCCTGGTGTTTCAAGTTGTTTAGCAGTCTACAGTTCTAGAAATAGTGCGATTTTATTAAGACTACTTTTAATTGTTGCCCTTAGTTCGACAATGATAAAATTTATCTGGGCATTTAGCAGTTTTGATTCCTTTCTCTTGCAGAGGGAGGGAGGGTCTCTGAGGCTAGAAATTACCTCTTCAAAATAAAGCTGTGGCTGTCTTGTGTAGCTGATAATTAAAAAAAAAAAAAAAAAAAAGGGTAGGGAGATGTTCTATAAAAATCCTTACCTGGATTGGGGATGGCTTCATCTGGAGCAGATATCCCTTTTCTCTTTTCCTTCTCTGTTATTTTATATCTCCAGCACAGCAAACTGACTTTCATGTCAGATCTTTACTGTGAGGGTGGTGAGGCCCTGGCACAGGTTGCCCAGAGCAGCTGTGGTTGCCCCGTCCCTGGAAATGTCCAAGGCCAGGCTGGATGGAGCTCTGAGCAACCTGGGCTAGTGGAAGGTGTCCCTGCCCATGGCAGGGAGTGAAATGAGATTATTTTTATTTCCCAACCCAAACATTCTGGGAGTCTGTGCTTCTGTGTGGGTTTATATTCCTGGTTAGTCCTCACAGGTTATTGTAGTGCTAATTCTATTACTATGTATTTTCTACATCTCTTGAGTATCTTTTGCAGATACTCCATATAAATTGTACAGTGCTAAACAGAAGATCCATAAGGAATCAAGACCATTGCTGCTAAGTACAATAGATCCATCAAGTTTAAAGGTACAGCTTTTATTTTTCCCCAAAACAATTTGACTCTTGCAGAGCTTTATCTTGATGATAATGATGCATTTGCCTGCTGCAGCTAATTACAGAGTAATTAATCAAAATATTTTAACTCTGTCAGCTAACCAACTTCATAAGCAGGTATATGCTGATATTACCATATCAGTGGTCTATATATTCCAGAACTTTTATGTTTTTACAGTATTTGCCCTTTTCTATTTATGCTGGGCCATCAGCTATGTGGATAAGAATTTTTTCTTTCTGCACATGGAAAACTGAATTGCTGTGAAACATGTGCACCCCTTGGGCCTGAGCAGCTAAATTTTCTGTGAATTTTGCACTCCATTTATGATTCTGGCATTCCCACCAAGCAGAGCCAGGCCTCATGTTCACAGAAACCAGTATCAGGTTGTGTGAAGGACTGATGGACTGAGCAGAGGCCAGTTGAAAGCAGTTTAGAAATATTATTCTATTGTCTTCTGTGATGCTGTTTTGTTTTGCTTTGATTTTGCCACCAAAAACAGAGAAAAAAAGAACAAGCAGCAAGAAAATAAATCTGCAGGCTCTCTTTTTTCTTAGTAGGTTTATCTTGCCATCTGGGGATGGCTAGATTGTGAAAGGGAGGAAAGTGACACTTTGCCAGATTCTCATCTGAATATGGTCTTGCAGAGCCTTATGCCACCTTCCAAAGCTCCCTCCTCTGAAGTCAGTCAGCAGCAGCCAGTGTCCACTGCTGCCTGGCTCTAGGTAAGATGTTCCCTACTAAGGAGATTGCGTTGCCAACAGCTGGAGTTGTGCTAATCCAATACAGCTCCCCCCACTCCAGTGTCCCACCAGGGAAAGGAGGATGCTGAAAGGACAGGAGACTCTGGCATGACCACAGGTGAGGTTGCCTTCCCTGGGAAAGTTGTCCTGCTCCATCCCAGCCCACAGAATCTGCTCTAAACAAGGCTTGCCCTGATGCCAACCAAACATGAAACAGCATCAAGGTAAAATTACCTTCCTGGAGTCCAGCTTGATGGAAACATCAGATCCTGCTCTAAGTGTGAGAGGAACGTTTATCCAGCTTTAGTTTATCCATATTTTTTCATGTAACTGTAGAAATACCTATTGTTCACTCACTCCATTGTCCATTCCAATTTCCAGATGAACTTTCAGCCTTTGTCATCTGAGCCCTTCTTTATCTATTGCTGTCACCTGAAATCTTAACAAAAGAAATTCTGTAAAAGAATGTAAGTTATATGCATCTTACTATCTTTTGACAGTCATCTTAAAAACTTTACAAAGAGATGGTTTGTTTTTGCTTTTCTTTTTTTTTTTCTTTTTCTTGTTTGCTGAAAATTGCCCAAGCTTTATTGCCACAAAAATAAATTGTAACAGATGTCTCAGCACCCACATGGAGCTATGTGAACATCTCATCCAGGCACATTCCAGAGGCTTTGTGGAGGCTGGGAGCTGAGCAAGAATTCGAGGTGGTTGTTGGGGTTTTTTTTGGGGTTGTTTTTTTTTTTTTTTTTGGCAGGTATTTGACTTCAGGTAAAGTGAGGCAAGAACCCCCAGCTCTTGCAAATACAGCTGCTCATTTGTGGTGCCTCTGTTTGGGGATACAGCAGATGTCCAACCCAAACAAATGGAGCAGAGCACTGAAAACCAGGCTTCTCCTACTCTGTGCTGGGAAGCTAATTCTGCTGGCAGCACTAGCTATTTTTTTTTTCCTTCCTGTTTGTGGCACTGCTTATCTTGCAATAGGTGATATGAAGTGGCTCAGGAGGTGCTGTGAGGCACAAATAATGTGTGTTTGTAAAGTACTCCAAGGCACTTGGACTACCAGCAGGGTCAGGATCTCCACAGCAGCCTGGCTCTGGTAGCAGTAATTTCTGCATGATGACATGACAGGAGTCACTTATTACACCTCAGGGCTGCTGTCTTTGCCAGGCATGTGTCATGTCTTTATGTCCTGCTGAGCACAACCCCTGAGAGCAGTAGCATCTTTTGAAAAGTACCACACACCTTGCACCAGAACAACTTTTTAGGAAGAGTTCTTCAGTTTATCCCAGCACTTTGTGCCTCCTCCTTCTGATTTTTTCTCCTCCACAAAGGAGATCTCTGAGTAGGCACAAAGCCCACCCAAACTGACATCAAGACTCCTTCAAGAAATCAAAATCACTGCCCCTAGCCTTGCTGCATATAGATCAGAATTAGTCTTTCTTCATATGATAAAATGATGATAAAACCCAGTGGGACTGAGATGAGTTTCTGCATCGGACTGAAACACAACAGACAGGAGACAATGTGCTGCATTTCTGTGCATCCACTGATTTCTGTGCTCTTTAAACTCATTGTATGTGTGTAAACACTTCACACACACACACACACACACACACACACACACACACGCATATAAATATATATATATGTGAGTAGATGGGGAAACAAACTTGCCATGTCCCAAAATAATCTATTTGGGCAAATTAATAAAACCACTCACAGTTCAGTGGGTTGGTTTTGTAACAGACCAGTTCATCTGCGGTGGGTTAGAATATGCCGATTAAGAAAACAAAACAAAAAGAAAACCCCACATAATTCTGCTTCATAAATTGACTAATTACCTTGAAAACCCTGTGACTTGGAAAGTCTGAACTGTTCTGTCACATATAGCATGTAAATAAATCAATGTTCCAGTTTAAATTGAAGCTTCCCATGCCTCAGACGGGAAAACCTCTAAGCTCTGCTTTGTGTTTGGTAAAAATGCTAGCTACATATTTACCAAAATATTTAAAGTAGTGAGCACATGTGTTACATTACACGACTTTATATATATAAAATTTGAGTCCTGCTATGTCCCCCAGTATTTCAGAGGAAAAGAGGGAGGAGACAGGAAAAAGGACCAGGCAGAGGTGAATCCACTCTGCAGACTGAAGAGAACCATAATGCCTGGAGGCACTGCTGGAAATCCCCTCCTACGTACACTGAACTCCTTGAGGACCAAGAACAAAGTTCTGAAACATTTTGTCTGTCTTAAATCTTCTCTGCACATGCAGAGGGTGCAGGTCCCAGCTCGACAAGTGGGAGAGAACCACTGCAAGGTGTTTCTGCCAGCCTGGGATGTACCCAGGGCTAGAGCAAATAGCAATAGCAAAATCAATCATTCCCTTACAGGAATAGCAGCCATTCCCACCAGGATGAAAGTCTGAGTGGGTTTCTCCATTCTCTGACATGAAAAATAATCAGTAAGTCTTTGTCTCTTCATTTTAACTGCTGAGCCCATTTGCCTTCCAGCTTGGCTTTTTTAGAGCACAGTAGGAACATTTGCTTTCCCTAAACTTTAAGTGAGATTATTTTCCCATACAGTCACACAATCTGAGATGCTCTGGACTTTAAGAAAAATTCTATCTATCTATCTATCTATCTATCTATCTATCTATCTATCTATCTATCTATTTACCTCTCTATGATCTATCTATCTAATCTCTGTGTATATCCTGAAAAATGTGCTGGCATCATTGTCATTTGGAGAACCTGGACTCTTTCTCTTGTGAAGACAAAGCTTTATGGGCTTCATCTTTTATTTCACTCCAAACACAATTCCTTCTTTGTTGGTCACAGAACTGAATAACTACATGCCTAGAGTTCAGCATGTCCTTTATTTTTATTTTCAGGGCAGAGTCTGTTCACAAATGAGATCTTGCTTCTTACCATCAGTTTACTAAAAGCTTAAATACAGTCTGTGCCATGAGGAAAAGAGTTGAAATGACTGGAGATCTCTACTCTGGTTATATCTGGATACCAGTTGTCAGATCTCATCGTCCTTGGGATGGCAGTGTGCATTTTCCATCACAAATGCCATTAGGAGCATCAGAACAGAGCCTTTGATAACAAACAAAATAGCTGTAGCCCACATGAATCACAAAACAGCTAAAGAGAAAAGCCTATGAGAGAGAGTTCTCCAGAAAATCATTTGATTAAGAGGTAAAAGTGGCTACTATTCCCTTAGGAGAATCAAAAAGTTCCTTGTTGGTAGCAGAGTATCAAGGCACATTAAAGATTAGAAGACAGGTAGTTATTGAGGGCAAAAAGACAGAGCTATGCCCACACAACTAAGATGTGAAATAGGCACACAGGCAAAGATAAGCTCATCTGTGGAACAAATGACAGCTCTGATGGGATGAACTCAGTTAAAGAACCACTCAGTTAAAGTCCTTGCAGTCACACCTGTATAGAGGTGGTTCAGCCTTCCATGCACTTTACAGACTCAGCTACTCAGCAACCTCAGCTCTGCGTTGAGTTTTTGTAATGATGTGGCTCCATAAGGAAATCCTGCCAGAGCAATGTCTGATGTATTAGATGGTGATAGAGGAGACAAAAATTACTGTAACCTGACTGGTTAAACTAACTGTTCCTCTTTTCAAACTTTATAGTTCTTTCTACTTGTCCCATTTTACTTTTGCTGGTGTGGGTAACACTGTGCTAATATTTTGATGATGACTCTTGATGCAAATCTCTTCCGGAGCTGATTTCATAGGCCATGGCTGGAGTTAAGGCACTTTATGGAAGGAAAAATGCTTTGCTGAGTGCTGTTAAAACTCCTGCAGAACTGACGATGGTCACACCCAAAATTGTTCTCACTGAGCCAGAAAGGCCAAGCTTGCACCTACCCTGCTCCAGCAGCTGCCAGGAAGAGAAGGAGGAATTCTCCCAGCAGCCAGGGGCAGCCCACAGCTAACACACCTCCTGAATCTGCTTGGAAAGCACCAACAAGGAGGCCTAGTTTTGACTGGGATAGAGTTAATTTTCTTGTTAGTAGCTGGTACAGTGGTGTGTTTTGGATTTAGGATGAGAATACTGCTGATAACATTCTGATGTTTTAGTTGCTGCTGAGCCATGCTTACTGTAAATCAAGGACTTTTCAGTTTCCCAGGCTCTGTCAGCCACCAGGTGGAAAAAAAAACTGGAGGGGGAAAACAGAGCCAGAACAGCTGACCAAAGCTGGGCAAAGGGATATTCCATACCATAGAACATAGAGCTCAGTATAAAAACTGGGGGGAGCTGGCTGGGAGCTGCCAATCCCTGCTCAGGAGCAGACTCAGGTCAGCAGATGGCAAGCAACTGCATAGAGCATCCCTCGTTTTTCTTGCCTTTGATTCCTCCCTCTCCTTTTACTAGCTCCCTTTTCACTACTATTAATATTATTATTATATTTTATTTCCATTACTAAACTACTCTTACATCAACACATGGGTTTTACTTCTTTTTTTTTTTCCCCAGTACTCTTCCTCATCCTGTTGGGAAGGATTCAGGGAGCTGCTGTGCCGCCATCTGGGGTTAAACCATGACATAAGGAAATACACAACACCCTGGCAGGAAGCCTGGGCTGGCCTGACTGTTTCAGGCCACTGGAATTACTTCCTTGCAATTTATCTTATCAAGACCAACACATCACAGAGGAGGAAATGCAAAGAGAAGCTTCCAAGGACAAGGTCACCATATCTACCAGTAGAAAAGGCAGAAATGGGAACAACACTCTCTTCTGTTTCAACAGCATAATTATTCTGACTAATTGTATTTTATAAGTGTCATTAGGACACTGCTGGGAAAAAAATTATGATGATTAAAAGACAGCAACTACTGGAATATAAGGTGGAGATGATATGGAACAAAGTTTTCAGAAAAATACAGGGAAATTACAAGTTTAACTATGAGTGAAAGAGGAGCCTGGGCAGAACTAATCACATCTCTGAGACCTGAAAGAAAAATCTGCAAGAAGGGAAATCTTAGTTGGGTGACTCCTGTGCTGCTTATTTCAGGCAGGGGAAGTGACAGGCTGCAGTGAGAACCAGTCACTTTTCTGGCTCCACAGTCACGAATGCAGCTCAGTGGGAGAGCCCAGACCTCTGGAGAGACTTGAGGGGCTCTGAATGAAGGATTTCTCTACCCCATCCATGACAGAGCCCCAAATGCTCTGCAGAACCTCTGGTGTCTGTCTGAAGTGAAAAGTTGAGAGTGATTTGCTACCTAGCAGCAGTAAACCTGCAGTAAATAAAAGAAGCAGATCCAAGAGACTGTGAAAGGGGGACTGCTGTCCTCCCTTGCCCTCAGAAGGAGGTCAAAGGCTGGTGCAAATGCCTTTGTAGTTAAAGGAACCAGCTGTGTGTTGCTAGGGAGCCCCTCCGACTCCTTTGTTTCTAACTCAGCTCTCAGTGACATAGCAGCAGTGCAATTTAAGGCATATGAGGAAATCAGAGGAAGATTTTTCATGGTTTCTCAGATTTTTGTTTTTCATTTTTTCCCCCCTAGGTCATCTGGAATTCTTCCGAGATTGTTCATATGAGTGCAGAAAATAGCAGAAAGGCAGCTGGTGACTGGAAAGCCCTTCAATGTAAAGGGTTAGTAATTACCAACAAATAAGTAATATGAGAAAAAAAATGTTCTCTGTGGTCTGGAGTGTTCAGGCCTTTGCTTCTACCCCTCCTTTACATAATTAAAACTAAATTGTTTGATTGCTATGTCCTCTACTAAGAAACTGGATGTAAAGGAAGAGGCAAGGTAAGGCATAAGTAAATGGAAAATAAACCTGGTGAGACAACTGTTCTTCACCCCATGCCATACTGCTGACCCCGGGATCTGAAGTCATACAACACATGCTGACAAATGTAGTCACTTTGCTCTACATGAACAGGCCCCTAAATATACCAGGTGTCCCCTCTCCCAGTGTGTCCCCAGCAGTCTTCCCACTTTGGAGCAGCTCCAGGTGACAAACCTCAAACCTCCAACGGTGGTTTCCTCCCCTGATACTGCTCAAAGTGATGGTGGGGTGAAATTATCACCAGGATATCCCTGGGGCAGAGGGAGGGCTCAAGGGGAACAAGAATTTGGACAAAAGATTGCTGCTCTAGCCAGTCACCCTCTCCTATCTGTAATTTAGATAATATTCATCAACTGCACAAACAAAGCCATGCGACTGCTAGAGGTTTTTATTTGCTGAGAGAAGCATTAGCAAGTGTCTGTCTATCCAAGGCCTCTCTTACCTGTAAAGCTGCTTTAGGATTGTGAGATGGGTGCATTTGTGTACATTCCTTAACAAAATGACTCCCACACCCACCACTTGGGGGGTCCAGGGCACTAAACAGCCCCCAGGTTATCAGTGCCTTAATTATCAGTTTCTGAAGGGCAAAGCAGATAGGAGAGGCTTTGATAAACAGCCCATTCTCCTTTGCTCTAACCTTTGCAGGAGGATGTGCAGAATGATGGTAGGATTGTGTTTGGGGCATTGCTGAGAAAACAGGCTGGTTTTGTCAAGGTTTCATTCCATGACTGCTCCCTATTGCTTTGCTAATTCCCTTTTCAATTCCAAAGGCAGGAGAGGGAGTTTCCCCATCAGTGTTTCAGAAAAGAGCTGGGGTTACAGGCATTAATGCAAGCCATGACCAACATTAAACTGCTTTGTTTGTGTGGCATCACACAGTTAATAGGAGATAGAACTCTATTTTCTTTAAAACCCACATTATTTCATATGTGTATATGATACAATTTAAATTCCAGTTTATAAGTAACATACAAAACCCTTCTTAAACTAGAAACAAACCATAAAACACTGTCCAAGAGAGTAAAGGACTCCTGGAGTTCTTTATCTACACAGTTCTTATAGCTCAGGATGTCCCTTGGATCTTCACCCAACTGGGTGTTTCTTTTTCTTCCACTCAACAAATGTCAAGTATTAAAGCCACCAGAGCCATGACTTAGTTCACATTTCATTGCCTGCACTGGAACAAAGGTTTCTGTGTAGTCTGTGATCAAAGCAAGCTGCAAGTTCTGTCCAATAATTACAGTCACAAGGAGAATGTTCAGGAGGATTTTCCAAGATGTATTAAAAACTATTTATGATAGCACAGTTAGAAAGCTGCAGCAAAATAAAACCCTAGGAACATGAATGATTTCTAGGAAACTTCATCAAGAGGCAGTCCAAACATATTTGTGCAATAGGCAAAGACTGCCTTACTTCCATTTTGATTTTGTACATCAATGATTCCATCCTTTTTCATGCATGAATAGGCAATAAAGTTCTAAACTAATTCTGCACAGAGAAAAGAAAAAAAAGAAAAAAAAAAAAAGAAGCATGCTAGCTGAAACAAGGCTCTTCTCCTATTTAACAATTTAACATATCCATCCCAATTATTTGTAGAACAGGACTTTCACTCTGTTAATTGTATGTGCAATAGCAATTCAGGTTATGGACAGGAAATAGCATATAATAATGCACACTAAACTCAAATGGGTGCTTTCCAACCTTCTCTCTGAAAAGTTACCGATTTCTAAGTATCATAGATCTTGACTGTGAAAATTACACACTTCCATCATGAAACACAACTGGGGTTTTTATTCACTTTACTCACCTGGAGCTAGCTCTAATTTGAAATAACCACGCCTCACACAGCAACAAAGCTGAAGTGGAAGCTGCCAAAGGTTAACCTTTCCCCTGGTACTTCTACCCCAGCTTTGTTTGGCTGGAGTTGTCCTTGGGCTGAACTGGACAGAACAATGAGACAATTAAGCAGTTTGGCTTTGTTTTGCACTGTGGAAACCCTAATTCCCTCCTGGGAGAGGATCTCTGCAAAAGGAGAAGCTGCTATTAGCATATGTAAGAGAAAGAATCCACCTCTCCAGGGATAAGGAGCCTTGCATCCCGTGTTTCACACTGCTCAGCTCTGACAGCTCCTCACCAGTGATGCTGGAGAAGCTGGAGTCTTTAAGTTTGCTTGAGTTTAAATGAGTGAATTTTACTTCATCTGTGTGCACACAAAGCATTTTACCTACTAAACATTTAACCAAAATCAGTCATACTTTCCATGTTCTCTTCCCCCCCCCCCTTCCTGTCCTGTATTTAAACTACCAAAAACTGTCATGAAGTACATTTTAACTGAAAAGTGATTCAAAAAGGCTACAATATGAAATCCCTCATGCCTGATGTGAACTCAAAGGACATTCCTTGCAGCGTGTCTAACAAATGTTTTTGAAAAGAGCTAAGTCAGGCTTAGTGGCCAAATGCAACCAAGGTCTGAGCAGTACACCCAGCATTGCTTCATCTGGCATTCAAACCCCAAGCTGTTCCCAGCCCAGCTGTGACTTCAGGCTGAGTACCAACCCACTGCCTGCCAGGGACTAGCAAAAAACATTCCTCTCCAAAATGTCTGGCCTCAATAATACTGTGTGGTTTCTTTCCTGATTTTTTTTTTCCCACTTTGTAACATCAAACTTTTTCTACTAAGGAAAAGAAGGAGGATTCCTGCACTTTTGCATGAGCACGTGGAGCCCCCATGGAAACAGAGATGCTGTGAAGGAGAGCCCTGACAGACAAAGCACATTCAAGCCACAGCAACAGGTCATCAATAATCACCCCCTGATGAGGGAACTTTTCATCCAGCCCCAGGTACAGTTGCATCTCTGGGGCTTGTCTTGCATCATCTTGTTTAGGGTCGCCTCCTTTGGACAAATGCTGGCTCCCAACCCAATACTCCTCCTCCTGTGTTAAATGTGGGTGTCATACAGATGATGCCAGGATTTTTCCTCCTGGGAGGTTTTCTGGCTCTGGCTCAGGAGCTGCTCTGCATGTGGGTCAGAGCAGAGGTGTGGCTGTGCCCGGGGCAGGTTTGCAGAGCCAAAGGAGCACAAGGGCTTTGCTGAGCTCATCTCCATCAAGCCCAGACTCTGTCAGGTGCACAGCCCTGCCTTACACAGCTCCTGCTCCCGGAACAAGCCCAGTTATCACTGCAGAGCCAACCAGCTTCAGAGGCTGTGGAAAGGGAACTGAGGGAGGACATCAGCACCATCCACACCTCACATGTGTCCTCAGTCCACAGATGAAGGTAAAACATTCTGTCTGGCCACACCAGAATATCCCACACGTGGAATCCCAGCTCCTCACTTGGCACTGCCCACATTTGAACCTGCAGCTTTGCCACTTATCTCAGCCCACATCTGCCTCTGAAACAGGCTCTCCCTCATTCCCCTGGCACGGATGCTGCTTCCAGGTCAGTGTCTAAAATCTCCTCTCCTCGTGGCAGGAAGATTCCTAATGGTGTTCAATGGAATGCACACCTGTGGCTGCTGTGATGCAAACCGGGTTGCTATGGTGCTGATCCTCCCAATTATTTTTGTACCCTTGGCAGGCCTCACCATCCACCTGCAACTGGCACAGCTACATCAAAATCTAATGGAGTAAGGATAAAACCTCAAGAGGCAAATATAAATTACTAACAAGTTTTTTCAATGCCAGCGTGTGCCAGCCAGACATATTAAAGAAAAAGCTCAGGTTGCTTCTGCTCCTTCCTCCCCTGTGCCATTTAAGGATTTCCTCCACCAGAAGCAATCATAGATATGATTTCACCTCACTAAACCTCACCATGTCCAAGGGCAGCTATTTTTCTTCAATTTACTTCTGAAAGCCAATCCATCTTAGAGCTGCATGATGGATAGAAAATCTGTTTTTCCAATGCACACAGACAGATGGCACAGCGGAGTGAAAACCTGAGTCAAGGATGCTGGTCAGAATTTACCTTGCTAAATATATGTTCATGCTGGAGGCCCTCACACTCAGGCTCAGGTCCATCAGGCACTCCAGCTGTTCTGGCATCCTGACCTCCTAAACGTGACTGGGGGTTTTAAACATTAAAGAGTGCTCCAAGTGTTTTCTTGTCCATGCAGAAACTGCAGGGTACTGCAAGCTTGAGTTCTCCATACCTGTCACAGCCCAGGGTTACAGTAATGTGAGCACTTCTGCATCCATACCTGCACATACACGGCCTGCGTGGAAAAAAACAGCTGCCACAGGAGCCACAGGCTGGGCGAAAGGCTGACATTGCTGCTGTCACTGTGCTTGTGCTGCAAGAGACTTGGTCCTGGCTCCTCAGACAACTCCAGATGTGCCCCCCAGCACAGTCCTCGGCACAGCCCTCCCTCAAACCCTGACAAAAAAGATGCCTCAGAGGGCTTACTGAAATGCAAATGTAGCTGGTTCAAAAAGAAAATGAAATTTTGAGGGTTTGCACAGGAAACAGCCTGGGGGTGGAGAAAGGGCTGAATGCCTTTCATTGAAATGCAGAGAGGAAATTTTCTTTCTCAGGAAGAGCAAAAACCCCCCTCGGGTGATAATTTTGTGAAGGTAGCAGGAGAGTAAATGGTAGCAAAACCTATTCTAGACTGGTCCTGAGAAACGGTGCGAGTTAAACCATCTCCAGTGTTTTCCACTGCACGACACTTTCTACATTTTTGTCACCGCTGTTCTTGAAATACATGGGAGGAGAAAAATTTAAATGCACAGGGGAAGAAAACGTCTATCAAGACTTAATGAGAGCAGAAATGATGCAAACAGAAACTCCTGCAATGTGTCCCAAGCAAATTGAGTAAATTACCATCTGCCCATGTTCCCTCTTAGCTGGAGTCATTCATCTCTTCAGCTGCCTGTGCTGTGCTCCTTCTTGGTGGCTGAACCTCTTGCATACAAAACCATCAGACGGCAGAGCTGCTTCACAGACAAACATTTTGCCATTCTTAGAAGCTTTTTTAGCTTTGCCAGGCTGTGCTTGAGTGTATTCATCATACCCAGTACATGCGGGAAAAAATGGGAATGGGTTTGGTAGGCAGAAACAAAAGATTTGGCTTGGTCCAAAAAAGAGGAGGCTGATCCAGCCCGTGGGGAGTGTTTGCTGGCAGAGGGAGCAGCCAAGAGGAATGGGCCTTGGAGGGGGCCTCAGTTCAGCAGGGACCAATGCCAGGGAGCAGTGGGCTGTGCTGGCACATGGGATGTCCTGGCACATGGGATGTCCTGGCACATGGGGTGTCCTGGCACATGGGGTGTCCTGGCACGTGTGCCAGCGGTGCACCCCGGCTCTTTCGGCGTCTCTTGGCCCAGGGCACCCACACTTCTCTTTCAGACTCACTCGGTCTCCATGCCCCGATGCTGGTGTGCTAATGGGCGACACATCCCCACACATCAGCCACACCTCCTGCTCTCATCCTCCAGGTTTTGTTTTACCCCTACCCGACCACCCTGACATTACACATCCGCCTGTCCCTGTGCCACCAGAGCCCTGTCCCGGCTGAAGAACAGACAAGCTGTGTCTGCAATGGTTTTTGAATAATCAACAGATTAGTGAACTTTTTTTTCCCTATGTTTTTTTTCCTCCTTTGTACTTCCCAGACACCAGTTTATACCATATGTTTCTGCCTGTGCATGTCCCAAACTTTCCCTGTCCCCTCCCTGCAATGTCTCCTTTGCTGTTCTGTGATGACAGGAGTGACAAATTCTGCCTATTCTTTCATTCAAGTTTGTTCTGAGCACCATGCATGCTGAGAAATGCTGCAGAAGAAATGGAGTCTGTTTTATTAAATATCTCTATCATATGGACTCTTTGATGGCTATGAAGAAAGCAAACTCATAACCTTACACACAGGAAGAAAGGATGAAAAAAATCCTGTATCTTCTGGTGCTTTTTCATTGAGTGTGTAAACAGCCAGTGGTTTTGAGACCCCCAACTCTTCCTTCATCTGCTACTGAACTGCCCAGGAGTTAACTGCTAGTATTCTAGAGATAACGGAGTGACAGTCACCCACAGGCAGGGCCTGTAAAAATGATCATATTTGGAGCTGTGATATCTTTTAGGAGGCAGGGTAGAAAATAAAACAAGCAGCCTTGGAGAGGGGGATGAAAGTACTGGAGCTTTTTTTCTCCCCAGCTCTAGTCCAGAGTGCTGAAGGAGGAGGTTGGTTCCCAGCTCTGTTTACTGGAGGAGACAGGGCTTGGGGCAAATAATTATGCTGGTTTTCTGTTGACTCCAACAAGCAAAGCAATTACAACCATCCTCTGAAGTGCAGGAGATAAAGGTTATCTCCAGTAAAAAGAATGCTGATATTTCTGGGTAGCCCTTGTTCACAGAGAGGAATAGTTAAGCAAACTCCCCACAGACTTTGGGAAACACAAAGGCTCTTCTGAGTTTTTGTGCTGAGATAAGGCTCCTTATCTCATCTTCCTTAAAGGGCAAATTTTAACCTAACCTTTCTCCAGCTCTATGCTTTCACAGAAAAATCTATGTGTATCTATGTGAAGAAATCTCAAGAAGAAAAATTAAAATACATACATACATACATACATATATATATATAAATATATATATATATACACACATACATACACATATATATATACACACACACATTTTTTTTTTTTTTTTTTTTTTTTTTTTTTAACCCAAGTTTCACTTTCTACATGGAAGGAAACAGATCCAGCTCCAGCAGGTCTAACTGAGAGATGACTTGAATGATTGGGGAAATTAAAATATGATGACATTACATTTTCTTTTTTTTTTTTTAATCTGCTGTATTTTATGTGTATTTTAGGCTCTCATTCTGCCCTGTAGATGATGCAGTTACAAAAGACTGAGTCTACTCACAGTTCCCATGTGGTTGTGCATGTGGAACCACCTGTTGAAAAGAGAAGTCAGTTGTAAGTACTTAGTAATTGGATTTACATATTTCTGGATTACTACTACTTTTGGATACTCTATTTTACTAACACAATACATGAGTAGACAGTGCTATCTTCTAAACACTGTTGATAATTTATATTCCTTTTTGAGATGCTGCTTTGAAATCCTTTTCTGGATTCATTGAATCCAGGCTCTGAAGGGGAAGTGCACTGCTTTCTGCTGTTAGTTTTTCCTCTTGAATTTCCTGGTTTGAATTCCTTGGAGCATATTTCTGCCTGACTGGCAGAATATCTAAATGAATAACTCCTGGCAAAATGTAAACACCTGACACATTAGGGGACAAGTTACTTTATCTGTGAAAACAAGCAGATATTTGCCTAAACAACACTATAACTGTTTTAAGGAAGTAAATACAAGAGTGACCAGCTATGAAATGCTTTTAATCTGCTAAAGGAATTTCTTGTATTCATTTCAGGCAAAGACTACAGAAAATATTTCCACTGAGGTAAATAACCTAAATAAGGGTAAGTGCTACCCAGGGAAAAGAAGTTTACAAGCCCCTGAGACAACAAGGTTGCAGAAATGGGATCTTTGTGAGGGGTCATGTGAGCCAAGGAACATGGATTTACCTTCCAGAAGGGCTGGAAGCTACACAGGCACTGGAATTGCTTGTTTGTGTCAGTGAGCAGTTCCAAATACCTGTGGTGATCGCACCCCTTCAGTTACTACAGCAGCACTTTTGGGTTTGCCTAATGGTTATTTCCAAAAGTGTGTTAGTGGAGATGCCGTGTTTAAAAAAATTAAATCAAATTGTTTTATACACCTCTCTTTACCTGTAGTGTAAAATTACTACAAAGCAGACGTAGACATGAGATGAGATTTTTCCTTCCGAGGAATAAGCTTGAATTGATTGTTCCAGGCACTTTCCATGCTGGGATGGCAGAACTGAAGTGATCCAAATGTGTCTGGTTTAGATCTGGAGCTCATTCTGAAACAACTGTGGCCAGATCTTCCTCAGGTTTAGCCACTGTCCTATCCTACAGCTGGTGTTGCTTTGGGGATTCCTTGTCAGAGAATCTTTAGGAATTCAGCCCTGTGAATTCCAGCAAATGACAGATTTAGCAGCAAACTCTATCCCTAAGCTACTGACTGCTGGAGGTTTATCTGTGCTCTGATTCTATGGTTACCACCCTTCCCTTACTTATCACTCTTGCCAGACCATGAAATGCAGTGGAAATGAATAGTAACAGAAGCTGTCATGCACAATTCTAATTATGCATTAAATGATTCAGAGGTTTTGAGGGTTTTTTTGTTTCATGATAACAATTTTGCTTTCTTCCTCATTTGGCAGTAAATCCAATTACACATAAATTATAAACCCCTAAACCTTGACACAACCTTTACAGCCCCTTTTGTATCGATCCTTGGTCCTGCTGTCTCACAGATGGCCAAGCCTATCTGGAGCCATTTATTTGCTCTTGGTTTATATACTTGCTGTAAAATGCTCTATTCCCTTTGTAAGAAACCTCAAGCTCCAAATCTAAGGTTGTGCTTTTGGACCACAGTGTCTATAAAGCATCCTGGGTTTATGTTCTTCTGCACCTAGTGGATAGACAAAATTAAAGATAAAAAAATACACTTTCAAATGAGAAAAACATTGGAGCATGAGGGAAAAGAAAAAGCAGTCAGTGCTTAGGTAAGGCTTCCTAAGGTTTTTTCAGGCAGAGAAGTGATGAGCTTGAAGGGTGAACCAAAGGGAACTTAAACCTGGAGTCTATAGGAATCATTAAAGGTGGCAGGCCTTTCATATACATTACTGACACTGTGAGTGAAATAAAAATCTGCTCCATGGTCAAAAGAATAACGGGATGGCAGAAAAGAAATCATCAGCTGAGTTGTGATCATTACAAATACTTTGGAGCTGGGTGTACACAGCACACGAATATTACCCTGATACAGAATTCAGGACAGGGTAGATTTCTCTGAGATCAGGGCAAAGCATAACTTAGGAGGAGGATAAGATAGGCAGTGTGCAGATGGATGCAACATGTGAGACACCATGATGTAAGATTGGTTGTGCCATGATTGTGCCTAGAAACCCGAGTCAGATCCTGTGATCCCACAGCATAAAATGCCATGTCGATTTCTCAGAGACATTCCCCCTGAAAAACTTTAAACCTTCATCAGCAATAACACTTCCTGTTCCAGTTTGAGCTTCCACTGGCTTTTAGGTTGAAGCTAGAGTACAGCAAAGAGTAAAAAATACTAGTTGAGAGAATAAACATTACCCTGGCACACTCTGAGCTGGCCAGCTAAAGAATTTATCATACCAGAGCATAAATATGAGGATGAAAGTTCTCAAAAAAACAGATTCCAAGAAAGCCATACAACTGCATGGCTCTGATCTTCATTTTCTACCTGAAGGAAACCATAGATAAGTGCAAGCTGGGCATCTCCACTGTGCTTTTCAATCTCCATACCAGCTGGAAAGGGATAAGAATAATCAGGAGGCTCTGCATGTTCTGAGGAGGAGTGGCAGCAAAGAAGGGCTTATATAAAACTCAATTGGAAAGCACCCTTTATTTCCCAACCCAGACACCTGCAATAGGTGTGGGTCATCCCAGAATGAGGGCAGCACAGTGTAAACATCAGAGACACAGACATAATTAGTTACATAATTGAACAGCCTCAGTGGTTCATGTACTTAACAATTACTTTTATAAGGGATGGTGCTGTTATTTCCTACTTAAGATAGAAATATCCATAACCTTTTGCACCACCAAATCACACCTAGTAAGACATTTCACCAGTGAAGAAGCACCCTGGCCTAAATAAATGAGGCCCTGAACAGCCAGAAGTACTTAGAATTTCTCTTTTCCTATTTCTATGGTAGCACTAATGTCATTTTGCATCCTAAGGCGCCATCAGTTCCTTAAGGACTGGCCAACCTCAGCATTACAGAGCAGTCTTTGCAAGGATCCACTGAGTCCCATTCATATGGCAACCTGACCTGATTCCACTTTTCACATCTGCTGAGGAGATCATGACAGAATTCAACACAGCTGCAGACCAGATGTGCAGCAGAGGGAACCTGAGCTGGAGGTGGCACTGCTAGACCTGCTCCCTTTGCTTTGTTAGCCTGGGCACTCAGTGCTGCTATAAATACACAGCAGTCACTTGACCCTGGCAGTTGTTCTGGCTGCAATAATTCTCCTTTGCAGCTGGCAGGGGTTCAAGAGGAGCACATGACCTGCTGCCCCTGCTGCTCAGCTGGAAGGAATGACCTTCCTCTTGCTCTGAAGGTGCAGCTTTGGGGCTGTCTTACGCTCAGCTAAGAAGGACTAATCCCAAGATAGTGACCCCACCTTCTTTTTCCCCTGCTACAGATTCCTACTCACTTTTTGGACTGACTCAGACTAAAAATCAGTTGGAGTGAAGGGAAAGAAAATGCACTTTCAGGAATCAACACATTTTTCCCTCATGGCAGGCATCTGGATTAGAACTACTCAAAATAACCTGTCTTTTTTCTTTCACTTAAGATGACAACTATAAATGTATGCTTTGTTTATCTAAAGGTAGATGAGAAAAGCCCCATCATCAACCCCATCATCAACCCCATAATTTCTTTTCATAATTCCCCATTGAAAGGTTTCCTAAGCCAGCTGACCAGAACCCTCTAAAATTCTACTGGGAGATGAGCAACCCTGCAGGCACTTTGTCCTCTCAGCCTGTATTTTAGGATTCATCATAATGCCCTCAGGATCACATGTCAGGTGCTGATATTTTGCCACTGAATGGCAGATATCTGTGAGGTGCTGTGTTTTCTCCAGCTAAATTCCTGGATCAACAGTTCACTGCTGAGCAAGCCCTGGATTGCTTCTGTCACATCAAATTTCATAATGATGGCCTCATGCCTGGCAGATCTTTCAATGAAGTGTTTTCTTTTGCCAAGGAGCCATCCATGGGAGCAAAGGTTGCCCAAGGCCACTGCCCACAGGCATTTTTCATGGCAAACACAAGCAGAAGACGGCAGGGCCCTTTCTGCATTCCTTTAATAGCCAACATCTTATAATGGGTATTTAGATAATATTACAGTTCACAAATGCTACAGTAAAAGGCAACTGAGATGTTGCCCAGAAGTCACAACTGTATTTTTTTTTGTCATTTACAAAAAAATTAAGCAGAGCCCTAGCTGATTCTTAGAAGTGCTGCTGCTACAGCTAAAATCAATTTGAATCTTGTCAGAATACCACACTGTTACCAGTGGGACTTACTATATGGAGCAATGTAATGATACCATAGTGGAATAGCTCCCTTAGACACGTGTCAGGTGTCCAAGGTGGCTGGGCTGATCTCAGCAGGTTTTCTATGCAGAGGTGACATAAACTGTCCCAGAAACAGGAGTTTGCTCTTAAAGACAAGCTTCCCTGGCTGAAACTCTTTTCCTCTTTTCAAAGTCTATCTGCACTGCCAAATCCTTTCTAGCACTGATGGAGTTTTAGCATGGGCAGAATTAGAGGGGGAGAATGCAAAGAGAACAGGAATAAGCACTTGATGAGGATAAATCATCCATGCTCATCCAGCTCATTCGGTTGCTCTCTGGAAGTCAGGAGAGCAGAAGGTTGTTTATTTGATTAAAGGTTATTAAAATTACCTTGTACAAACAGTGACAGATGTCAAGTACCTTCATTCTGTGAAGGATGTGGGGCTGTAGATGCCCTCTAAGTGCACTTCCTATCACAGGGCAAGAAAATTTAATGATGTTTTGTGCAACAATGGAACAACTGGAGAGAGAGTGGAATGTAATTACTTTTGTGGGTTTATTTGATTTGAAAGGTGAGCACCATGTCCCCAAGCAGTTCCAGCAGCTGCAATGGTATTGAACATCACTTGTGACATAATGTAGGCAGGCACAATATCATTTGAAATGCATTAAGCAGCATCACACTTCCAATAATTTCATTGAGGAATAGGTTTGCAGAAACAGGGTGCATCAGGAAAAGTAAACAAATAATTTAAAGGGTTTTTAATCTACTCATTGATGAAGAAGTACATGAGTGTGATGATCACTGCAGGCAGCTGTGAGAAGAGCACCAATCTGTAACTAGGGGGATGACTTGGGAAAAAATGGGGGGGAGGGGGTTGACACCTATCCCATAATATTCATTGTTTGTCTTCAGTTCTTTGAATTTTTCCAAATAGCTTGGATAAGGGCCTCCATTTCTCAGGCATAGATCTAGTCCAGCCAGGCAGACCAGTCACGGTGAAATTATAAAAGAATAAGACAATTCATGATCACACAAAATGCAGTTTTTATCTGCTTAGAAGATAGTTTTAATGCAAAATGCTTTACTATTTTTTAAAACTTTTTAAATGAACCACTTCTAGTTTCACTTTTGGAAGCTGGAAACCCCTGCCCTCTAACATGCATCCTTTTAAATGTATTAATTTTAATTATTAGTCCAAGTACCGATCAATAAAACTAAAATCAAGGCAGGATAAATTTCTACCCACTTTCCTTAATGTGCTAAAACGCAAATCAGCAAACTGCAGGAAGCCTGTGACTTTCTGAATGTGTCTCAGCATTAGCCTGCAAGTTTACAATGACCTGGAGATTTTGGGAGTACAATTGACACAGTAAATCTCTGGCACATGTCGAGGAAAAAAATTGTAGTGCTTATCTAGCCAGTGTAGCTCATATCAGTGCTGGGGCTGATTCAAGACAATTTACAACAGGTTACGTGCAGGGGTTGCTATTAATAAGAAGTGTTGGAATTACAACATCGAGCACAGGAAGAGGCATTCACGGACACTAAATCGAGGTGAGTGAAGCCAATTCACACCCCCAGCTCCTTCTGTAGTCTGTGGAAATGTAAGCTTCTCTATAAGGCAGCTCAGAGCACGAGCTTAATTTAGACTCAAGTTACAGGAGAGGCAGAGAACTGATTTAGTGTTTCCCAGCCATGACACAGGGAAGGGACTCTCCCTGTGCTTCTTCATTCTGGGCCTTCCTGAGCTGTGTCTGGTATTTGCTGGGCACTTCACCAAGCCCAGTCAGTTGGCTAATGAACAAAAAACTGCTTCAAGGAAATAAAAGTTATAGTTTCCTGCTGATTTAATGAGCTGAAATGGCTCAGGAAAAGCTTAGAGAAGCTTGCAGGTCTGAGGGATAAGCAGGGGTGGAGGGCAGCCCTTTGAGGCTTGCCTGATCCCGCAGAGCTCAGCTTTGGACTCAGCTCTGCTGGGAAATATCACCCTTGGCTGCTCTCTTTGTGGGGAGAAATTTTAAGTGGGCACCTGTTAGATTCAAATCAAAGCTATTTGTTGTAGTCATCCTAAAATTCCTGTCTCAGTTGGCTTTGCCTACAGCATTATAAACCAAAGTGGAAGCTTGATTAGTTGAATAACTGAGCTATGTTTTAAAGTTTGAAGGAGGAGATTCAAAATGTGTCTACAGATATATTCCCTCACCTTTTGTGCA
The DNA here is from genome assembly GCF_048771995.1 of Taeniopygia guttata. Taxonomy (NCBI): domain Eukaryota; kingdom Metazoa; phylum Chordata; class Aves; order Passeriformes; family Estrildidae; genus Taeniopygia; species Taeniopygia guttata. Next base: position 63,641,233 of record NC_133025.1, read on the forward strand.
TCACCCTCTAGGACTGTTGCTGGAAAACGTTAACTGTCATTACTTCACAGGGAACTTCCACCTCTCCCCACTTCCAGCAATGATTTCCCCCCTTTAAGTCCCTCTAACCAGAGGAACAGATTTGCAGGGTCAGGTGAAACAAGCTGTGACTGAGGACACTCCAGGAGCCTCCCCAGCATTACTGGGAAATGTTAAATAATGCTTTCTGGAAGCTCAGCTGTGTCCACAGCTTTTTTCCACAGAGCTTGTGCTCTGTGAATGGCAGTGCTAAGGGTCCAGAGTGCAATATGGCAAAGGCTTTTCAGATATCACTGGATGCTTCCCAAACAGGAGGGAGGCCAGTCAGCCTTGACCCTTAACATCAGCAATCTGCTTCAAAGGCAGTGACTGCAAGCCTGTGACTGCTCTGGAAAGGTTTATGTAAACCACAGACAGAGGTTTCTGTGTAACAGGCAAAAATGAATTCCATCTGTCTCCAGAATTACTTTTAACAAGGTAAATTGTGGGATCATGTAAGTGAAAGTCTAGGTGGGAGTGGGAGTGGTGAATCTGTTTTCCAGCAAAATGCACTATAAGCAATATCCAGACATGGGGGTTCAAATAACATAACTTGGGAGTTCCTTCTCCCAGTACGACACACATACAAGGAAACAACTCCTAAAGAGGTAGTAAGTCCTACAGCTATGGAACTACTTCAGAAGTCATTAAAAGCACAAGATGTGTCTCTATGTGAAGCACTACTGTAACACGATGTATAATTGTATCACAGGAGGCAATTCTTAACTACTACCTCACTGCTAAAGGACTACTACCAAAATCTTTGAACAAAGATCAGCTGAGATGCTACATACCAGACATGCTACCCTCTGTGTGTGATCACAGGGGGTGATTGCACTGATGTAAAAAACTCTCCAGTATGAACATGGCCTTATATCTGTGTCTGGAGTGGTGTTGGTCTGACAAGGCCATATTCACTCCTTCAGACGTACAAATAAAACCACAAAATCCATACATAAAAATCTTAGGACTACTAAATTTTCTGAACAGTTAACCAGTTCAGAGGAAAAAAAAAAAATCCTTATTGTATGAAAATTCATCTATTGATAAAAAAATCATTGTCTGTAATTTCAGTTTCATATCTTTTTACTTCCATTTGCACTGTTTGCCCCATTTCTGTCTTGTCACTTTGTTTAGCAGCTGTAGTTTCTCCTGAACTTTTTAATGAGCCAGAGCTCGTTAAATCGATGCAGTTTAGTTCTTACAAACTGAGTGCTATTACATACCTAATTGTAAAACTTATCACCATTTGTTTCCTCTCGCATCAAAGATATTCATTAAATGAGATCATCACATTTCACTCCTTTTGCACTATAACCCCCAAGCTCATGATATGTTTGTTTGGGATTTTTTTTATTAACTCCATTACAGAGCACTTAACTTATTATGAGTGTGTTATCTGTTTGCACTGTCTAATCTTTAAACAAAAATTAAACAGAAAGTCGGCTCACTGCCAAAAATAAAGAACCATTCCTTCAAACAAAACCAGGGAAAAAGAAGCTTCCAAAGCTGCTACTCCAAAATAATTTTTCTTTATTGTGTAATGTATTTTCCATCCAAATGGCAAATCCAGGTGAAGAAGCACAGAATTAACACAGGTGGACTAGAATTTTAATTTGGCATCTGTTAGCATTGCGTGTGACAGCACTTAATTATTTCCAGCAGATTAAATCAGTTCTCTGTGTTTTGCAAAACTGAACATCTAGTGCTTTTCCCTCCATTACATCCACAGGCAATAATGCTTAGAACGCATCCATCCTGTAGGGCAAGGACCTGACCCGCCAGGTGTAACACAGTGAGAAAGAATTTTTACATTAGCATCAGCCCTACATCCCATCCTGTGGTGTAATGGGTTCCTTCCCTTCCTGGGTTAAACTCTTCATGACTTACAATTACAGCCTTCATCAGACCATGGCCATCAGAACATCAGTATCTTGCTGTGTGAAACAGTGCCATGAATAGAGTTTTTCAACTGAGATATCTCTTTTTTAAAATTGGGTTTAAGGGTAGTTTGGGGGGAAAAAAAAACAGCAGGGAAATCCTATCTACTTCCATTTTGAGAAGATGATGGGACAGGTAGAAGTAGTGAAGTATCTCAGACTTATCTACTGACACACTTTGTATACAACCCAAAAGTTGAAGTGATTAAAATGTGTGTTGTAATTGTATGAAGGTTACCAGGCAAATTTATTTACACTGTGTCCCTTAACATTAGGGTTTGTTTTTTCTGGAGAACTGCACTGCATCAAAAATGCCAATGTTGCCAAACTGGAGCTGAACTTTGAAACTGTGACCTGTCACCAGGAGACTTTCTATGTGACTTTTCACCTCTCTGTGCCTCAATCCTCCATCATCTGGAACAATAAGTAAGTAAATAATTAAGAGCAGGAAAAGAGAGAATAAGCTTCTTTCTTCTACCCACTGTCTTGCTCCTACCTTTTCTATTTAGATTAAAAGGACTTCAGGTAGGGGATTAAATACCCTGTTCTTTTAGAAAGCAAGCAAAATGAAGCATGATCTAAAGAAGAGCTATTGTAACCTGTGGTAAATGGTCCAGTCTGCCTGTTAAAGCTTTAATATCTTACAAATAGGAATGTGGTATTTCCCTCTCTAACTCCAAATGGTACTGGTGGTAATTGATTGTTGAAAGTTCATAAGGAGAGAGAAGGATTCTGTCCAAAGAAGCCACAACGCAGTGGTGCACGTTCCTCACAACAGGCACTGGCAGGACAAAGACCCTTGGTTATGGTTCAGGATTTAAAAAACCTTCCTCTTGTCCTTCCCTAATCTCTCCAGAATCTTTTTATCTCCCTTCCTCCCTATTTCCTTAAATTTCAGCTGTGCATGTTCCTGTTGTGATTATATAAGATAGATTTTCTGACCCTTACATTTCATTGTGTAATTATTATTTACCTCCAGTTCCCATTGCAGCTATCATTTCAAAGTCTTGAATTGATTTTCTTACAGCAAGCTGCTACCTGAAGTGTCATGTGGATGGCTTAACTAATTTATATCCTTGCAGGGGACCTTTTGCAAAGTCAAAAAATGTGTCGAAGCAAAGTCGGCCACAGTTAGTCAGTGATTTAAAGCCAGCATGGATCTGTATTGATCTGCTGCACAGAAAAGCAGGTTTCATCCTTTGCTCACCACCATCATCATCATTTGTTTGGCTGCTTGGTGAGGCATGGGGAATTAATCCAGTTATTAGTAAACCTGGCAAAATATCTGGAAAAAAAAAAAAAAGAAAAAGAAAAAAAATCAGTACAACTTTAAAATTGCTGCAACAACAGAATAATAAAAAAAAAAAAAGGCAGCAATAGTCATACGCAGGCAGAACTAGGCTCTCTGCCTAGTCCCATTTAACCCAGTGACTTATTTGGGAGGACTCTGGAATCCACTGTTCTGTTTTCCCTCTTGTGAGAGAGACTAAATCATGTATGCTGAGGAACTAATTGCATACAGTTCAGTGTTGTACTTCTACATTCTTCCTTTACAGCTAGAAAGATGTAATGTTACAGCACTAGATGAAACAAACCCTGGTTGCTGTTATCCTGTATTTTGCTTGCTTTGGTCCTGGAGGAATTCCAAGAAATCCCTTCCTTCTCTGCTCAGCAGCAGTGGCCGATCACACGCCCAGATTTTCGGTTTGTGTGTTCCGTGGGTCTGGGGAAAAGGAAAATACCACCTTACTCATTGCTACTTATAGCGCCGGATGTGTTTATTACTTTAACGAGAAGTTAAACTACATTCACGCTTATGACCATCTTTAAGGGATGCCCTGCTGGGGTACCGCGACAGAGAGTGGGTGTGCTGTGGGTCTGGCCGACACCGAGGGACAGGGAGGAGGCGCGCTGGTGGTGGCGCTGCTCAGGTTACATTCTCTGTTGGCCTGCCTCAGGTTACATCCCTTATTGCTGCCGAGACATCGCTCTGTGCCTCCAGAAGGGATTTGTCCAACCGGAGTCAGGCCCAGGGCAGAAATCAGCGAGCGCAAAAAATCAGACACCCCGGACTGAAGAGATACCCACAACCTGAGCAAGTTCTCCCTGGAAAGATCAGGTAAAATGCTTTATTTTTGCCACATTTTAAATCGATTGCAGCGATTCTGGCCAAGCCTGTGGCTCTGTGACACCAGGGACCAACAGCCCCCGTGGAGGTGAAGCTGCCGAGGTCGCACGGCCACCACCAGCCTCGGCAGCATCGCTGCTCCCGGCCGCGCACCCAGCGGCGTCCCCGGGACGCAACTCCAGGCCCTGCGGCACTGCGGGACCGGGGCGGAGCAGCGGCATCCTTGAGACTCCGTCCTTGGCGGGGATTGAGCGCGGCCGCCACCTCCCCCCAGCCGCGCCGCCGGGCCGGGCCCGCCCCTTCCGTTGCGGAGCGGTCGCTGCCGGCGCCCCGAGCCCCGCGCTCCCCTCGCCGCTCCCGCTCCCCTTCGGTTGCGGAGCGCTCGTTGCCCGAGCCCCGCACCCCTTCCATTGGGGAGCGCCCGCTGCCTAGCCCTGCTCACTGCGCTGCTGCCGCTGCCCGGTGCGTACGGGGAGACCCCGCTCCGGGACAGGGGGTGCTGGGTGGCCGGCCCGTCAATTCTCCCCCGGCGGTTCGGCTGTTGCCGCGGGCCGAGCATCCCTGCGTGGCCAGCGGGTGATGCCTGGGGTGGCCGGAGCCGGGCTGGGCTCCTGCGGGTTCGGGTTGGGGTCTGGAATGGCCGGAGCCGAGCTGCGGTTCCCGGAGGTTTGGGTTTGGGGTGGCCGGAGCCGGGCGGGGGCTCCGGGCTGGTCCCCGGCCGTGCTCGGGGCGCCGCCGCGGCCCCTGACTGCCCTGGCCTCGGGGAGCCTCGGGGAGCCGTGGAAAGGAGCCGGGGAAATCGCAGCCCGCTCCCTGCGGCCTGGCTGGCTCATGGAGTACAGTCCTGGAGCCCCGCTGTGCCCAGAGGTGACTGCCCGGGGCCCGCAGCTGATGGAATTTCACCACGGGCGGGCGGCTCTGCGAGCGGCGTTAGCGGGGAGCGCTGCCAGCGCCTGGCCGGGCACAGCGAGGGCAGGGAACCAGAGCCCCGAGAGTGTGTGGGAGGTGGGTGCTGGCTCTGAGCTGGGAGGGAGCCCTGCGAGCAAGGGCAGCGTGCCCGGAGCTGCCTTACGTAGTCCCGGCTGTGGCAGGTGACTCCTCCAGTCTGAACACGCCTTTCAGCTCCTTCTGGCCTGCTCTGATCCACATCTTTCCGTCTCTCCTCACAGAACGCCATGGCCACTCTCAAGGACAAGCTGATCAGCCCCATTGCGGAGGGAGCCAAGCTCCCCAACAACAAGATCACGATTGTGGGGGTCGGCCAGGTTGGGATGGCCGCTGCTATCAGTGTCCTTGCAAAGGTACGGCTCAAGGACACTGTGCTCTCCAAGCCCCCACGCTGTCGTGCTCTTAGCAAAAGGTGGGACATTTGGGAGGTTGGCACAGGAATGAATCATTAGCAGCTCGGGTAAGCAAGGAGTGACCTACAAGCCTGACCTCCACATTCAGCGGCTCCTTGTTCTCTCACCTTTCTGTCTGTGCTTAGCAGTAAATGTCTCATTAGGCAGAATGATTTTCCAGGCTGCTGGGAAAATGTAGGAAGGAATGATTCTGTAGCCCCTGCCAAACTTCTCGTTCTCTTCTTATTATTTTTATTCTTCTACAACAAAGCTGGAGTTTGCTTGGTGAGGGAGCTCTGCTGGGCAAAGAATGGGGACGGAGCAAAAATCTGGGTGAAATATAGGATAGCAATCAACAGAGTGTTTGCTTTTTATTCTTTTAAAGAATATGTGCCCTAGTAGTTGAAAATACTGCTCTCCCCTTCAGCAGCTTCTTGATTTCTCTTAAGCCCTTTTTACTTGTTTATATTACTTTATTTTTTTTTTTCCAGAGAGGTGTTAGCTAGTTTTTAGATAACTAAAAACAGAGGGCTGGACTTGGAGGTTATTATGACTTTTCCTACTACTGGTTTGTGGGATATGTTTATCAAATCTCATGGTGCAGTCTTTGAGCAAAGAAAAGGCTTATTAATCAATGAGGATATGTCGTGTACTTTGCACTTTGTTTTTGGAGAATATTCTAAATATATTAAATTTGAAAAGAGAAAGAAACTGCAGATTTTTTTTTTTTTTTTGTTTAAAAGAAGGCATCAACAGATATGCCCTGCTCCCTTGCAGGGGCAGATTTTAAATCAGGTAGCTCACAATCAGATGGAAAATCTTGCTTGTAAGAATAAACCAGCTGTAGTTTGTTTGTAGATGACCCTCCAGTGTGTTACCCTGAGGATGCATGTTTTAATGCATGTTTAATTATATAAAAAAAAAGTAAGGTCTTTCACTTGCTGATATTCATGAGCCCTGTGAGCAAGGAAAAACTGACAGTAGGAACAGGCCACAGTGAAACTAAGTAGCAAATAGCTTTTAAAACAAATAAGTGAAGAAGAAATTTAATGGAAAACCAGTGATAGTTCATTGTGGGTTTTTATATTTATACTTTCAAGCACATGGTTGCCTCTCAGGATCTGAAAACAGTTGTTTTTGATGTAACCTGTGAGGGAGCTAGATGATATTACCACAAATTGAACCACAATTCAGCATTCATTTAATGCACTTCTCTAAGCAGGATCAAACTGAATTGTCAGATAGCTAAGCACAAAGTTTTACTGTCAGTATGCACCAAACCCAGAATAAGAACTGGTTTTAAATTCTTCAAGCATGCATGGTGACATGGAGTTTATTTCAGTCAGGCTTCTGCTTTTACTCTCTCACAACTATAAGCTGCAGTATAAAATGTTTTCATAATAAAACCATCTGGTTCTTGTAACTGAATTATAATAATGCAGTAGAATCATTTGGGCTGGAAAAGATCTCTTAGGATCATTGAGACCCACCATTAACCCAGCACTGCCAAGTGCAGCATGTCCCCAAGTGCAACATCTAAAAGTTCATAAACACATCAAGGGATTGTGACCCAACAGCTTCTCTGGGCAGCCTGACCACCCTTCTGGTGATGAATTTTTTCCTCCTATCCAATCTAAACTTCCCCTGGCACAGTGTGTATCCTGTCCCTTGTTCCCTGGGAGCAGAGCGTGACCCCACCTGGCTGTCCCCTCCTGTCCGGAGTTGTGCAGAGCAAGAAGGGCCCCCCTGAGCCTGAGTTTGACTTGTGCAAGATGCTTGGCTCTAATACTGATTTCAGTTTGTTGGTGTGGTATTAAATGTATAAATTTGCATGAATGTTGGTTATTTAGTTCCTGCTCAGTTAGAGACAAATCATTGATGTAACTGATTTAGAAATGGAAGCTAAATCTGTTCTGCAATGTAAATATCACACAGTACCTCCTGTAGAGAAAAAATAGCTAAAGAATCATTTTTTTCTCAATTTTAGTGCTGAGGAAGTCTGTTCCAGTTGCATATTTTTGTGAAATGAATTGACTGATGGCTTGTTGAAAGAGAATACTTACTTGATAATTATACAGTGTGTTATTTCAGATATTTAAATATTTAAAACAGGCCTATTTGCTGGATAGATTTAGAGGGTTTGCCACAACTCTGAAAGATGCAACCTTTTTCCAAAGGTAATAACTAAATTAAGAAGTGCTTTCCTAGCAAAGAGTTGGCTGTGCACTGAAACTCCCCACAAATGATACCTTTTTTGGGAAGTCTGAGTGAGTTTCATGAGCCTGTGCTGTAGCAGCCTCTGACTTTGTGAGATGCATCAGAACACCAAGATAGTGCTGGTTTATTTGGAGAAGAGATGCTTTCAGAGGGATGAAATGTGTTACTTTAAAATATAATTTAGCTCTGCTCTGGGTTAATTTTAAAATGCATGTGAACTGCGTCATTGACTCCAAATGTTGTTGTTTTCAGGGTCTTTGTGATGAGCTCGCTCTGGTTGATGTTATGGAAGACAAACTGAAAGGAGAAATGATGGACCTGCAGCACGGGAGCTTGTTCCTTCACACTCACAAGATCGTGGCAGACAAAGGTGCACCTCAGTTTCTTTGATTTAACACTGATACTCTGTGACTTTGCTGAATAGTGGAGAATTGGTTATGCAGTCCTAAAGAACTCTTAGGATTTGGCATTGAAAAAGGTGAAGTGTGTGAGTTGGGGTGAGTTCAGATGAACACCATAAAGGGAGTGGCTCTTAAGCTGGGCTCTCTTTTGCATCTCTTTACAATCTGGGGCTTGTATTAGTAAAATTGATTTTAGTGAAACTGTATGTAGAAGAAATAGTATTATTTTCATATTGGAAGTAAGAGTCAGAATGACCAAATGGACTCTCAACACCCACATATTGATATATCAGGTCAGTGTTAGGAGATGGTGCTGGCTTTCAAACTGATGTCTTGGGTTTTGAATGCAATGCACAATGCAGAAGCTCCCTGTGACTCCTGTATTAACATAATGCTACTGGAATTAGTGGAATTATATTAAACACACTCTGTATCTTCTCCCCTGTGCTGTGGTTAGACTATGCTGTCACTGCCAACTCCAAGATCGTGGTGGTGACTGCAGGAGTCCGTCAGCAGGAGGGGGAGAGTCGGCTCAACCTGGTGCAGAGGAATGTGAATGTCTTCAAATTCATCATTCCTCAGGTCGTCAAGTACAGCCCCAACTGCATCATCCTGGTGGTTTCCAACCCAGGTAAGGCAGTCTTTTCCTAAACACTACAGATTTGGTTTGACAAGATAAAACATTAGTTAGTTCTCAGAATGTCTCTTCAAATACAAATTGTTGAAACTTAATAGCTTTTTGTGGACATCTGAGAGTGCAGACAAATACTCTGTACTTTCTGATGCTCTCTTTATTCAGAACTTGCTATGGTGTCCATATTTTAAAAGAATGCTTAGTGATAAATACTTAAAGTTCTTTGCATACTTTGGTGCAGTAGGAAGTTTAAATTTTTTATCTCTAGTGGATAGCTTTGTGTCTGGATAGGATAGGGCTGTTTTCAGCATGAAGAACTTCCCCTATAGTCGTGGCTATATTTTCAGAAAAAAGAATTTGCATGCTGAAGCTTATGGTGAAACAAGGGCTGACTGTATACTCCACAGTTCAATTAAAACAGAAAAAAGAGTTATTTGTGCATGTTTGTGTGTTCACTTGCAAGTATCTCATTGCACTGAGACAGCTTGGATATTTGGATGTCTAAAGGTGACAGTAAATATTCTGATGTGCTTTGTAGGGTGTCCCTGTAGGGTTGTCTTTGCTTAATTCAACTGCTGAAACCAATACTGAATAACTGTGATGGTGAAGTGACACTGATTTTAAAGAAAACCTGGCTGAGTGGAGCCATTGCATGCTCTGTTGGGGGTTGAGTAATTATCTGCTGTACAGTTAGCCAGTGTTCTCAGCAAATGCAGTAACTTGCAGCACTTCCCTAAAAACCAGACTGAGACAAAGATCAGGCTGTTCTTGTTCTAGCAAGGCTGATTTCAATCTGTCGACTTCTCTCCAGCAGAGCAGCTGCAGGAGGAGAATTGCATGTTGCTTTTTCAGAATTATTTTTAAAATCCTTTGTTTTCTCAGTGTGTGGACTTCTGTCCACTAGTCTTATATAGTGAAGGTCATTGTGAGCCATGAGAAGGGACTTGGGGGTGTAACCTTGATGCCCTTCCCTGCACCAGCTGAGGCTGTAGGGAACATGCCACTTGTGAGGTGTGAACTGTGCTTTGGTGCCCGAGCAGAGCAAATGATGCATTTCAGATCTGTGTACACAAATGTGCTCCCTCCTGAGAACTGCCTGGCTCCTCAGAATTGGAGTCAATTCCTGCAGCCTGGTTATTTGTTGTTTCTTTGGGCTGTGGATTAGAGGTTTTTTCTCTGCTCCAATATTTTTCTGCCCTGCCTAGCGTTGGGTTTTTTCCTAAAACTGTATTTTTAGAAACATGTGGAGCTAAGGCATATTGCTTATCTGGCTTTTCATGCTGCAGAGGTGGTTGATGTAGAAAGTCGTTAGTGCACAAATCAAATTAAACTGAAGGAATTGGCAACTACAAAGAGTATGTAAATCTCAGACTTTTATTGTAAATTGTTTAACCTGTTGTGATGATGAACTGGAATGGAACATTCAGGAAATTACTAGAATGTTCTGGCCACATGAGATCAGTCCCAGTTCCAAATGCCCTAGGGCTTTAACTGTGACCAAGAAAAGTGTGTCCAACTTTAGCTGGTAGGAATCTAATCTCTAAAGACCTTCCTCGAATCTTCTCAGGACCCATCAAGCTACTGTTCAAAATTTCAAGCAGTGCATCCATTTTAATCCCCAAAACAGCCAGATCCAGTCTTCCTTGATCAGTGAGCAAACTGTGTTTTGAGTCCTCCTGATTGCCCTGCTACACTCAGTAAGGAAATTGTTGGAGCATTCTTGGTGTGAGTGGAGTTTCATTTGCCATGCATGCTTTTCCTTTCAGTGGATATATTAACCTATATCACGTGGAAGCTGAGTGGGCTGCCAAAAAACCGTGTGATTGGAAGTGGCTGCAATCTGGACACAGCCAGATTCCGTTATCTGATGTCCGAGAGACTTGGGATCCATCCAAGCAGCTGCCATGGCTGGATCTTGGGAGAGCACGGTGATTCCAGTGGTAAGGAGCAGTTCTGACCTCCCTGGGAATGAGCAAATACTATAGCAGAGGTTGAGACTTGAGGTTTGTTACAGGATTCTGAAGGAACAGCTGCAGTTGAGCTCCAGTACTTTGCTGTATTTTTATGAATATTAGAGTTGAGAGAAGTACAGGAAATCTACCTACACATATTTAATAAATGTGATTGTGGCTGTGTGATTAAAGCCTGAACTGAAAAGGCCAGTTTTGTGAGGTTGTGTTCTGAAGGTTACAGCTTGCTTCTACTCTTTATCCTCAGTTTTTGGAGTACCATTCCACAGCCTGTAGCACAGTTCTCTGAAAGCAGTATCAGCACTTGCTAGGTCAATAGCAGAGGTTGTTATTTTAGCAGTCCAGATCCAGGCTAACAAAATTATCCCTTACCTTATTTTGTGACTTTTCTCCTTGCTATTTAAAGCAAAGATATTTTTACAATGTAAAATCAAAGAAGTTTATCTGTCCTAATTCAGTTAATTTATTCCAAGTCTGAAATGCTGTAGCAGAGCATTCTTCATGTAGATTGTTACTTCTTTATACTTTCATGCTGTGTATTTCTAAGGGAGCCACCTCTTCATCATCCCATTGCATTTGATCAAAGTACAGTGTCTGATGGACAGCAGCAGTTACTGTAGCCAGGCCTGTACCAGTGAAAGCAGAGTTTGGCTGAGCACATGCAGAGCTTATCCTGTGCCATTGTCACAGCTGCTTTTGCTTTGAACTTACTCGAAATTCCTGCTTACTTCCCAGAAACAGAGACTGAGCTTGCTTCTGAGCTTCCAGGATGCAGGGAGAGGTGCAAATTCCTGTCTTGATATTCTAAGTTTGCATATTGCAATGCTCTTATTGTGTAAATAAGATTAGACTTCTTGAAGGCTAATTCTAATGCTGATGAGCGAAACTGCAAATGCTGCAGTTTTGATTAAAATCAATTCTAAAAGGCTGGGTAGCTAAAATATGCCTTTTTACTAGAATTTGATGTTTCTTACTTCAGGAACTTCCAGGCTCTGACTGCTGTCACATGTTACAAGTGACTTGTTCAAGTGCCAGTACTAAAACAGTCTCATGTTTGACTCCCTGAGTTCTCAGATTTAACTGTAGCTAAATAAAAACTTAAAACCTGCCTCGGCCATTGCTGTGATTCTGGCTGCTCCTCCTTTGTTTCCAATTATTTTAGCTAGGAAAGGTGGGGGGGAGTTGCCAGGTGCTGTTGGCACTGATGTCCTGCCTCTGTTGCAGTGGCTGTTTGGAGCGGAGTGAACGTGGCAGGGGTTTGCCTCCAGGAGCTGAACCCTGCCATGGGAACTGACAAAGATCCTGAGAACTGGAAGGAGATCCACAAGCAAGTGGTTGCAAGGTATGATGACCTGAGGGATAATGTGGATGGATGCCATGCTGAGAACAGTTTGTCTGCACTCTGCCTCTGTTCTGGTGCAGCTTTCATGTCCTCTTAGGTAGAGGGTTTCTTGAGTGAGTGGGACTGCTTTTTTAGACATAGAAATGTGTTACCCTAATTCTTAAGATTTTCTAAAGCCTTCTGAGTTTGCATTCTTGTAGAGAACTTGCTCACACAACTTTCTGTAAACAATCTATTATTTTACACTCCTCCATAGAGGCAGAAAAACTTAATATAATAGTAATTTACCCAATGTCATTGGAGAGGTAGCACATTCACCCTCCAATCCACTATCACCTTTGAAAAAGTATAAATGCTAGAATAAAAAAATAAACTTCCTCTTTTTCACCTTTACGATAGCAGCAGCTCACGTCGTGTTTTCACGTGTCCTATAACAACAGAAATGCAGGGTTTCAGCTGGTTAGATTTGTTATCCTGCAGGGAGACAGGTTACTGCATAACAAACCCAGTCAAGTGCTGGAGCACCCAGGGCTGTGGATGCTTGTTTTCCCACATGGAGCTTCTTCAGTGGGTAACTTTGTTCAAAGGGCACAAGCCCAGGAAAAGGTAGCATGTTTCTGTGAGCAGACTGTTGGAACTGGGGAAAATGCTGTTCATGGATGCAGGAGAGTTAGTGTACACTTGACTACATGTTGCTAAGTCTTTTATGAAATGAGTGTACACTCACTGGGATAAAGTGTGTGCAGAAGTTGGCTAAAAACCTCAGGGTGTAGTGGTGCTTTGACTCTAAATGTTTGCCTATTCCACTGTGCCCCTGACTGAAACAGAGCTTGTCAGGTATAAGTATGGTTTTCTACTTAACACTAGGATCTCTTCCTAGATGGGAGCTAATTTTGTTTTCAGCTAATCCTGTGAGACCAACAGGATTCTTTATTATGCATTGGGGATCATGTAGATTTTAGGCTTTATTCTCTAGTGTTGAAAAGCATAACTTGGACATTTTTATTCCAAAACTTAGTGTGTTTCAGGAGTTTGAAAATTTTTAACTCACTGGTTTTAAGACTTGTGATTTGCAGTGACTTGCTTGAAGACATCTTAATGAAGTTGTATTTCCATGTCTCCTTAGTGCCTACGAGGTGATCAAACTAAAGGGATACACAAACTGGGCTATTGGCTTTAGTGTGGCTGACCTCTGTGAGACCATCCTGAAGAACCTCTACCGGGTTCATTCAGTTGCTACTCTGGTAAAGGTAAGAATTGGGGGCTGATTGGGCCCTCTGGCTCATTTTATTGTTCTGGACAAGCTAAATAGCCTCTATTAGCAAGGTGCTGAATGAAGGAAGCTTTGTAAAATACTACTTTGACTTTCAAATGGCAGCTTACTATTGCTGTTTCTTCTAGGCTGACCTCTCAGCCTACTCTTTCCACAAATATGGAGCTGAAAATGAAGTTCTCTGTGCATAACTACAGTTGTGTGAAGCTTTGCCTTGTGTAGCATATGCAGATTCCTTGAAAGGAAGTTTCCAGTGTCAAAGTGGAAGATTTCTTGGAGGCCCAGCTGTCATTCCAGGAGCCACTGTCCTTTTTTAGCTGGTGTAACTGGTTACACGTGGTCTGTACCAGCTCCACAATCTCTGCTGCAGCAAGAGCTCTGAGCAGGGGGAGCTGCTCCCTCTGTTGGCCTGTCCTAATCCTGTGTTTGAATCTTTTCAGCTCCCTGCTGTATAGAACTAAAAGTGAGAGGTTTGAAGGCGAGGTTTGCCATCAGCTGTTTGGTATTGCCAGGCATTGGATCCATAACAGCTGTATACTATTTATTTTCTTGAATTCATTGTGGCCGAAATTTTTCTGCAGGTTGTAAAATGATGGTTTTTGGAGCTCTGCTCTGAGGAGGTACCCTGCAACAGAAACCAACCACAGATCTGTGCTGACAGGCCTGTGTCTGATCTCTTTTGTTTGTGACAGGGCATGTATGGCATTGAGAATGAAGTCTTCTTGAGCCTTCCTTCAGTCTTGTGTGCCTCTGGCCTGACGAGTGTCATCAACCAAAAGCTGAAGGACGATGAGGTGTCCCAGCTGAGGAAGAGTGCAGACACACTGTGGAACGTCCAGAAGGATATCAAGGATCTGTAACTCGTGAATGTTAGGTTCCAGCCATAGAAAAACAGCATGTTGTTTGCAGATGGGGGCTCTACCCACTATATATCTCAATGGTCAACATGAAATGTTCTTCCAGAACTTTTGTCCATGGTAGCTAAAATTAGGCTTGCTGTAACGCACAAACCTTACAAACAAATAAAGCAACTTTCAGGCTCTTTGGTTGTCCTAATGACTCTTTTTCAGTGTGTAAATTACCTGCCTTACTCTCTGGCATTTTCCTTTAGTGTTTGCCATGGACTGCATGGAAGCATAGACTTGATGTGTCCTTCTAAAAGATTGGAAACAAAGAAGTAAGAGTGAATTGGTGGGATTTCACTAACACTACCTTGCTGTGAGGCTTTTCTCAGTCCACGTGCTGAGTAGGTGGAGTTCATTCCCAGACCTGTTTCTGATAGAGAACTTCATAGTTTTACTGATGGGTAGAGGAAATGGAATGAGCATTTGGCTCTGTGTCACCAGCCAAAAATATACCAGCAACAAGGTTCTGTATGCCACTGGCATAGAAGGAATCCTTGAGATCCTTCTCCCTTCTGGATTAAATTGCTTGTTAATGGTTTGTAGTTCTTATAATTCAAAAACCATTATTTTCTGTTTGATTATCCAGAATTCAAGGGTACTTTCTGGACCTAGCCTGGAATGTTATGGTTTTGGTCTTGTTTATTAAACAAGCCAAGTTGGGTCTTAAATCTCTAAATTTCAACGTGATTATTAAAGGCTTTATATACTTGGAGGGGGAGCAGATTAAAAAAATGATAAATTTTATTTTTTAATTACTTATCATTATGGAGCAAAATATTAACCATAAAATAGAACTTCTCAACCTAAATGTTCTGGGGACAGACAGCATCAAATCCATCTGTCTTGTGGGGCCTATAACTTTTGTTTCATAAAAAATGGTCTGAGACTATGCTGGAGTAATGTAATGCTCTTTTCTATCTGCATTAAAGTACTTTGAATATTGGACTAAAACACTTTCACAAGCAGGTAACTTAATTTTTGTAGTTGCTTTTAAAAGGGAAGATCATGTAAGTGTTGTTCTATTGCAGGATCATGTAGTTACTGAAAAATGCATGGGGTGCTGCTGGCAGCATTATTTATAAAGGGTATCCCAGGGCGACCTGGGGAGATGTTTTATTCTTAGTTACAGGCTAAGTTCCAGACTTCTTTGCCAACAGGAGGGAGAAAATTGTATTCTTTGCTTGGTGTGGCAATCTTACTGGAAGGCTTTCCACACCTGGATGGATTAAAGTTCCTGCTAAGAGCTTTTCACGATCGGCTGGATTTAGGAGGTAAATGGCACAAGGTGCTGCTCTCTTCAGGACACACACATCAGGAAATCACCTGAGCACATTTAGTAGAGGAACCTTGCACAGTTCCTTCCTGGCTTTGTTCTTACACTATTCTCTGCAATGAAGTAATTCAAAGTTGTGTTGTGGGATTCTTGAGTGTCTCAGAGAACAGGGAGTGAGCCCTTTCCCTTTTGGTGGTGTTATATATTGATTTTTTGAAGGTCACCTGGCTATAGTAAACAGGATTTTTCACTGACTGCATCCTCACTCATTAAAATGTAGGGTCAGACCTTGTTCTGTGGTTGGCAAATTGAGACCCAAAGGTACATTTTGAGCATACGTGGTCCTGGTATTTGAGCTGAGCTGTCTGTCAACTACTTCAATCCACTCCACGTCCACAGGGGGAGGCTTTTTTTTGTTAGTGAGCACAGATTTAACGAGATCTTTAGTGCTAGACATAAAGCAAGCAGAGAGCTAGTGCCAATATCTGTTCTATTTAAAGACTAAGTGGATACAGGTGAAGGAGGGAACTGAAGGAATGAAGAAAAAATTGGTTTACATGGTGAGAACTTTTCTTGCACATCGCTGTACTAACCTTTTTTGCTTTTACTTTCATTTTGTGTCGCTGTCGAGGCAGGACGGGAATGAAGAGACTCTGACCCAGAAGGCTGTAAAACTAAAAACTCCGATTTATTCAAAATACACTGCTCTTTTATACAGAGCTTTGCAAGGACCAAATCCATTGGTTCTGAAGTGAAAACCACCCAAAGCATTGGTGCAGAGTGCTTGACGCACAGTGATAGAACTTAACTATAAACAATGTGAAAAACAAGAGAGATAAAGAATTATTTACATTCTCTCCAGCTCTTTCCCAGGCGTCTGCCTGGCTAGAAACTCTGTTTCTTTCTTTGACTGAATCTGAGTCCCACACTTTTTTTCAACTTCTGCTTTTGGGATATGACATCATGAAGGAAAAGTCTAAAAAACTTAGGCAGCAGTGAATATGCATCCTGGGTGTTATGGAGGATTAGTTCTGAATTGTTAAATAGGAATGAGTATCCTATGTTAGTGGATTTAAAGTTTTTATAAATAGGCTCTTCAGGTATTACTTGCATCCACTGATGTTTGTAAGACCTATGCAGGTACATCAATGATATTGTGATCATTTTCTCTTTGGAATCTTACCACACACAATCTTTTTTCTTCATTGCAGCTGCATGGCTGTAGAATAGCTTCCCTGTGTGTTTTTATACAATACCAGCCTATCACCTCCTGTTATTTGGAGTCCATCCACAATTTAGTCTCCTATCAACCATATAAATTCCTAAATAACAATATTGATATAGGACATCTATGGGTTTTTAATGCAAATATAATAGGCTCATGTTTATCTTCTGTATGCTTTGTTTGTCCAGGCCATTGATACACAAACTTTGCTTGTTTTGTTCCAAGAAAGGCAATATAGGTTTATAGCCACATTCTTGTGTCTCAGGAGGTACCTTGGTCACTCCTTGGCCCAACAGAGAACATTGTGGTGCTGTTGGACAGAGTAGTGCAGCCAGCAAGAAGAAACGCTTCAAAACACTTCAGAAAAGTGAGGACAACCTCTGCTCGCTCACACAGGGTAAGATCAGTAATGTTATTTTAATTGCCTTCAGGCTCTGGACCCCCTTACATTTGCAGGTGCACAAATACTGGCTGCAGAGCAGAAAGTCAGACTCACTGCCCTACAAATGTACACATTGACAACAGACACAAGGGATTTTACTGCCTTTTAGTGTTAAATAATACACTTTTTTATTAGTCAAAGGATAAAACAGGGCATTGAAGGCACATTTAAACAGCGAGTGTTAAAAAGAACACATAGCTGCAGAGGGATGAAAATATGTTATAAATGTGTTTTGAAGACTTGAAGTGCTTACATGACTTTCATACCAGCTAACTTAGAGCTGTGGTTTATGGTAATTAGGTACTTCAGTTGCTCACTGAAATGCTATTTCCCCTGATTCACAGGTATGAGTCAGACCAATTAAGCCACAAACTCTCAGTGGAATGTGGATGCTGAACTCCTTGATGTCAGTGTGACAGGTAGCCCAGAAACATTTAGGGGTCAGATCCTTACATTGTGCTCCTGTGGCCTCCCAGGGCAATGTCTAATTTTGGGCATTTCTTTCTTTTATAAGTAATTCACCCCTAATGCATGTGTGTGAATCCAGCCTTATGCAAGGCAAAATTGCCAAAGTCTTTCAGGCTACAGTAGCCAGGGCCTTCCTAAAATCCACACCAGTCCCTGTGGTGTAGCACATTTTTATAAACTGCTCCTGAGATACCATTGCTGTGTGAGTTGTTATTCTGTGCCACAAGGGAGTTGTGCAAATCATTAACTTAGAATGGTCTGTTGGAGAGGTCAGGCTCAGGAGGGCTGGATTTGCTCAGTTTCTGAAATGAATAATTTACCTGCAAACATAAGAAACAAGGACCAGCCAGCTATGCAAAGTAAGATTTCTGAGTAAATAACATTTTTCTTTATGGTATTCTCTTTAATAGCTCTTCAACTTTGTTAGGTATGTTTACATATTCAGTGCCTGAGGTAGAAAATCTGTCAAAATAGCATGAAGGTGGATTCCTACCAACACTGATTTCTGGAAGGAAATACTGATAATTCTCATTCTGTGAGATACACTAAATGAATACACAAGGGAAGCAAAAAAAGCAGTTTTGCTTGAGATACGGCTTTCTCTGTGATGCTTATTCTGTATCTTGGGCAATATGACAGAAATGCAATAATTTCCAAAGTCTCTGTTCACTCAGCAGTCTCCACCAGTACCAGATACTGGAATACTCTCCCAGTATCACTGGGAATCAGTCTAAGAACCACATCAAACTTGATTTTCCTACCCACAGTAGCAGAGTCCCTGATACTCTGACTGAAGATCAGTCTAGACGAGTATTTGTTGAACTTCTGTTCATTTTTCTGAGTTTGTTTTTCCCATAGCAGTTTGCTGTGCAGAAGGAAATTATTTTCAGGTTTACTTCTGTACTGGTTTGATTCTGTGTGCTGCAGGGTTTTGTTTGTTTGTTTGTTTGAGTTTTTTAAAGAGAAAAGACAGAAGAATAAGAAATGTTTTTTCTATATTTCAAGTGCATTCAAGTCAGTAGAGTGGCTCTCAAGGAGGAAGAAAAGATGTTAAGACTACACTGAGCTCAGCTCAAATACCTCTATTGCACAGAGTAGGATTTATGCTTAAGTGGTTTGTTGAATGGGGTTTATTTTCAGTATGTTAAATTTTAATTTAAAGGGTTATTATAGCATAACCTGTTTTTTATAAAGTCGTTACTATACTTCCACAGCTGAATGAATGGAAATGCCTCTTTCAGCATTGCAGCTCTGTTTGCAGCATAGTCTTTCAAAGCATAGAAACCTTGGTTTGCAGCCAGAGAGGTAAAATAATGCAGTGGCCACTTGCTGCCAGCCCTGACAAAAATTCTTCCAAGGTCACTCATGATAATAGATGTAATAAGAATTCATGCCTAGTCTGAGCCTTTTAACATGAGAAAAAAGGCCAACCCAACAAAAATTATAACCCCAAAAATCACAACAGAAAACAAACCTGGGAAGAGCTGACTTTGACGTAACAGAAAGGAAAAAGAACTGTTGTAAGCAAATGAGTCAGGACAAAACCAGAAGCTTCCAGAACATATGTGTACAAGAGAAAATAGGACAAGGGGGAATGGCTTCACACCAACAGAGAAATTAGAGATTTAGATTAGATATTGGGAAGAAATTGCTCCCTGTGAGGGTGCTGAGGCCCTGGCACAGGTTGCCCAGAGCAGCTGTGGCTGCCCCATCCCTGGAAGTCTCCAAGGCCAGGCTGGATGGGGCTCTGGGCACCCTGGGATAGTGGCAGGTGTCCCTGCCATGGCAGTGGGGTTGGAGCTGGGTGATTGTTAAGGTCCCTTCCAACTCAAACCATTCTGTGATTTTATGATATTTAGCAAGTGAGGCTTCTGTCTCTCCATGATTACAACTTTTAGTTAAGGAGAAAATACCACAAGTTTCACCATCATACTGACAAGTTCCCATGCTAAATATGATACAAACACTGTGCTGACCTCAGGAAATGAATCCTTATCAAAGCAAACACGTGTGTATATCTTTGAAAGTGTTTGTGTCTTTTTACGTGATCTGAATTATAGGTGGGGGCTTGGCACCGAATAGTAGAAAAGAGGCTTACATTTTATTTTTCAATTTACAGCCATCTCAGACATCACCCAGAAAGTCTTGGTATCTCTCAGAAATGGTTTGCATGTGCCTCTGCATTTATTTCCCAGTAGAATTACTGGGATTTTTTTAGTCTCTAATGCCTAGTGCCTCCCTGGAGATACAGACAGCAACACTTCTCCCTCTCCAAGAATGTGAGCTCTATGTCCTTTCTTTGTCAGGAGATCATTTCAGGTGCCTGGGGTGAGGTGACTTCAAAAGGGAACGTTCCCAAATCTCTGCTCACATGGGAAAATGGCACACGTGAATTGTAGCATAGATTATGCACTGAGCAGTCCAGTCCCTCAGAGGGATACCTGCTCATCACAGCATTTATTTTAAACTTTAAATAGGATGGTGGCATTCTGATGCTTATCTGAGTTGCAGAATCCATCTGGGTGGCCAAGCTACTCTGGCATAATTTTCCAAAGCCAAGTCCAAGAAGATTAACCTTAAACTTGCCCATGGCAAGCTGTTATTTACAGGATGGCTCTCAATGTCATTTCTGGATGAAAGAGTAGAGGCCAAAATGTTCTGCAGCGCTGGGAATGTCAGCCTCTCAGACCAGCTGATAAGAATGTCTTTGGTTTGCTGTGTCCTGGAGTCCATGCACTCCCAAATTCCTAATTTTGGACAGCACATACCAGTTGTCACTGAGAAAAATTCTTTGTGTCCCATCAAATGTTTTGTAGCTCCTTCTGCCTCCTGGCTGTTTCACAGGATTACTTGCCACGCCTGTCCTCTAACTGGAAGAAAAATACTCCACTTGTGGGAGATTTGGAGCATTTTTTGGCCTTGCACAGACAGGGCAGGAGCAAAGGCCATCACTTCTCAGCTGGAATGAGGTGAACTTGCTGCCAGGCAGGCAAGGAGGGCTGTCCCTAGAGCACTTTTGGGCCCCTTCCTGATCTCCCCTAAACTCTGCAATGACAAAATGACAGGGACACTGGAGAACTCATGTGAACACCATCAGTGCCACCTACTGCTCTGTGTCACAAGTGCAGTGTGTGTGCATCAGTGACTGCTACAAACCCTCATCCTTTCCTCCTCTCGAATTTAACTCAATATCTATGCATTTTTAACAGCTATGTCTGATTTTTTCCCCCCAAATTTAGGCAAACCTGGAAACCCTAGTTCTGTTCAGAGCAAGCCAGCCCTAGACAATGATCTCCTCGTAAACTTCCACACATGGACAGTATCTCTTCCTTGACAGGCACCTTCTCATTTGCAGCCAGGAGACTGAGGTTGATATTCCAAGGAAAAAAGATCTGGAGTGGTTCTGGTGGAAGGACTGTGGTATGAAGACAACATCCACAACTCACTTCTTGGGATGATATACCAAGTTAGTTGCTCTACCCAAGTTGGAATTGGACCAAAGTGTGCAGACAAGACAACAGCCTAGAGGTAACAGTTTCAAAATGAGATTTGGGTAGGGCAGAATGTACAGCATCATCCCTGCATTGCTCCCTCCTAGAACTCTAGGGAACTTGGGGAAAAAAATACAAACATTTTTTGTATATTTCTCTTCAAAGACCTTGCAAACTCAGCCTTCACATTGTCCAGTGTTCTTGCAAACAAAATTATTTCACTTCTGTGGGCTGAAAAAGAATTTGGTGAGGTAACAACTGGTGTCTGGCAGAATTGAAACACAATGAATATTGTATTATTCATGTACACAATGTAGTTTGTGATAAGAACAATATGAGAAGTTAGGCTGGACTCAAAACCAGTCCCACTGGTTTCCAGATTTCTGGGATATATTTTAATCAATGTTATATTTTAAAAGCCAGTCTTTCTGGTATGTTTCCATCTCACTACTTCAGCAGCTGGCCTCTGTTTGGTGCAGAAGGAGCAAACTGCATGATTGAAGTCACAACCTTTCCCTGCCTCTGTGACAAAAATGACACATTGTTCTAGTGACAACAGAGAGTCCCTTTCAGCACTTGCACCTCACTGCATTTCCCATGGAGGACAGCTAGAGGCTGCCCTCCTTAAAAAAGCAGAATACAGCTTTTTTCTGAAGAGCTTTTATTTTGTCTTATTATATATGCACAGCAACACACAACCTCCTTTATGGCCCTAAATCCAGATAACTCCAGCTGCACCCCAAATATCCCACAGTTAATCCTTGCAGGCCATAAATATAATGAATTTGCCCTCTAGCAATTAAGAGCATTTGCAGGGATGAAAGTTTCTGGATTATCTGTTGGAGTTTGCCTTTTCTGGGCACTTAAATACTTTTCTCTTACTAATAACAGAAAAGCAGGAATTTTGGATGGCATTGTGTGAAAAAAAAAACTCCTTCTTTAAGACATGCAGATTGGATAAAATGAAGTGTACTCAGAATACAAAGGAATGCTGATGCTCTCTGTGCTACTGAGCACTTTTTATCAGATAAAAACTCCATTATCTCCAAACTGCCAAAGGTGAGTTACTCCCAGGTTCACTCAAGGATGGCATTGACAGTGCTTGTGGAATTAGCTCATAGTATCTGACCATTCTTTCTAACTCATTCTCCAAGGTTTAAGGAATTATATAATCTTTTGTCAAAATCAAAGAATAAATGAATTATCATCTTAGTACAAACAGAAGCTGGAAAAACGTGACACTCAAGAATCTGAAAACCACAGATTAGGTGAGGAACTTGAAAAATTTGCTGCTACAACTTTTGTTCATGGTTGTAAAATTATTTGCATGTTTTTCAGGCTTTTGAATGCTTAGGGACATTGGTATGTCAGTGAACCAGTGCCACTGGTTATCTGGCATCACTACTAGAGGGTTTTTTAGAGGGATGGAACACCTCTCCTATGAGGAAAGGCTGGGAGAACTGGGAATGTTCAGCCTGGAGGAGGCTCTGCAGTGACTTTATTACGGACTGAAGGGATGGTACAAGACAGCTGCAAAGGGACTTTTTACAATGGCCTGGAGTGACAGGAAAAGGGGTGATGGCTTTAAGTTGAAAGGCCCTGGCACAGGGTGCCCAGAGCAGCAGTGCCTGCCCCATCCCTGGCAGTGCCCAAGGCCAGGCTGGACAGGGCTTGGAGCACCCTGGGCTAGTGGAAGGTGTCCCTGCCCTTGGCAGGGGGTGGAATGAGATCTTTAAGGTCTCTTCCAACCCAGAACATTCCGTGATTCTGTGGTTCCTGGAGAGGTAACTGATGTGACCAGTTTTGATTTCAGCACCTTGAGAGCTGTGTGAAGACCTGCAGAGCCAGTGGTGCCCAGCCAGCAGTGGGGATGGGCCCCCCACACCCACAAATCCATCAGGCTTCCCTCGGGGATGCTGCAGCTCCTGGGATTGACTCGCAGTGAGGGGGACTGCGGTCAGCGAGGACTTCTCTTTAAAATGAGAAGTTTGGCTGTGTATTCATTTGCACAGGGTGAGGAAACTGTGTGGGACGGGGATGGAGCTGTCAGCTGCTTTGTTCTCTCTGCTCCTCACCTGAGATGGCCTTGGCACACCTGGCAGCCTTAGGCCTCAGCCTCAGCGTGAATGTCCCAGCAAAGCTATGAAACTGTGACTTGGGCAGGTTTGGTGTTCACAAATGAAGTGAGCCTTAATGCATTACTGGTTTTTCTTTTAAATAGCATGGGTTTTCAGCTATGGGGTGATCTGGTTTCCTACCTACTCCAGGTAGTAAAAGCCACAGCTGCTCCAAAAAGAATGATTCTCGGCCAGGTCTTTTTTTTAGAAACTGGTGAATAGGGCAACTCAAACCATTGAGACAAAATGACACTCAGCCAATAAACCCCTGAATCTTTCCCTGGCTTCTTACCAGGCTCTTTTCTGAGACAGCTCCATTTCTTAACCTGCAAAAAAACTTCTCTGCAGGCTTTTTCAGTGAGCTGCATCCACCAGCTCAGGGATGGCTCTGACTGCCATGAATGCAGAGAGGTCTTGGAATGTAGACGTGGAAGAGCAAGTCTTTTGGGGGTAGGTATCCTTTAAGGCAGGCTCAGCTGTGCCATGCATTATACATTATGTCTAAAAGACTTCTGTGCTGATGGGCTGCCTGTCTCCTAAAGCAATTGTCTTGGACTGGTTTTGCCTTAGGTGAGCTCAGCGCCCTTCCCCCTCTGCCTGCTGGTGCAGTGGTATTCTCCACAGTGCCAGAGATGTCCTGGAGCTCACTTGGAGGTTTGCTCTCTACTGAACTCTGGGTTTTGGGCAGATTGTGCTCTAAACTGAGAATCAGATTCAGCTTGCACAGCTGTCCCAGAAGCACTGGCTTTTCAACAGATATGTAATATAAGCATCTAGCAAGCAGACAGCTGTTCTGGGTAGCTGTGAGTTAGGGACCAATCTCAGGCTGTGAGTTAGGGACCAGCATCTCTGTAGATGTGTGTTCAGTGCTTGCAGCATCCCAGCTCTGTGCTGGAGAAGACAGGGGCATGCTGTGCCCTGACTTAGTACTCACAAAGCTCCCTAGGTGGAGGACATGAGCCCAGAGGCCAGGAAGGACCTGTGGCATAGAAAAAAAAACCAAACAGGTGGAAAATCAGGGACAGGACTGCAAGCAGGGGCAGAGTGCATGCCAAAACAGGGGTAGAGCCTTTGTAGCTCTTTAAAAGCTGGCAGGGCTGCAGAGCTGCTAAAGCAGCCAACAGCTGATGCAGAGTCCTGGGAACAAAGCTGGAGATAATTGTGGAGGTAGGAGATGAGGTAAACGCCAGCTTACAGACTGCTGAACTGACAAAGAAGAGGTAACAGCATTTAACCTGGCAAGGAACCCAAGAGACATCGTGTAAAATGAGTCTACTCTAACTCCTGCAGGCAGCCAGCAGGTAGGAAAACACGGGTGTAAGGGGAGGGTGTGTCTCGAGGGGAGGACTCAGGGGCTGGACTCGAATCAGGTGGTGAACTCAAAGTGTCCTCCCTGTTAGAGTTGGCTCAGGGCGCTGCTGACTTTACAACTCTCCAATGTCAGCTGTTCCTGAGGTGGATACTGAATGCTGTGGTTCAGGAGCTCAAAATCATTTTTTTACCTTCTTCTGAGAGAAGAAAAAGAAAGAGCTGTGGCCCCAAAACAGTCGAGACCTTTCTCAGGTCAGTGTTAAATTCTTACCTCTCCAAGCAGCTGCTTCTCAAGCCCTGAGGATTTCACTGAGCCAATTTAATGCTGGTGGTCAGACAGTTTAAACCCATTAGCTCCCAGCTATCTGAATAATTTTCTCCTGGGATCCCAGCACACGAGCAGACTGCTCTGACCAGAACTGCAGAGCCTGCCACGGGATCTGGACCTTTGCTGACTGCTGTGGCCTTTGTGGTGAGCACTCAGGGGCTGAAGAAAATGCCACTGGCAAGATCCCTGTCCATGACATCTCTGAATGGGCTTCTTCAGTGTGAGGATGAAGACCTGCCCGTGGAGGATTTGTTGCTCTTTGAAATTTCTTGGGAAGTTACCAACAAAGGTTTGTACCACACCTGGGGGTTAGTATTGCTGTTTTCTCAGGAGTGGAGGGAGGGGTGAAGTGCTGGAGAAGAAAGGCATTCACAGGGAGATTGGAGAGAGCTGCAGAGCTGCTGCATTGCAAGAAGTGCAGGTGTGTAATGGTGCATGCTGAGCGTGGGCTGCATCTGCCTGGACTTGTGTAGGATGGGCAGAGCCAGGATGTCTCTGTGTCTTTTTGTGTTCCACCACCAGGGAGAGGGGGTTTGAACATCTAAGTGATAAGTCCGAGTGTGCAGATATATAAATTGCTTTGTACATCCTTAGGTTTTGCCTTCTGTGCAAATTCACTTGGGCATGTCATGCATGGAAACGAGCTGTACAACAGAGATCAGAGGCACAGCAGTTTAGCAGTGCCCCCTCAGCCTTCTAGAGCAGTGTGGAGAAGAGGCCAGGCCTGGAAGGGGTATAAACAAACAGAGCTGTGTTACAGCCACTGAACAAAGCCCAGGAGTCAATGACCAGCAGGCTTTGTGTGCCAGCTGAAACTCTTCTGGACTGCTCTTTGCAAACACAAATTTGTGTTTGCAAAGAGCAGGTGGTGCCAGACAGGAGCTTCATTTGTTCATTGGTTGCTGCTGGTCAGGCAAAGGGCATGCTGCTTATTAGGCAAAACTCCTCCTGCCTCCATTTCTAATTCATTCATCAAATCATCCCCTTTCAGGTGTGTGTAGTTCTGCAAGCTTCCATTTTCACTGCAAAAGTGAGTTAGTATGAGTAAATTATTGACCTCATCTGTGTTACTGTCCTGGCAGATAAATAGAGATTAATCAGGAGAGAGGCTCTGTAAACTGTTAAGAATTTAACTTTAAAGAGGAAATGTGTGTGAGAGGAACAGGCAGTGCTGGGGTTTATCCTCATGGGGAAACCGGAATTACTGTTTTGTGATAATTTCTGCTGTTTTACATTGCTCTTTTTAGGGTGATGAGCCCTATTAATACCCAGAGGTGAGACAGAGTAGATTTGGCAGTTTGAATCCCTGTGGGTTTATTTTTCAGTAGCTTCAGCCAAACTTTTAGGGTTAATTTATTAAGGCCACAACTTGGAGCATGCAGCATTCACTTTTGTAGTGTGTGTGATAAGTAAGGCTCTGGCAAGCAGATGGCAGCAGAAATCTAGGAAATTCAGGAGTTCTCATTAACTTCTCTGAGCTCCCCAGCATACATATTTTCTGAGTCATCTGGACCCAGTGGTTGTAGATATCACACAAGATATTTAAGAGAAGATAACCCAATTAGATTTTCCCAGAGCATGTACAAAATGTAGAGAAACATTAATCATCCACAGAGCTCTGGATGACTTCACTGGAGCCAAATCAACTGACTCAGCTAAAATTTACTATTCACACATTTTATGAGAGAATTAATATTAATAAAGTCAATTTTATTCAGTGTGTTTAAAAATAAGGTGCCTTTGCTTACACCACTTTCCAAGCCCACACCTTCAGACAGGGCTGAAGGAATATGGTATGGAAAACAATTTCTTCATTAGAATCTGAGGTTGTGCAAAGTTTCCATTAACCAAGCCGGACTAGAAACCTCTGTGCAAAAACCCTTTTATAATCCTTTTTCAGCCTGTTTTTCTGGTAAATTCTTCATACTGAGGGTTTGGGGGTTTTTTTTTCTATATCTTTCAGGCAGTTGAATGTCTAAGTCAGGTGGTGAGAACTGTTCCCTGGTGACCAACTTTTGTAAATGGTTCTGGGAAAATGTTAGGTCACTGTGAGAGAGAGTAGACAGCAAAATACAGGGAGAGTCATCCCAGAAGATATATAAGTTTAGGAAATAATAATGGAAGCTTGGAGAACTATACCTACCTTGTACTGTGCATTTCCTAGCTCCTTTAGGAGGAGAAATTTTTTATTTGATGAAATAAGCTGACCACACAGGGATTTAGCTCTGCTTCATGTTGTAGTGTTTGTGCTGCTGCATATGTTCCCAACACAGAGGGCAAAATAAACATTAGCTGGATTTTTTTGCCTTACAAGCTAATTTTGAGCATTTAACATGAAGGTTTCTTTCTTCTTTTCTGGCAATGCAAAGGCGTGTCAGAGGAGCTCAGCCTGAAGTTGGTTTGCATTTCTGAGGTGGTGTAAAGCTGCTGCTGCCCACAGGAGCAAGTCTCAGTCTTTGTGTTTAATTTTGGTGCATCACCAGGTGCTTGGGTACATTTCCTCCTTGGCCAGTGCTACTTCTTAGTAATCCCTCCATTTCTTTTGTGGCAGTGGCAATCAGGCTGAATTGTCCTCTTTCCTGTGAGGAAGGTGATATCCATCCCCACACACTGTAACCAATGCTGAGCTGAGCATCTTCAGAGCCAGGGATGGTGAGGGGCTCCTGCAAATTGGAGAATACCTGATTGTGTAGAGGGGGAGCAAGCATTCCATGGCATTTCCCTGATGGTGCTGGTTGTTACTGAGGCATGAGGTGCAGCTGTAGGGAAGAACAAGATGGTTGTATGAACTCAGGGCTCAGAGATCTACAAGTATCCATCATTTCCAGAGTCTCTTCTCTTCTTTGTCAGCAGCTGGAACAGGGAAGCTGTCTCTCCTTTTGTTTTAAGAATGGATAATTTAATACATGCTCCAACAAGGCAGAGTTTCTACTTCTCCATGTTTCCTTTTTGCGTTTTCTGTCGGGGCTGCAGCCTGTGCTAAGTTACAACCTCTGGAGACGCAGAAAACATTGGCTGCTCAGTTACTGCTCTCACTATTCTCTGTCCTGGAGCAAGCAAAGATAAGGTAGCTGAAGGAGAAAATGGGAAATAAAAAAGGCTTATCTGCCAGTGTTACTCTCTCCCTCACCCTTCCCCCAAGTCACACGAGAGGGAACTTGCCACCTAAACCAAACACAGTATCGAAATCCTCTGGCATTGAAAGTCTTCTGCCAAGGAAATAAGAAATGTGTAGTTTGTTTTTTGAGATTTCCCTCACTTTAGTTGGCTTTTCACTGATGGGCAAAACCCTGTGTGAAGTGAATCTACAGTGTTTCTGTGGCAGGAGGGGAAAAATTCAAGCAGTGAAGGGTCCCAGTCCACTGCAGTGCCACAAATCTGGTGGTAATCATGGGGGAGATCAGCATTTTTAACTCTTCCTTTCTCTCCTGGCCATCATGCTCTAGTAAAGTCAGGTCTGACCATACAGCTGTGGAAAAAAGGACTGGTTTCCTTCCTCCATAGCATGAAGACCATTAAAAGGTTTAAGTACAAGAGCACAAAAGAAGTAGCTGCCAACTATGAAGATTTTTGGGCCTGGGTTGAGTTTGTCTGTAGTGGGATTTCTGACACATTGATTAGATGGGCTGAGAATGTTCAAGATCTGCTCTTTTCTCTATAAAGATGTCTTGAAAATAATTCCAGTGATATTTAGATTAGTATCCCTTGCTGTACCACTCACAGCTTTTAGACAGAAAGTAGAAGAATGCTTAAAAATGCTGGGCAAACAGCCAGCTTGTGTCATCATTCAGCTGTGAACAGCTTAGCTCAAGAGTCAGTGGTAGATCAATCTCAAATATTTTTATTCCATCCCCATTGGAACGAAGACTGTGCTAAAAACAAAACTTGTTTCAGCTCTCCCTGGAGCAGAGATCTTGGTTCAGTTTTTCTGGTGAAAACCTGGATGTTTGGAAATTAAATCCTGAATCCACTGAAGTCATTAGGACCAGCATTTTACCCCCTCTGTGTCTTCCCATGATGAAACTTCCTTGGGAGAAGGTGATTACTGTAACTTGTGACACAGCTGAAGTAACACCCTTTTGGGAGTGGGGATGTGCTGGCATAAACTTGGCATAACACAGCCTCAGAGCTCTGTGCATTTATAGAGTTGGGTGGAATATCAATGTCAAATCAATTCCAAATGAAATCCTGTGCACTGGGGATAATGCACACAGAAATAGCTTCTCAATTGTGGACATCTGTCATAAGTTTCAATGGTTCAGTATTATTTCAGAATATGTTTGGAATGTCAGAATTTCAAAGAATGTGGAGATTTGTCTTCTGAGGAGTCCTGACTACAAACACAGCTCAAAAACCACAGGAAAAATATCTGCTGGCTGAAGATATTGGTTGTTTTTCACCTGACACATTTTACCACTTGATTTTATTAATGCTACCTCAACAGCCAATCAATCAGATTCCAATCAAATGTTAGAAACAAGTTCAATCTGAATTTTTATCACACCTGTGCAGATCAAAGACATATTCTGAGGAGAAGGGTGAAATAATTGATGTGAGAGTGATTGTGGCAGTTTGAACCCCGAGCCTGGGCTCACGCTGCTCCCATGGATCCTGTGCCTCTCATGGTTCTCAGGGAAGCTTTAATGCCTTCAGAGTGGCCTGGTCAGGACATAGCAAAGCAGCTGCAGAGCCCTGGAATCATCCTGATGCTCTCTCTGTTTGGGAAAAGATCAGTGACAATATCAACTCACCTCTGTCTCACTTCCATAGTTCCCTTCCTATTTCTCTCCCTCATTTTTGGTTTCTGCTTCTCCTTCACTCTGTCCTTCTGCAGTGTGGGGTGGGTAGGAGGACAAGCTCTGACTGCTGCTTGGATTTTAAATATACAAAAGAAATAATGCAGCAGGACTTGAAACAAGGAAAAAAGAAAACACTGGAGTGATGCAGAGAACTCCTTTAGATAAATTATAGTAGTGTTAACACAGATAAAAAGGTTTAGACTTTTAAAATAATTCTGTGGAATTTTCTGAGATAGTATTTTGGTTTCATCTTCTATTTTTTTAGAGAGGTCAGTAAAAAGACATCAAACTTCCCTTAAATTAACAAAATCCTTCTTTCCCAAATATCTGAGCTCCCCTTTCTTTGCCAATTTATTTTTTCCCTTAAAAAAAAAACCAAAAAAAAAAAAAAAAACCAAAAAAAAAAAAAAACAGAGGAAGAATGGAAAGGAGATAAATAGGGGGAAAGATTTTTTTGTTGTTGATTTCCTTTTAAGGTTGATTTCATTTATTGGTGGAAAGGTTAAAAGCGTATTTTAAAAATAAAAAAAAAAATTTATTTCAAGGATGTTTAAAATGACTAAACTTAATATTTTGAATAAAACATTTTATTGAACTCATAATTTAGAAAACGAAATTATTCCTGTATCAACATTTTACTGCTAATTCCCCTTGTCTGTGGTATTCCAAATAATTTCTCTTGTTCTGATCTCTACTGATTCTCTATTGGTTTCTCATTTTGTCATTTCTTGCTTGCTTTAACCCTATTTCAAAGTACAAAATTTCAGAGGCAGCACAGAGAAACTTGCAACATTTTGGTACATCCCTGTTGTTTGGAACGGTTTTCTGTTTATAGTACGACCTAAAACATCATATTAGACAAGAAAAAGAAGGCTTACCAAATTGTTGAAGCAGTTTGAGAATTCTGTGAGCTGAACATGTAAGCCTCTACTCTGTTACTCAGTAGCACATGTAATGTTTTGCTTGCTGGCACAGATATTTCCAGGGAATTCAAAGCAACTGAGCATGTAGAAATATCTCTTAAAAGATATATAATGTGTTCCTTGAGTATGCTATGGAGAAGTGTAATTTCAAAAATCAATACATTATTCTAGGCATTGCTCTGTTATTCTGAAGATGTCTTTTTTAAGTTAGTTATACCAAACACTTCCTACATACATAGTTTCACTTGCAGTTTCCCTCCGCTGTCAATTAAACCTTATGCACAGACATGCTTTGTGAGTCATATTTCCACAGTAACAGGGAAGACAAAAGCAAGTCTGGGGGTCAGGTAGCACTGCTTTTATCACAGTTACCTTCTGAGGAATTTTAACAATCTGTAAAATGTATTCCATGGATTTCATCATAAGTACTCTTTATTGCATTTCAGCCAAATCAGTGCCCTGAAATGTTTTATTTACCTTGCTGTGCAACAGATTATGACATATTCTCCTTTCTTTCCCCCATAAGAGGCCTTCTATACATATTTGGCCTTTTAGGGCACACAGGGATCCTAAGGATACCCTTGTGGAAAGAAACACTCAGATGCTGGCTATGTGAAACAAAGATCCAGCTCTACCCAGCCCTTGAGCTGCAGCTTCCTTATTTCTCTTCAAATCCATGGTTGTGGAAAGTCAGCTGCGTTGCCAATCCCAGTGTTGAACCCCTTGCAGTATGGAAGAGGCTTGTCCATGCTCCTGGGATGGGGGAAGGAGCTTTGTTTCCCTCTAGGCATATACAGCTTTATCATGGTATTTAGTGTCTTTCATCTTGCAAGTCATGTTTTCTGTTTTTCCTGGATCACCAGGCTGCTCTGCACTAAAATCTTCCCTCATTCTAAGCTCTGTATCCCTGCCAATTCAAACCAGCCAGTTGCATGACTAAGATTCCTACCAAGCCTCATATTTATCCATTTTGGATTGAAGCCCTTTATGCTCCTATGATGAGTTTACAACCCCATAAAAACAGATGTATCATCATAACTATTGCTTTATAGGTTGAATGTTCTGATTTGTCTCATATAATTAAAATTTTATGTTTATCTGTATCTAAGCTATTCAAATAGACTCAACTTGTGCGCAGAGAAACTTGGAGGGGAAATACAGTGTTATTTATCTGAGATTGCTCTAAATCCCTGTCCAAAGCATAATTTATAGTCATCATATGATGGCTATAAATTACTTTCTTAAGCTTTCTGGTCCTGCTGAAGGGGAGAATAATAGTCATAGGTATAGGCTTCCTTCTGCAATTCCATGGCTATGTGATGGGAAACTCTTGAACTGACTGCTTGATTTAGGAACAGACACCTGCAAGATTCTTGTCTTCTCAGGTCTTGAATTAATAAAGGTAATAATTTATTGTACTAGTTCTACTTAGCAAGCTGTTTTGGTTTTTTTGGGGTTTTTTTGTTTGTTTGTTTGTTTGTTTTTATCTTTGTAAATACCTAGAATCCTGAGACATGAAAATATTAAGACCAGGGATCCTTCCAGCATTCAAAACAAATGGGATATTTGTAGAGAAGAGGCATTTAAGTGAACAATTTATTTTCTAGGAGCATAATTAAAACTGTAGCGCTGTCATTTGGCTGCTCAGGGCTGCAAGACACCAGGCTTTGCAGAAGGCTTTCTGTGTTTGTCAGGGGATACAGTTTAATTAATCTGGGAACTAATCTCCCAAAGAGCTGAGCAACTTCAGCTACTGTATTGCACATAGCAGTGGCAGATTTTTAAGGAGAATTAGGTAACTTCTCAAGGGTCTTAATTCTGTTGGATGAGGTGCACGGGCACCTCTGGATATCACAATAGCTTTAAAATGGTGAGCCTAGAGTGCCAGATCTCAATCCCTGGCAGCTTTCAGTGCTGACTCCATAGGTAATTTTGAACTCACTGCTGGAAGCTGTAGCACCATCTCCTTCCCCAGAGTGCTGCCAAATATTTCCAAAACTTCAACATTCAGTGGAGGGAAAAATTTTTATGTAGGAGCATCAATCCCTTCTGTAGTGCTTCTTTTGCTCTTTGTATGTGTTGAGCTCCCTCTCTCCCACCTTGCTGGAGTTATGCTCATTGTTTCTGGTGTGTAGCAGCTGCTTGGCTTCAGGTTTTCTTTTCCCTTGCCATCCCACCCTCTTGCTGGATTCAAGCATGCCCTATTGTTCTTCTGACTTGGTAGTGGTGCAGTGTCCACTGCCTGGCACCCTTGGCACTGTGGCAAAGGGAGGTTTGCCATGCCAGTGTGTGAATTCCAGGGCTGGCTATGGCAAACTTGGAGCAAGAAGCAGCTAAGGGACTCTTGCACACCATGTGCAAGACTGGATGGATCTGTATTGACTTGGCAGGGAATACTGCTGGAGTCTCTTACACTTATGAATGCTACATTTGCTTTTAAAGCAGACAGTGTTTTGGTTAAAATGCTACAGACATTTATATTTTAAGTGTAGGCTACATTCCCTCCAACTTTAACAACTCTTCCAGGCTGATAATGGAACAAGACTTCTTATGCTTCAAGGATATTGGGTTAAGTCCATTTTTATAGCCAGTAGTCAATGAAATGCATTGGATCCTCAACTTCTCTTGGTGATTTGTGTCAAACAAGCTCAGTTCTTACCACGTGATGAAAAATAGGTTTGAAAATTATAAGTGAGGCAATAAAACAAAAGCAGAAGGCTGTTCTTGGCATGCAGCAGAATCAAGATCAGACATGGGAGAGTGGAAATATGAGGCACAGGATTTTAATCCCCCAACTGAGCAGTGAAGCTCTGATACCATTTAGAAGACTGAACTTCTATTTATTTGATTGAGGCTGGATTTCACTTAAATCCTACATATGTGAAGGGATTTAACTAGCAGTTTTTCTGATCCACAGATGTGTTGGAGCTTAGTACAGAGATCTGTGGCCTGTGCCACTTTCTAATTTTTGTTCTTTGTTATCTTCTTTTGCAGTGGGAGGCATTTACACTGTGATCCAGACAAAAGCCAAAACTACAGCAGATGAATGGGGAGAAAATTATTTCCTCATTGGCCCCTATTTTGAGCAGAATGTGAAAACTCAGGTGGAATTCTCTGAACCTCCAAACCCTGCAGTTAAGAAGGCAATGGACACCATGAAAAGCCAAGGGTGTCAGGTAAATCAGATGTGCTGCTGCTTCCCAGGGCAACAAATCTGACTCTGAGGAGATTAAAGTTTGGGTTAATGCTCTTGTCGTTCCACTTGACACAGCAGTCCTGGTCAATGTCACAATGGGAAAGGCTCGGAATCCACTGTTAGAACGGCAGAGTCAATTCATTAAAGGTTATTTTTGAGGAAGAACCAGTTCATCCAATTATGGGTTTTAACAGTCATTTATCTGCAAGGCTGCTTAATTGGATTAATTACTTATTTATCTGGTCTCTAATTATGGTGAGATTTTAGTACATAAAATACGACCTTACTTTGAGCCCTTACATTTCACATTCTTGCATGAGAGTGAGAGAAGTGTTCTATTAGCTCTCATTTTTTCTAATGTAGCATAATACTGAGCTGAAAACCAGAAAAGCACTGAGGTGACAAAGAATCCACTTCCTCACTTCAGTGCAACTAGGTGTCAGTTCCCTGGGAAGAGAAGTTACGACACCAGAAAGTAGATTCATCTCTTTCCAACATGATTTTTAACCAGTGTTTTCTGTGTGATCTCATAGCCTTTCTGAGGCTCGGTTTCTCCAACAATAAAACAGGAATAAACTTCTTCCTATAAAGATTATCTGCTAAAAGAAATAGATTATCTGCTGTGTTGATGGGCAGTTCTTAAGCTGCAAGCAGCTTTGGTTACCTGAAAATGGGTGGAAGGTAACTCATGCTAAATTTGACCTCCTTCCTTGAAGTCCTTATCAGAGATGTAGAACTTGCCTGCACTCCGACTCCGTGTTGAGTCCCCCAGGGATGGCAGCTTGCAGGAGGAAAAATTGTCTGCTCATACTGTGTGCTGAAAAAATGTGGATTCTTACTGTTGCTGAGGAGATTGACACACTTCAGTGTAGAAATTCCTGAAGTTCTTGGGCTGCCACCAGCTGTGGCACTGGCAATGCATTGTCTCCCTTTGTAAGAGCAGTTGTGCTGTTCTTAGGATCCAATGCCCTGTTATGCAGATGTCTTTTGTTGGATGAGTATGTGCCACAGCTTGGGAGGGTGTCTGCTGGGGACACTGACATGATGCTTGAATTGTACAGGCTCAAACTGAAAGGTCCAATCTGCCATTTCTTGTCTTTATCAGATTTTCATAGGTGATTGATCGAGTTTTCCATGTTGCCTCTGTAACACTCCTGTGTCTGTAAAACAGCTTAAGACTTCTGAAGCAGATTGATTACAATGCTTTGTTTTTCCAGCAATTAAATTTTCCAATTTCATCAGCCACCTATGCCAGCCCAACATGTGCATGGTGCTGCTGGACTATTCATATACAGCAGCAAATCTGTCCCAAGGATGTCAAATATAGCTTTGATCTCCAATAATGACGCTCTCGTTTCCAGGAGCTGCACTTATCCTATTAACATTTATGTCTGGATTTTGCTTATGCATCACAATGGATGGTTTTAAACCAGGGGACCTAGGAATGCTTCCAAACGTCTCAGGTCAGGTGTGTTCCTTGCCACAACCTGACCGTGTATTTAGATGAAGTCTGGGTTCCTTGCTTTTTAACCTCATTTTCCTGAATAGCAAATCTGGACAGTCTGAAATAAATACATGAGGAGTGAAAAGGAGCAAACCTGTCTTTGTTATGCCTCGTACTTTTTGTGAAAACAGGCCAAAAGCTTTTATCTTTCTTGTTTTCAAGAACCTGGTCTCTTTTCAGCTCATTGCAGCATCAGGGCTGGGTTCAACCCCTGAGGTCCCAGCCATGTTGATGGCAGATTTAATGTGAAATAATTTAATTTGCAGACTGTAGTGTGGGCCCAGCTGCGTTGGGCAGGCCAGTGCAGGCAGTGAAGTTGTGAATACTCTTAGAAATGTTTAATTATACCAATGGAGACAAAGCAGGAAAGCTGCATTTTTAGCCTGATGTGATTTTAGGTATTGAGATACCTTCTGATTGATCCTTCCACTCTTCCAAATGGAAGTGGAGTCCTTCCCCTCTGTGCTGCTTGGGAAGAAGGAAGAAATGTCATGGTAGATACAGGCACCAAGCATCAGTCCTACAAAACCTCTCCCCAGTAATCTAGTGTAAATAGTAAAAGACTGGAGACAAATATGAGTGAAAGAAAAGAATAATTTTAAAATAAGACCAGAACTGGCCTAGATAGTTCAACAAGAAGACCTCATTATTCAAGCAAGTGTGGTCTTTCTAACCTTTTTTTTTTTTTTCTTTAATGGAAAAGAAGTTACTATTGCAATGAAAATCTAAATTGAAAGACTTAAAAGTAAAATGTTCCTAAAGATTTTATTTCCCTTTGCTTCAGTATTACCCCATGTATTTTGTAGAGAAAACTGCAAGTCCTGGGTTGTAGGCCTGTGAACACACATTCTTTGTATGAAATACATCAGAAATATGATGGATGAAGATCATTGTGCTAACTGGCCTTTACATTCACTTTAACATTTTATTTCTATCTTTCTTATCCTTGCCTCTTTTCCATAGGTCTTTTTTGGAAGATGGCTGATAGAGGGCAGCCCATATGTCTTACTCTTTGATATAGGATCAGCAGCTTGGAACCTGGACAAGTGGAAAGGTGGATTTTGGGAGGTCAGCAACATAGGGATACCTTTTCATGACCGAGAAGCCAACGACGCTGTGATTTTTGGATCATTAACAGCCTGGTTTTTGAAAGAGGTACAGTTTTTAAATCTAGAGATTTACAGACCAAAATGACCTTGGGATGTGGTCCCTGGTCTCCAGTTTGAAAACCAAGATTTTTTAGGAAGTTGATCTCCGTGTAGATCAAATTTGTATTTAAAACTTAAATGTTTAGTGGTCATTCGACTATATTTTTCCAGAAGAAGGGCAGTGGGGCTGCCCAGCGTGGGGTCTGAGTGACTGTGCTTGCCACAACCCTCTGACACTCTAGAAAGGTCTGTTCTGATGCACTAGAGAGGTACACATTTTTCTTGGGCTAAGGATTAGGGCTGATGGAAATCAAGGCCCATGTCCTCTTAAAATTGCACTGTTTTGTCACAAGAAGGAAAGCAAGCATACAGAAGGCTTCACCAAAAAAAAAAAAAACCCAAACCAAAACCCAAAAAAAACCCCCCAAAAAAACCAAAAGAAAAGTTCTCTGGGTCTGGGATGGTGGACAGGACAATGTATGTTTCATATATTTCTTTCTATTTTCAGCTTTCCTGTCAGTTTGATGACAAGCCAAATATAATTGCCCACTTCCACGAGTGGCAGGCAGGAGTGGGTTTAATCCTGTCTCGATCACAGAAACTTCCTGTCGCCACAATTTTTACTACCCATGCAACTCTGCTTGGGAGATACTTGTGTGCAGCCAGTATTGACTTTTACAACAATCTGGACCAGGTAAGAAACATTTTTCTTATTCTTCTCTGCTTTATTTAGCTAATCATCTCCTGGCTCCCTTTCTGTTTACTGTGTTAAACCATTTATTGCATTTTCTGTCTTGTGTGGTTGCTTATGACTGACCCACAGCTGGTTGTTGATTCCAGAGCATGAGAAATGGTATTTGTAAGATCATGAAGTGTCTAGGCATGAGTGCCTTTGTCTCATCTGACAGGTCTGAAAGCTCAGTGGAAACTAGTAAAACCTATTCAGCTCTAGCCAACATCTGACCCTTCAGGTGCAGCCTCACAACACTCTTTCTTAATCTAGCACAGTAGAAAAAATAACCAATAGCTCTCCTCTTGTGAAAAATACCCCAGAATTGCAGTGGATGATGGTTGCTTTGAGGTTTGGTTTTTTTTTTTCCCCAGCCTCCTTCTTAATTTTTACAAACCATAGTGAGTCCTAATTTCAAGCATTTCAAGTTAGGCCTAATTTGTAACTGGCAAGTGTAGGAAGTACTTTCTGAGTTCAGAAGACTCATATGTGTTCCTTGGAATGTGTGTAAACTGTCTATTGGTTTTGACTTTCACTGTTCTCTTTCCACTCAAAGCAGAGCACAAACCAATGTTTCAAGGACCCAAATGTTTTTAGCACTGCCCTCATCGGGATACTTTGCATGATCTGGGATTTCTCATAAGGTCACAGACAAACCCGAATTCAAGAGGTTTTTCCATTCCAGCACTTAGTGAAAGTAGAGGTAGATAAAAGAACCACATTCTTCATGCACTTCCTTGTCGGAAATCAGTGAAGAAAATTACATGGTTGGTAATTTTCAGTTGGATGTTTGAAGTTTGACATGTTGGGGAGCTGTGTCTTCCAAAGACAAGGCCTAAGCACTTGTGTGCTTCTGGCCTGACTCAGAAACAGAAAATCATGGAATCATGGAATGGTTTGGGGTTTTTTTGGTAAACATCATCTCGTTCCGACCCCTGCCATGGACAGGGACACCTTTGACTATCCCATGTTGCTCCAAGCCCCATCCAACCTGTCCTTGGACAATTCCAGGGATCCAGGGGCAGCCACATCTGCTCTGGGCACCCTGTGCCAGGACCTCAGCACCCTCACAGGAAAGAATTTCTTTATCATATCCCATCTAAACCTGCTCTCTGTCAGTGTGAAGCCATTCCCCCTTGTACTGTCACTCCAAACCCATGTAAATCATCTTTCCTAGACTCCTAAGTTAGTTATGGCTGTTAGGTGCATTAATAAGGCAGCATGAACATCACAGTCCTGCTGTGCAGGAGTCCAGACATCCCTGCTCACTCATAGTCTCTCTGTGTGTATAATATAGAGTGGTTTGGTTTGATTCTGGTTAATTGAGTGAGCTGCAAGCAGTCTGGAAAGTAGTTTTTTTTCCTGAAAGCAACTGGGTTTTTTTTCTCTTCATTAATACTTTTGTGGGGGCCTCACCCTTGTCTGTGTACTCAAAAGGAAAGCTAATGATCTCACATCTGACTAAACCTGCAGAGTTTAATATATTTATAAACTAGCCACAGCATTAATATAATATTTTCTGTCCACACATGACATGGACACCTTTATGTATGAAAGCACTGTCCATCCTGTAAAGCCTCACAAATCCCATTGGTAACCATCAGCTATGTCACAAATACAGAAATGTCTATTCAGATTTTATTCTAAGAATATGTGGAATGAAACATAAGTATCATTTTCAAGTAGCATTCCAAATGGCTGTCAATAATATTTAAGGGAAGGAAATAGTGGATTTCTAGGCCGTAATATGGGCCTAATTTATACCCTCTGTGGGTTGACATTTAAAGGTACTAATAGAGGAAATTATGTCAAGCTGTTATACCATTGTTTAATATTTCCATAGGATGCTAAAACTCTTCCTGGGAAAGTTAGCTATCTTAGTCAGGGCTTCTTTGGCTGTGAAAAGGTCACTTTGGCCCAAAAGTCAGCTGAGACACAAGAGCTTGATCTCAAATACCATAATTAAATAACAGCTAGATCTTCAGACATATTCTTGTTGTTGCTTTCTAGCAGCAAACTATTTAGGTCAAGCAAGCAATTTTCTTAGTGAAAAAGATTATTTAGGGCTTCCTAATGTATAATCTTTGGAGGGAGCAATATTTTTTTTTAGAGCATTTCACTCTCTCCTACCCCAAAAATAGCTGGGTTTCCTGTTTCAGTGCTATTGCATAAATGTTTTCCTTTGCAGTATGATTAAGTTCTCACGTTTGACCAGGGTTTCACACTAGAACACAGTTCCCAGCAGGCAGCAGCTGAGATGGGGGGAAGGATGCAGCTGCAGGATGTGTTGTGCCAGACGTCACAGAAAAATGGCTGCGGCACAGAATGAAAGTGTGTGGCCTTATTGTGCCTGACACAATATGTACTCCTCATACAGAAAGAAGAGGAAACCTCATGTCTTTGTTTTGAGTCCTCAACACAGTCCACAAAATGCTGAGTTAGGAGCCCTGGTATACAGTTTTACACTGCCCACACAGTGCAGGACTCTCCCACTGCACTGTCAAGCCATCCCTATAGATAAGCAGGGCTAGAAGAAGCAAGATCAATAAAGTCCTGAGGTGTAGGCTTCCAGAACTCCCTGTTCCATGAGCCGAGGGCACAAATCAGCCTCTAATCTGTAGAGGATATTTTCTGGGGGGTTACAAACCAAGTCAACCTAGTAGAGGAGAGCTGTAGAGGATGTAGTAGAGGATGGCTGGAAGATGGGAGGGTGCATTGTGGATGTAAGACTGCAATGTTGTGCGAGTCCTGACTTCTTCCTGAGCCATCTGCTATTTGCCTCAGTCAGAGATGGGATCCTGGATCTTAGGTAGCATTTACAGCTTAGCAACTGGACATGGCACTCAGGGCTGTGCTTTAATTGACAAGGTGATTCTGCCGGGTCGGTCCGTGTCTCACAAAGCAGGATGGGACCCTGACTGGTTGCAGACTTAGGATTTATTATCTGCCTGTATCATACAAGCAAAAAGCAAGAGACACAGATAAACAAACATCCATGCAAATCCATATCAAAGACAAGATGGCAGCTTATGCAAAGGCTTTTTCTACATATTCTTTGAACCAATAACATAAAAGAAAAGGGGCAAAGTCATCATACTCTAACCAATAAGAAAAGGACCCACATGGGTTTAACATTAACAAAATGACTTATATGAACCTCAAACAATACACAATAATTCGTTATATAAGATTGAAACTTCTATCTTTGCAAAGCATATATCTAGGACTTTTCACATCTCGAACTATCAATAAGTTCTTTTTCTTTCTTGTTCCTTATGATAAATTTGAATGTATTCACTTGGTTCTTACTTTCCTAGCTTCCCATGAGGAGGTTTTGAAATTTCCCAGCCTTTCTCAGCTTTATGTCTATTTTCTGGGGCCTTTTCACACTTTCTAAAGTCTTTTACCTTTTTATATTCCTACAGTGGTGATTGGCCAAAGGTTGGACTCAGTGATCTTGGAGGTCTTTTCCAACCTTAATGATTCTGTGGTTAAGGTTTGAGCTTATACAATTCTTATATTATTACAGTTTTAACTCAGTTCTTCTGGGCTGGCTGGAATTTATCTGCCTCTGCTCCAGTGAGAATCTGGGTGTTAAACACTTAGCAGGTGTTCAGGAGAACAGTAACCACCAGAAGAAACACTGTCATGTTACTATTTAGTGCATATTTTAGTACCTAGATTCACATTTCGTTCACTCTCATCCTGGAGAAAGGAAGGGAGGGAAAACCAAAAGAACAAAATGGGGTGACATGTACAGTAACTGGCAGTGTCTTTATTTTTATTTACTTTAAATTCTTTGAAGAACCCTGGGTAGATGAGCCAGGGACTGCTCACTAAACCTATCTGTTTAGGTTACTGTCTTGAGCTCTTCCAAACTCAACACTTCCTAATTTCAATATCAAGCAGGGTTTTTTATGAGTTTCATTCCAATAGAAGTTTAAGAACTTTTGTATGTCTAAATAGTCCAGCTAACAGGGAATTTTCCCATTTTCTCCAAGTCCAGTGTAGCTTTTACACTGGTGTGTGAAATTATGTTTGTTGCCAAGATAAACAAAATTGCTAAAAGTTAGGAATTTCGGTGAAAAAAATCTGAGTCTGTGGAGGCTTTCTCTTTTCAGGAGGAATTGGCTTCTCAGTTGAAGAT
This sequence comes from Taeniopygia guttata, assembly GCF_048771995.1. NCBI lineage: Eukaryota > Metazoa > Chordata > Aves > Passeriformes > Estrildidae > Taeniopygia > Taeniopygia guttata. The sequence continues at coordinate 63,682,542 of NC_133025.1, forward strand.
TGAGAATGTTAATCTGTTATTGTTTTCCCCATTGTTTGAGGGGACTGATTCAGTTTTTTTGTTTGTTTTGCAAGGGGGTTTTTTTGTATCCTTTCATGCCTCTTGAGTTTTAAATAGACCAGCACCTTTCATAAATTGACTGAGACATGATCCAAACAAGTTCCTAGGTGAATAGACAGCTCATTTTGGAAAATTATTTAACCTGGAATTTCATCTGAGAGGTCATAATCTGAAATTATTTTTGGGACTACTGGCCTGACATCATGGAGAAGGTTGTGTGGTTCAGTCTCTGATGCTTCTTACTAGAAAAACACTTTGAGTTTAATGAGAAAAGGAGAAGGGAAAAAAGGTTAGTCATAGTCTTCATTGCCTTTTTCCTTAGGTTGCCCTGCTGATGTGTAAACACTTCTGTTTAGAACTTGGAACATTTTCATTCAGCTCATGCAGGTGCAGCTGAATCCCATTTGCAAGGTGATAGACAATCCTGTCCCAAGAATTCTAAAAGGAAAAGTACGAAAAATCCCAATGAAAATGAATAGTCAAGAGTTTTTTGCTGACAATATCTCATTCCACTTAGTGCTGTACCGTCCAGTTTGTCACCGAGCTCACTGTTACACACAGCTAATCCACTTTGGCAGCAGAGCAGCTGATGGAAATCTGATTTAAGCCAGGAAGTGTAAATTTCATTCTCTTTTGACCTGGCAGAGCTATACCAGAAAGTTCTCTTTACACAAGGCAACAGTCAATTGGAGGTAAATTTGATGTAAACTGGATTTTAAGGGAGTGGTTCTTACCTAAATTCAGACAGCGGCAGCCAGTGAGATTATGCTGAAAGCAAAAATGTTTCCATTCTACCTTTTAGTCAGTAAGGAATTTAAATTTCAAACCAGTCTCTGAGTGTTCCTTGGTCCTGCAGGATCACTTTGAACTTGAGTGTACTGCTGTTTTAAAAGAACAAGAAAGATTATTTCGTTCTGTTTAAAATCCTCATGCATCAAAACCTTTACCTTTTATTTGAATAACAAAATATTTACAGTGATATTATCCACTCTTGAGGTAAGGTTTAAATGGTGAGGGTAGTCTGTATTATTTCTGCAAAGGTGTTGTAATGTTTTATTTAGGAAAATTACATATATTAATTCCAGTTTGAATTTGTATTAGTTTAACTTCTGTTGGTTTTCACCATACTTTTTTTTTTTTTTTTTTCATTAGGAGAGCACAACCTAATATCAGTATCTAGAGATTTTTTGCAGACTGTGAGAAATAATTTGTCTTTTTTTCAGACAAGAATTTAGATAGCTAACATAGTCCTTCCTCCTTTTTCGCTCTCAAATGATTCTTTTGTTTTGGAAATGCTTTGGAATTTGTCTTTATAATTTTGAAGTAGGAATGGCTGATTTGAATTTACTACTTCAGTAACTGTTGCCAGAAGAAACATAACTGCTTAATATTCTCTTCTTTTTCATTCAAAGTTCAGAATACCATGCTGGGAGGCTCAGTGATTACCTGCTGTGCCCCCAAATGTTGAATTTTAAGAGATCAATGAGATGTTATGCTCATTACATGGATCCATAGAAAAGACAGAAACAACCCAAAATTTTCCCTCAGAATTGCACTGCAGCAAATGCAAATTTTACTCCAAAGCATTACACCTGTGGAACACCTTCCTCTTCTGCTCTGAAATTATAGTGGCCTTATAAAGGAGTCATTTCCACTTCTAATTCTTGCTATCTTGTAAATTCTAATAACCTGCTTGGTTTCTACAAGTTAGGGAAGGAGAGGAGCCTCCAATAAATTTACAGGGAAGTGGATATTGAAATTGTTGTTTTTTAAATACCACTGAGATGGTTGACTAAAGGATCTTAAGAGCCTCTTCTACCCTAAAGGGTTCTGTAAACAGTTCATCTGACTTTTCCTCTTGATGCAGCTGTGATCTGTGGCTTAGCTAGTGTTCCAATTTGCTGATAGCAGCAAACAAACAAAAGCAGTTGTGATGCACTTGACGGGAATTTGGCTTTCCTCTGGCTGAACACAAAGGTTATGGAACAGAGTTCACAGGTGCCTAAGCTGGGCGGGACAGAGAGCAGGGCTCAGTGTGGAGCAGGAACATTGGGTTGGTGGTGAGGAGCTGCCCTGGTGTCCTGCTGGTTTCAGCATTTTGTCCCATGCCCCACAGTGCCTCTAGCTCTGGAGATTGTCAGAGCAGGCTCAGCTGTCTTTGCACAGGACTAGGTGGGTTAAATTTGTCACCTGCACTGTCTCATCAATTAATTTTCATTTAACCTGCCCTTCAACTTGGCTAAGGCTCTTTTCTGAAGTCGCTTGTCTAGCCTGCTCACAAATGCACACTTCTTACTCCACACTGAGGTCAAAAGTCAAGGTCTTGCTTTACTGATTGGTGCTGGAAGCTGCTGGAGAGTGAGAGCAAATGAAATGTGAGAGCCCCGTGACCTCTGTTTGTACTTTCTAATAGATGTGGAATTGTGTATACCTTTGCAAAAACATGCCAAAAGCCCCACAAGCATATGCAAAATAAAATGCTTCCTGTTTATAAAAGATGGAAAAATGAATAGCAATGAAGAAGTAAGCACCGATATGTGTTAAATATGTAAAGTCTTTTCATGAAACCAAAGAAATAAAAGTTAACTAGAAATAAGTCATAGTGCTTAACAATCTTTTCATGAACATTTATCCCAGCAGTGTTATAGGGAGTCTTTATCAACAGTTGGTGAATATGTCCCAAATTTAATTTTTAATCACATTTTGTAATTTAAACCCATTCTTGCTGAGAAAGGGAAAAGAGAACAGAAGGCCTTTGAAGTTTGACCAGCTATTTGTTTGCTAGCAATTTCAAAAGTATTTTTAATAGAAAGCCAGATGTGTTTGAAAAGTCTTGCATGGTTCTGACTGTGTAGTTGTGCCCATCCCCTTCATGTGTTTGTCTAGCATGCTAAAGAACTGTCCCATTTTGGACCTTTTTTGCGCAGAATGTTTAGACAATCAAATATGCAGCTAAGAGCTGCTTGTGAATCAGCTTAGTGTAAGCCAAGGACGATGCTGAGATGTGTGGCACTATAAGGAGCCAAATGAACCTCCCTTTATTTTTCTCCTCTTTGCGCTCTTTCTACCACTTGATTTCTGTGGCAAATGAGATGAATGCTCTAGAGAAAATATCATCCATTGTATTTCATGCTGTAAAATTCTCATGAGGAATGTGGAAAAGACAATATAGGAGGATACAACTGAGAAATGGTATCATAATATTTAGCACATTATGTGGTAAATTGTATTTGGCAAATGTAGAAAAGCTCTTGATATAAAGGAACATCAATACCAGAATAAAGCGTCTAGTTTGTTTTTTTGTTTGGAAGTTTTCAGCTGAGATTTTTCAAGAGTCCTTTTTTTTGGTCACACTAGAGTGGTTAGATTGGCACTTTCAACTAACAGAGTGGAAGCCACTTTCCCACAAGTAGTGTAGCACTGCTGCAGAATTAAAGCCGCTAAAGCAATTAATTTTCTCAGCAAAGCAGTTATAACATTTCTGTATCTACATCTGTGTCTATACCTATCTAAGTGAAAATAAGAAGTTGTTTGCTTCACTGTAGTTCCCTGAAATGGTTCACATTGCATCAACTTTCTCACAATATGTTCTGTTACCAGCATTAAGCTTTGCAGGACAGGCCACAGTCTAAATAGCTTTACTTCTGTCCAAGTTCTGAAGTGCTAAAAGCAGCTGGCCATGGCAGGGGTCACACAGTCCTAACTATAGAAAGTGCTGTCTGCCCTGCCTGTGATAAGGGTTAAATCTATTCTGGTCAGTGAAGTTACACAGTCAAATGCAATCAAAATCAGGCCGTGCAGCCAGCATTAGGCAGCGATCACGACAGAGCCATTGACTCTCTGAGAGTCATTGTCACCCTCTGGGAAACCCACACAGGCCATTGGGCGCCCATGCTGTTGACCCTTAGGGGCTCAAGGTTTCTGTTTCCAGAAGTGAAACATCATGGAAGACTAAGAGGATTGTGATTTAATTGAAAGCATTGACCCCTTTTTTAGACTACGTTGTAGCGATTTTGCGGTGGACGCTGTTAGTGAACATTTGAACCTTTAAGCGTGGACTCAAGGGAATTGTGCGTTTTCTTTGCATCAGGATAACATAAGCTCACTTAAAAAAAAGGGTAGCTGCAAGATTTGAAGTTGATTTAGAAATATTTGGGTGTTGGGAATGTCTTATCTAGCAGTTTAACTTGCATCAGCCTCTAAAAATTAAGGGAGTTCAAACTGAAATATCAGAAACAGCAAGTAACAGTGGCAGAGTTGGAGGAAGAACGTCTCAGAGTGTCAGAAAATATCTTATTGTCTACTTTCTTTTTTCCCTTAGGATTTGTGACTGAGTCTTCATATCCTGTCTCTCCACTTCTCTCTTGCCTACCTGTGATTCCCACCATTCTACCAAGTCCCCAGGTTCTGTCCTCATCCCCATTCCTTTCTTCTTCTCTCTCCTTCAGTTACCAGCATCTTCCCTGCTCTTGCAAGTTTTCCAAGCCCGTGGAAGCTGCAACATGATACATTGCCAGCCAGCAGGCCAAATTCCACAGATCCTTACCTTTCATGGGATCATTAATCTAGATTTCCTCCCATGGCATAGCTGCCATTTTTTCAGGAACAAGCAGGATGTGAGAATTCTCATGGTCTTTCAAACTCCTTGAAGTTGATAAAATAGTTCAAACACCAGGAGGACAAAACAGCACCATAATCACGTAGTTCTCATTCCCTGGGTAAATGGAGCCTAGCAGGAGAAACCTTCCCTGAAGGGAGACAGTTTGATAGTCATGTCACACAGGTGTCTTTTTTGTTTATTTCATTATTTAACAGTTTGACATTGACAAGGAGGCTGGAGAGAGGCAGATTTACCATCGGTACTGTATGGAACGGGCATCTGTGCATTGTGCCCATGTGTTCACCACAGTCTCCCAGATCACAGCTACAGAAGCAGAACATATGCTTAAAAAATGCCCTGGTAAGACCTGATTTTTTTTTTTTTTTCTGTCTTTCCTATGAATGCCCACATTTCCTTAGTCTGAATGAATACAATAGAGGCAGGTACGCAAACATGAAGAGAAAGAACACATGCAGAGGTGTGCTTGGCTCTGCTACAGGGATTGACCAATTTTCCATGGATGTTAGGCTTTTTTTTTGCCAGAACGCCTCCATTTCAGGAATTTTATTTGTGGCAGGGTTTCCATGCTTTTAGAACTGAACCATTATAAACTTCATATAGATAGAATATTTTCTATTAGACCCACAAGTAGAGTTTGAAAAATAGTTGTGTGCCCAGTAGTTTGGTTTCCCCCCTTGATATTAGTCTCATAAACATGGAGCTTAGAAACCTTGTCCTGTTCCATACATGGATTTTAAGTAAGGTCATGATCCCAGTTTGATGTGTCATCAAAGTTCTCTTTAAATCATCTCAGTGGTTTATAGGGATAAACCCCAGTACTCCATCTGCAGGTAAACAGCATGAGGGAAAAACTGCACAACAGTTTTGGAGACTATTTAGCAGGTGTGTTGGTATCTTGGTTATTTTACATAAAACAGTGCTCAAATTATTGGTTTTGTTTGGGCTTGGTGTTTTGTTTCAGTTGGGGTTTTTTGTTTCTTTGTTTGTTAATTTGGGGGATTTTTTGCTTACTCTTTGTAGAGTTATTGGTTGATTTGCAGTGCTGATAATTGTTTGGGATTGTTATCCTGGTTAACTTCAAATGCTTCAAGCCACATTGTGGTTCCTGAACCTGAACTAAAGAACTGTTCGTGGAATCTTTGCCTCATTCCTGACTAGCTGTCAATAGGATGGTGGACTTAAATTATCTTTCTGATTTTATTTTAAGCACAAAAGGCATGTCTTAAAAGTCACTGAAGTTCAGTCATTTAAACTGGAATACCTTTGAAAGGTCTTCATTTTTACAAAGTGCTGAGCACTCTGAAAATCAGACTTTTGAAGCTTTTTTTTATATAGGCATGAGGCTTCTCCCCACCACAGCTACCTTTGAAAATCATAGTCTGTGTTTTGGGATTTTAGGAGACTGAAATGAGTCTGAATCCAGTTTAATTTGGGGAAGAAAATCTCCAGACTGCTCACAGATAAAACATCAGTTGAAGCTGAAGAGAATTCCATGCACAAAGATTCACTGGCCTGAGCTTTTTGTGATTATTCTTGCAACTTTGAAGAAACCAAGTAAATATACTTAATTTTTGGGTTAAAAAAAAATACTGATACATGCCATGCTTCATGTTGACATAGCTAGAAAGAAATTCAGTAGAAATTGTCACCCCAAATCCTAAGAGATGACTCTAAGTGGAAAGCATGTTGTGATGGGAATAAGTGCTTTAATAGATTCTCTGAATCCAAGACCACAAATAAATTGTCCAGGAACCTATTCTCACACTATTTATTCTCTATGAAGTTGTGAAATCTGCATTGACATTGATTTTTTTGAAAGCCCAGCAGTCCTTCAGTAGATCATTGAGCTTGAATCCTGCAAAGGAACATGAATACCGAAAGCATGTGTACATTTCTTCATCCACTTTAAAAATAAACCTTTAAAAGGAGGATGCTGAATTGGCACAATTAAATTTTATTTGCATTTATTGAGACATAGATTTTACAACCAAATTGTTAGCTAAAAATAACTTAGAAATGTGCTAAATTGCTCTGTCTCTGCTATTCCTCTTTAACATCAAACTTGGTTTATAATTTAAATTATAAATCTCATCACCTGGCAAAATCTCTTTAAAATTTAATAGATCTGATTGCAAAGAGAACTTTTGCAGCAGGACAAAGGTCAATTTGCCAGTCTAAACCTGGCAGAATGACTGCTTGCATTATGCTGATCCCACTTGCTACAGATGTGATCAACAATTTATCAAACCATATTTGTCAAAAGCTTGAGTATCTTTGACATACCCAGCAGGATTCTGTCAGTGATCATAAGTTATAGTCTTGTTATTTGGAAACTGGTGATATGGGATTTCTAGTGTTTTCACTCAAATATGGAATATATTTCTCATTAGCAGTAGAGAAGGCTTTGAATCAAAATTCCAAGAAACTCAGGTATCAATTGACTTCTAGATCTAGGCTTCCTATCTGTATATATTTGATCAAAATCATAGATGGAAACTCTGGAAAAGTACAAGTCAACTCTAAATGTTAGTGATCTATCAAGAGAAAACGTTATTCGGTGCTAATATTACTTAAATCAGTGCCAGTTTCTTTCCTATAAATACAGAAGTCAAAACATTCTGATTTGACCTACTTGGGACAATTTTTCAAACAAAAATATCATTATTTCATTAAACAACCACAACAAATGAACAAGCAAACAAAAAACCAGCATAAGGACCAAGCTCTCTTTCATCACTTCATCCCTCACACATGTTCAAAATATTCCTGTGTGCTGAGCAGAAATAGTGAAGTGGGTTCTTTGGGCCACCATGTCATGCATCTCAAAGCTTTAAACAAGAGATGGATTTAGCCCCAGTCCTCATGAAAGGATAAATGAAGCTGTAGTTAAACCAAAGGACATGGGAGTAGGTTATACACAGGCTGCTGCTGGTGGGTGAGACTCTCCAAAACCCCCTGATAAATGAATGTGAGAGTGGAAGAAAGCCAGCCAGAAATACCTGGGGAAGGGATTCTTCTTGTATTGGGAAGACTCTGAATGGTTGGAGTCTCAAAGCATGAGCTGCATGAGCTAGTTTTTCTACAGAGAACAACAAACAGGACAGAGAAGGGAGAAGGTGAGTTGTCAGTAAAGATAGTGGAGGATGGTTCTGCTCTGTTACCTCCCCCAGTGGTCTTTGTTCAGAGAATTCTTAAGTGCTGGGCAGGAGAAGGTAAAAGCACAAGTTTTCTCCTCATGTCCACCAACACTGTTTGGTCATTGAAAACCAAACCTTACGTACCTAACAAGTAAAGATTTTCTGGTCTTTAGTTTCAAAAGTGGTATTCCAGAAACAGATCCATTAAGACTTTACTATTTCATGGTTACTACTAAAGGTTATATTTTTATTTGTTGTAGTTTAACCTAGAGCGTTTCAGGACATTTTACTGGTGAAAGTTTAACCAGATATCACTTACATGGCAGGGAAACACGTATATTGCTGAAGCAGGCTGTAATTTTCAAGGAAATAATTAAAAATGGCTGTTCCATTTGCATAATGTCAGGCAAGTATCATAAATTAGTATAGGTCTGTTTCAGTCAGTTGTGTTGCCATGAAATACATCCGCTGAGAAACTGGCCTTCCCTTTCATGTCCATTCATAACCCAGCTCAAAGGACAGAAAATGGCATTCTTTCCATTTACTTGGACTGGATTTGGGGCAAGCCTTTGTATAGCTGCTGTGATCTACCAGGAAGGCTGAGTGTGACTGAATTTCAGTGCCTGTCCTCTGTGTATATTCTAAAACTCTACCTTTTAAATGCTGGAAATGAACAAATTTCAATTTTAAGATCCTTTGTAAGATCCTTTAGAATTTTGGAGGAGGGCTGGAAAGCAACAAATTTTAATTGTAAGAGCCTTTAGAATCTTGGAGGAGGACTGGAAATGAACAAATTTAAATTGTAGGATCCTTTAGAGGAGAGCAGCAGTAAAAATGTAAAGTGTACTAGTCTGTGGATGTTTTTAGGGGAAATGCAACCAATTACTGGAAAGAGGCTGTTTTATAAAGCTTTCTTATATGCTCCCTTTTTTGATAAATCCTCAGAAGTTTTGATAGAATGGATATCTCTTGTGCCATGCACTAAACAAGGACATAGCACAGTTTCTGCTTCCAAGGGCTCTCAATCTGTAGTGATCGAGCAGGCAGCAATGATATCAAGGATAAAGAGGTAAAGGGCAAGTTGCACAACAAACATTTGGCTCAAAGGAGACATTACTGGGGTCTTGACAGGACAAAAGGGCAGGGTCTACCCAGTGCTGAGGATGGGCGAAAGCTGCTTTGATGTTGCAGACAGTGGAGAGCCACGTGCAAGAGCTTTGTGGAGGCAGTGCTGTTCCCTCCCCCTGAGTAACATAAAGACATAACCTGTTGACATAAACCTGAGCGACACATTGGTTCTTTCCTTAAAGATTTCTCTGACTCTGAAGATGTCTACCTCTGCCTTTTCTCTGCTTTTCCAGATGTTGTCACCCCAAATGGCTTGAACATTAAGAAATTTTCAGCAATGCATGAGTTTCAGAATTTGCATTCCATGTACAAGGCTAGGATCCAAGAGTTCATTCGAGGTCATTTCTATGGGTATGCTTTTACTTTTCAAAAATTAGCAACGCTTGTCCAACACTATTTAAAGCAAGAACCAAAGCAGGAGGACTAACAAGTACTTCATAGAGGCGTGGAAATGTTGAAACCAGCTTATTCAAATAACTGTCTGGGATTTCTCAGTCAGAAGCGAAGGGAATCTTAGACACCAGATCTGACTCTGCTTAACAGATTGTGCTATCAGACATCAGATCTTGATCTGTGTGTTATTTACCCAAGATGCAGTTTGTCAGATTAAGATAGTCAATTTAAAGCGCAGCAGAAAAGCCTCACTTTCATTTTTTTCTGGGGATAGTAAGTTCCTCCAGAATAGAGAGCTGTTGTGTGTTTTGTTTGATTGTATCTTGAGAAATGCTTTGTTCTTGTCTGTTTTCTTGCTTTCAGCCACCTTGACTTCGATCTTGACAAGACTTTGTTTTTCTTCATTGCTGGGAGATATGAGTTTTCCAACAAAGGAGCTGATATGTTTCTAGAAGCCTTATCAAGATTAAACTTTTTGCTGAGGGTAAGAAAGCTTACACAGCTGTTGAAAGCATAGAGCTTATGCTCAAACTGACCATACTGTGGAAGTCACCTACAAGAATTCCCTTTCAATACTCTGGTTTATAGTAAAGTAATTACAGGGTATTCACAGTTTTCATAGGGGTCTCCTCCTGAGCCATCAGAGTATCTGATGATTTCGCACAGTTTAATTGATAGATTGATTGTATAATTGAAAGTAATTGATTACATAGTTCAAGAAGTTAATCCATGATTGCCTCCCTGGTTTTTAGAGAGAAGTAATGAAAATAGTATTCTAGAGTTTACCCTGATGGGTTACCTATTATAATGGAAATAAAAGTAAGCCTTTAAAGCTGCATTTTAAAAACATCCTTTTCAGCAAATAGCTTAATTCGTTGGGACCTGTTTATGATCTTTTAAATCTCTGCTGCCCTGTTGGATGGGAATGTTGCATTAAAGTTCACAGAGTGACAGTGGTATGGTGCAAAGCAATGGGAAGCCACTCAGTTCTCTATGGTTCTGTTTTCTCAGCTACAGAATTGGTGCAATGTCTCTAAATGCCTTTATGGAGTACTTCAATGAAGACAAGAGCAAGGCCTTGTTAAAAATCACAGAGCAGAGCCCTTACCACCTATAGTGAGGGCATTGAAAATGTCTCCAGCTGTGTCCCAAAGACTAATATATTGAAAATAAAACCCAGAAAAAATGTTAATAATGCTAATTGGTTTTCAGTCATCTGGCAAGGATCAATTAGCTGTTGTCCTAGACTCTGTCATTTGTACTCTTATCAGTGGAATGATATGGAAAATCTAGATAAAAATTATGATACCACTCTGTCTGCAGAGATGAAAGAATCAGTAATGTTCAAAGCCCTAAGTACAATGGTTCTACCACCACCTTGTATTAATATGCCATTTTGAGCATTTTCTGGATTTTCTGGAAATTCTTAATCCCTTCATTCACACAAATCACCTCACAGACCTGAAGTATTTCTTCCACAACACAGTCAGTTGTTTGGCAGTGCTGTGCAGCATCAGCTGCCTGTTAATGGCATTTACATTGCTTCTATCTGTGAATGCTGCTAATGTAGGTTTTGTGTGATAAGAGGGAAAGAATTGCCTGAGCAATTATTGTGGCAATCTCTAATTGCAGCTAATGATTAATATCATAGAATCATAAAATCTGTAGGGTTGCAAAAGATTTCCAAGATCATTGAGTACCACCTTTGGCCCATCACCAGTTTGTCAATAAGACCATGGTGCTAAGAGCCATGTCCAGTTATTTATTGAACACTACCAGGGAGGGTGACTCCCTCACCTTGCTGGGCAGCCCCTTCCACTGCCTGATCCCATTTTCTGTAAAGAAATTATTCCTGATGACATCCATGACAAACAAGGCTGATGGAAATTAAAGGAAACTTGAGGCTCTATAGGTTGAGGCTCTATAGGACACTGTACTGTTGCTTCTCCCATAAGCTGAGCCTGGATTTATTGCATTATTCTTCCAGTGTAGATGCCAGCATCTGATTAGCTGTTCTAACAATACTTGCTTTGTAATTAATTCCAGAGGTAATTCCATTGGGAGTAGCAGTCTATCTGTACTAATTACAAATCTGGGACTTCCTAAACAAGTCCCAGTAGTGGGCCTGAACCTAAAAAGTACATACAATTGCATGGAATTGTTTTATTTTATAGAGACGTTTTCCTCTGCTGCTTGAAAACCTTACTAAAATTTTGGAAATAAAATATGGGTGTTGGGAGAGATTGTTAATGCACACTGGGAGAGTGGCATTATGGACTTGGAACCCACTTTGAAGAGAGGGAGGGGAAGAACATTAATTAACATTAACGTGACAGATGACTCCCATAGGTTATTTTATCCTGTACGTTTCCCTCTATGTCAGCCTGAGAAAAGGCACGCTATTGTACGGTTTTGTATCTAAAATTTTAAATGGAGGAAATTCAAAGTAATTTAATTTTTAAGCTCTGAACAGAGTTCACCCTTAGCTTTTCATTAAACAGTTGCTGAGAGGAGTAAAACCTCATTTATGCAGCAATGAATGGACGTGTTATTTTGAACATTGTTCATGCACAGGAGAAACTAGCAAGTGAAACCACCTAGAAATAAAGGGTCAGAATTTACAGCAAGTGCTTTCTGCTTCTGAAGTAGCTGGATGGAAGAGATGGGCAAGAAGTTATTGGTGTGTCCAGCAGGTTCTTTGCCAGAGTTTCAGGTAGAAAATGGTTGTTTTCTCTCTGCTGTAGGAAATCACTCTATCATGCCTATGCATACCTCAGCTAGTAAACCAAACACTCACTCCTTTGAGCCAGCACAGTTTGTGTCAGGTGAGATAGTGTGCAGGACTTTTATTTTTCTGCAGTTTATGTGCACAGCTAAAGCCATGTTCTCTAAACCATGAGAGCTCAGGAAGCCCAAATTGAAACTGGGTGGCATCTCTGTCTTGATCTCTGATTTGACAAAACTTCATTTGTAGCAAGAGCTACAAGAGCTGAGCATTCCTGGAAAACCAGAGTGCATTTGGCGTTTCCTGTGACTAATTCTTAAAGTTGGCTGTGACAGCCCGTATCAGACTTTTTTATTTTAAATTCCTCTCCATTTCTTCTCATGTAGGTTCACAAGACTGACGTTACAGTTATTGTGTTCTTCATCATGCCAGCAAAGACCAACAATTTCAACGTGGAAACCTTGAAAGGACAAGCAGTCCGGAAGCAGCTCTGGTAATTGCCATTCCCACCCTGATACAGTCTGATGTGGACTCATGCAAAAGTCTCAGCTGGAGAATAATGCTCCTTTTTTTTTTTTTTTTTTTTGCTAAAACTGTGGACTGTGGGTAACTAGAATGTATTTCAGGGATGAAAGAGATGGGAAAGATAAATAAGGTCAAATATTCCTTCTTTTAGTTTTTGTTTGTTTGTTTTGTCCAAAGTTATTTTTAGTTAACTTGTGTTGCCATTCTATCAGTGAGCAGTACTTGTTTTGTAGGAACAAAGTCAAATGCTCTAGAAAATTCAGTGTTCTGAATGTCTTCTCGCTGTTTCTGGTACTCCTTTTGGATGTGCCATAGAGCTCCCACAAAATAAAGACTGCCTGCTCATTTTTCACAGCGAGCTTCTCTGTGGGAAAAAGAAATCAAATACACATCTTCTTTTATTTAGAAATGTGGAAAATGCACTGTGTGATCCAGCAGATCAGCAGTGGATAACATATGTCTGTAATTTTTCATATGGACTACAACAAGCAGTGGCCATAACCAAGCAGTGAAACTTACACCTATAAAGGGAAAATTGTCACAGCCCTACTAATTTTGCAACTTTTCAAACAAAAAAGCAAAGCAGGAGCAGGATTAACCTTCACCTCTAACTGCTGTGTGATTCTGTATAGGAAAAGACTGCTTTCAGCTGTTCTCTGTGAAAAGCAGAAGACCCTCTGCATCTCTGTATGCAGCATTATCATGGTCATAATCTAAACTCCAGGATAAACCCACCTGCTAGCAGTATTTCATAATAATATCAAATTATTCTCAGGATGCCACAGAAATTAAGGACAAGAAGAGGTTGGCGCTTATAAAGCAATACAGCACTTAGAAATTAATATGTGATGGCTGACTTGGGGTATAAAATCCTTTTCCTCTGCTTCTGAAAAAGCAGTCTATCCCATCTGGGTTAAATTTTAGATATTGTGCATGGCAATCTATGAAAGCACAACTCAGGTGGGAGCTATCCTGCTGGGGTTTGGATCAGTGTGGCTTAAAATTTTCTGCTTTACAACTCAACCAAAATTGACTTATCCTCTCTTGTGTCAATGTGAGCTGGGAAAGAGCAACTAAAAACAGGTATGTGGATTCCCAGCTTGGTGAAGTTTAAGATTGCACTTAACAAGTTTCATCTTTGCCTAAAGGATAATTAGAAATCAGAAAGGCGGGAAAGGTTCTGTGAAATGGAACTTAACTCACAGTAGATTTACTCAGATTTAGAGTGCACTTGCTGTTTTGACAACAGAACTTTCTGCCAAGGGCAGAATAATAGAAATTACTCTTTGCACACAGAACAGTGGTTCACTGGAGTTCTTCCTTAGCTAAAATATAGCATTTGTCTGATACAGGCCTCATTAATGCCTTAAAACTTGGCCAGAGCTTTCCAGGAAGTTTTTTGGTTTGCAAACTAAGATAAACTGCTTTTAGTCTAACACTTGTTTCCAAAAGTCTGCAAGTTGGGAATAGGGCAGAAAGTGAAGGGGGAAGCCTGCTTTGAAAATCTCTATTTGTTTAATTCTTGCATCTCTGTTCTAGGTCACGAGTAGTTGGAGCTCTCTCTGTCCATTATTAATGATCATGTTACAGTACCTAGGGTCATAGATAGCTCTTTTTTTCACAGCTGACATGTGGTCTGCTGATCATAAAGAGGGTTAGAAGGAATCCCTAGTAAAGCCTGCTCCTGGGTTTTCCAGTGCACTCATTTCTAGGTGCAGTTCAAATCCTCAGCTCTGTTGGAATCCATCAGCATAACTGCTGGCTGGAGAAAAGAGCTTTGAGAACCAGACCTCTGTCTGCTTCTGCATCCTGGGTTCCATCAGTATATCAGTTTAATTTCCAGCAGTAGGAATCTCTTTTATACTGTCCTTATCCTGGATTCTCCTGTTTTATACGTATATTTATTTATCTTCCTAGGGACACTGCACAATCTGTGAAAGAAAAGTTTGGAAGGAAACTCTACAATGCCTTGCTGAAGTGAGTGAATAAGTTGCTTTCCTCTGCCTTGCAGAGCCTCATGTTCAGGTGGTTTTACTTGTGCTGTTTCTGTGCTTTTCCTGTTTGTGTAAGGGATTTTGACATCCAGAGGAGGGCGTGGTAGAAAGATATGGGACCATAAACAAGATACTTGTTTAACAGGCCAATCACAGAGAAAAGAAATAAAGGTTCCAACAGCCTGTGGTGGAAAGAGTCATAAGAGACACAGGGATGTCTAAGTAACACAAAGGCATATCAAAAACAAGCTACTTCAGCTTAAAAAAGCACCAGAGACAAAGTGAAATGTGTTAGTGATTCAGTCGTACAATTTCAGAAGACAGTTGGACCCAAAGCACAGATGAGATGCCTTGAACTTCAGTAAAAACAAGCTGTGTCCAAAAAAACAGAAGAAACCAATTCTTTAGCTCTTTTTCAAAAGCTAATTAGCAGATCAGCAAGTATATGGGAGAACACAATATAAAGAATATAGAAGAGCCATGAAAACAAAGGAAAGGTTCATGTTGATACCAGCAAGCTTCAGATCAGACCTAGTTGGCCCTGTCCTCATTTTCCTTACAAAAAGGACAATGAATAATTTGGTAAAATTGCTTGTGTGTTTCCTTTGCAGAGGAGAAATCCCAGACTTGAACAAGATTCTTGACCGAGATGACATAAGCATTATGAAAAGAGCCATCTTTTCAACTCAGGTCAGAAAATATGTTATTTGTATAAACATCTAATCTAAATATTGTATAAACATCTAATCTAAATAATGAATGTGATGATGTAAAACGGTTGTGTAGGGCATATAGCAATAATGTGTGCACTGGGAAGAAATTTTCAGCAAATTTAGTTCTCATTAGTGACGCTTAAAATCAGCTCTGATTGTTTTTAATGAGAACATGACCCAAACTAACCTTCTGGGGAGTCCATGGATATTGCTTCAGTGACATGCATTTTTAATTATTTTATTCTGAACTAAGTGTGAACTTTTGAGTTGTTCCTGAGCCTGGATTTTCCAGTTTTATTGAATATGTTAAAGGAGATACAACATTGACTAGGAATCTTAAAAATTAAATGGTGGGCCCTCCTTAAAGTTAGAACAAATTAATTTATTTTGAGGTAAATTAAGCTTATTTACATCAATGACAAAATCTGCCAGTAGTCTTCCAGTAGCCTTAGGAAATGGCAACAGGAGTGTTTGCCAAGAGTTTGTCTGATTTATGGGTTGCCTTTTCTGTGCTCAGAGACACTCTCTGCCTCCAGTGACCACCCACAACATGATTGATGACAGCAACGACCCAATCCTCAACACCATCCGGCGCATTGGGCTGTTCAACAACCGCACAGACCGCGTGAAGGTGCGTTCTGGCTGCTTGTTTTAGATCCAAAATGGGATTTCCCTGAACATTCTCCGTCTGCATCACTAGCATGGGAAGTGCACTTAAATTCTTCATAGGTGGTGTTATACTGCTAGAGTACTTCTCTCTTCCTCCCTTTCCAGGAATAACAACTTGTCACTGCACGGAGATCTCCGGTTGCTGCTTAGCCAAGCTAAATTCGAGTTAGAAATATGAGGTTAGGGAGTTGTTTTCATTGCTGCTTCCTGCACTGAATGAGGAGCTGCCACTCCTGAAATCAAGAAAGTGCCATGGGTCATTTGTGCCCAGGTAGAAAATTCTGACGTAGATTCACTTGCTTAAAATTGGAGGTCCAAGCTTTGAGCACAGACGTTCCTGGAGTATCTCTTAAGAGCAACACCCTCATACTCATCATTTTCTGTAAAACATTAACCAAGGCTTTGAGTAGAAAGAATTCCTGCTCATGCCATGCTCATGTTTACGTCACCTGTTGAAACTAAATTTGTGCAAATAAATCCTTTTCTTACTTCCATGTTTACTTTGTCAAAACACAGAAATTATAACCTCCTACTTTCACAGGTTTGCCAAAGCTGATTTTTTTCTGGCAATCTCTGATATTCTAACTATGACTATCTCTACATCTATCTAGTAAAAGTTGAACCAAAAATTGCAAATTCTTCCTCTTCCAAACCTTTTCTTTAAAGCCAGATCCAAGGCATCTCTAACAATGACATATCACTTATTCTCAGTTTCTTTTTAAACCCATGGCTATGCCTGAGTAAATATTTTTTTACCCTTCCTAGTTGCTTCTTCCTGGCTTAACATATGAATATTAACTCCAATGAATTCTGGGATCATAATATGGTAATAATACATGAGATGTAACAAAAGTAGGGGGGAAGGATGCAGTGTGTACAGATGTAGTAAAAAATCCCTCCAAATTAACTGCTTGAAGGCATTACAGAGCAGATAGGATATAACACAGCAGGCATCATCTTCTGCTTCTCAGCAGATGTCAAGTTTGTAAAAATCTATTTATACCACTGAAAAATTACCTCCTGCATGAACAGGCTTAACAGTTAGTGAGCTGAATACCACTAAAAAATAAACCTCTGTAAACTTCAAATTGAAAGTAATTTTGAGAGAAGTGCTACATATCCAGGCAGACACAGCTGGCATGTGAAAAATACCCTCAGCAATCCCAGTGAAATCACTGGAAGCTTGCAAAATGAGTTTACAGCCCATTTACTGGTTGAGTACATTCATTTGTTTACTCAAGTGGCATGACAATTTTATTAAGAAGGGATAAAAGCATGCTCTGGACATGGAATAATGGCTGTGATATGTTCATGCAGGGAGATAAACCCAGAGCAGTTTCAGCCATTCCCTCATGTTTCTTCCTCCAAAGCTGACTGGGCACCACATACAAGGCACTTCTCGACTGAGCAGCAGATGTGGGGCAGTAACCCCAAGCCCTGCAGAGTCATGCAGATAAATTAACTTTGGTTCTCAGAGGTGTCTTTCAGCAACATTAATTAAGCACGGGTTTGTGGTGGCAGGGCTGTAATGGTCTGCTTTCAAAATTCCCTCAGTTTTTGGGAGATCTGTGAAGTACAGTTAATATTCCTTTGTTTCAGGGACTGCTGTGAGGCTTAGAAGTGCTGTGTCTGTATGAGGCCTCCTCCTAGTGAGACATCCCAATAAAGTCATAGAGTGGTTTGTGTTGGAAGGGACCTTAGAGATCATTTCATTCCAACCCCCTGCCATGGGCAGGGACACCTTCCACTATCCCAGATTGCTCAGAGCCCCATCCAGCCTGGCCTTGGACACTGCCAGGGATCCAGGGGAAGACACAGATGCTCTGGGCAACCTGTGCCAGGGAATCACCACCCTCACAGGGGAGAATTTCTTCCTTATACCCAATCTAACCCTGCTCTCTGTCAGTGTGAAGCCATTCCCCCTTGTCCTGTCACTCCAGGCCTTTGTAAATCCTCTATGCTTTTGTACAACAGACCAAATCTTGCTAAATGCCATAGCCTTAAGCCTAATTCTCAATGCATGTGGGTCTCCTTGGTGAAGAAGGATAAAGCTAAATACCTGTCCAGTGAAAAAAGGGCTCATCATCAGTCCTATTTCAGGACAAGAATGCACACAGGCAGGAGGCATTGGTAGAAAACAGATGGATGGCCAGAGGAGGAGCTGTCCAGATCCTTAGAAAAGGACCAGGGTGAATAAGGTGCCTAAGCTTATCAATAATTGAAATATATCAATGATGGTTTTCTTTCACCTCTAACATAAGTTTTGAATATCCAGGTCATCCTACATCCAGAGTTTCTTTCTTCAACAAGTCCCTTGCTGCCCTTGGACTATGAGGAGTTTGTTAGAGGCTGCCACCTTGGTGTATTCCCATCTTACTATGAACCCTGGGGCTACACTCCAGGTAGGAATTCTGTACCCTTAAGCAGTGTGGAAAAATGAACACCCATTCTGTTGATGCAGCCAGTTCCTTCTGAAGTGCTTCAGTAACTCTTTAGACTCTGTTTCCTCTGCCATACAAAGGTCTTACTGCTGGCAAAATTGTCCCTGCAGTGTACTCTTTCCCATACTAATGTGTAATCTTTTGATTTTCTATGGCTTTAGAACAAGAAATAATATTAAAAACTTAATTCTTGGTTGAAGGATTTTAAAAAAAAGGTGTGCAGGAATTTAAATATTAAGAAAAGCAGGGGAAGAAATCTGATGCAGCCAGCTGACATAGTTCAGTGGATTTAATTCAAGATAATAAGTTTGAGAGAATTATGTAATACCATATCTAAGTTATTTAATAGAAATACATGGAATGGTAGTGAATCTCATTGAATTAACTGGAAATTTCTAAAAATACAGAGAGCATATAGATTCTGGCTTAAAATATTTTCTTTGTCAATACCCACTTATATCTCCCAGAAATAAAGACTGTTTTTATAAGGTATATTTATAACTCTTTTATAGACACCAGGCTTATTGTCATATGAGTGAAGGCCATGTAAATTTATTTTCATTTTTCTAAGACTGGAGTCTGCATGCTGGTTTAGGTTAGGCTTAGGCTCCTTGGCAAAAACTCTTTAAGGAGGGTAAGCAATTATCTTTATTCATGGCTGTGACAGCAAAAACTAAAAAAAAAAAAAGCATACATTTTCTGATTTTATAAAAGTAGCTCCACATCTACTGTGAACTCAGTCCTGAATTAATGATGAGGTTTGTTGTTTCGGGGTGGGATTTTTATTTTGTTGAGGGTTTGTTTTTTTTCCTGCTATAGAGACCTGTTGGCAAACTATCAAAATGCAAAGTTTGATATGCTCCTGCTCTTAAGAGATTCAGTTTTGTAAAGAGTTCTGAACAACTAATGAACATAGGTGCACATGAAGCTCCAATTTAAAATCCAAATAGTCTTGACCATATGTTGGGGTTCTCTGTTTCAAAACTGCACTCCCAGAAAGTTTTCAGTTTAGCTGCTCTGAAACTCAAATGTATGTTTGCAAACACAGGGTGAATTTTGTCTTTAAAATTTCTTTTTATATTTTTTCCCATAATCCACAACAAAATATTATTATAGCTTTCACTTGATGTTTTCAGAGCAGCTTTAGTGTTAAGGGACTTTCTGTCTGCCTGTTTTGGTTTGGTTTTGGTTTTTTTTTTTTCTCTTGAGGTGAAACCAATGCAGGTGTATTGTCCTGAAACCCTTTTTGCCTGTTTCTTTCTGCAGCTGAGTGTACTGTGATGGGCATTCCCAGTGTAACCACAAACCTCTCTGGATTCGGCTGTTTCATGCAGGAACATGTTGCTGACCCAGAAGCTTATGGTAAAAACTTTAACAGCATATCAAAATATCACCTCTGAGTTAGGAAAGCAAAAAGCACAGCAAACATGCTGTTACTCCTTAAATTTATGTTTCTCTAGTACAAGGGAAACCATTGGGAGAATATTTTCAGAGCTCTGAATATCTTGTTAAGTTGGACAAGTGATTTCAGCTTTCATATTTCTCCAAACCCTTTCCAGGATATTTTTTTGTCTCCCTTTAAGCTTTTGTTTGCTGTATCCTTCCAAATTCATCACTGCTTATATCAGTCTAGAGTCTCCCAGCGCTTCCCTTTAGTGCTTCTGGTTGCATTATAACACTCTGAGCCTTCCAAAGAAGCAGGGAAAGTGTGCTTCTCTTAATAGTCTGGGACTTGGAGACCAGTGGCATGACCCTACACAGACAAGCATTAAATTTGCATGTACACTGCTTAAAAAAAGAAAAAAAAAGAGGAAATACAAGGAATCTACTTCAAATAATGATCTGCTCAGGAAGGTTTACAAATGGTTCATAACTAGAATGCCAATGCCTGGTATGTCAGCATGATTATGCCTCTTGAGTCATCCTCTGCCTCAGTAGCTCCTCCTTTTAGGGTTGATTTTCCCTGTTTTCCAACTGGTGCACTTGTCACTAAAGCTGTGGCCTCCCCAGGCTTCAGAGCAAGGCACAGCCCTTGTCCTTTCCTCCTTGCTTAGCTGGGGCTAACTGAATGTCCCATCTCTGGAAGTGTTCAAGACCAGGCTCTGAGCAACCTGGGATAGTGGGAGGTGTCCTTGCCCATGGCAGGGGTTGGAACTTTAATCTTTAAGGTCCCTTCCAACCTGAGCCATTCTATAATTCTGTGAATATTGAATATATTCCCAAACTAGAGCTTCTTTCCAAGTACCTGGGCTTGTTTCCACATTCAGGCAGTGACAGCCCCACACTGGTGCCACCTTTGCCTGACCTAGGGGCAAGGGTTAGAGCCAGGTACAAAATCTAGATACGCCTGCCTGGGTGAACATATCTTTGAGACCCTTCAGAAAGACCACAGAACACAAGTCTCTTGCTGTTCTTTGCCAAAACATAGGTGTGAGGTGATATAAATTTCTGTCTGCAAGGTCTGGCACCCTCTTCTTCCCAACACTCTGGTTTAAGGAAGGTGGCAAAAATAAAGTATTAATCTCAACAATGTAGAGGCAAAGTTTACCTCTGCCATCTCTCTGCCAGAATTGTCTGTTGAATGATGTATGTGAGTTATCTGTCTCTATGGAAACACTTGTATTTCTACAGAAAACACAGCCTCTCTCCTACAGCCTGATTCTGGCCGTCCACACTTGTGAATTCTACAGCAAGCTAGGAAAGCATTACATTGATTATGTTTTCTTTAAGAAGTCAGTATTTTAAAAATTATGGGAGATAAAAATGATATGTCTTTATCCAGAAACTTGAACCTTTTTGGACATACACATCAACAACAAAGCCTCTGAGTTTTGAAGAATTTGCTGAATTTCAGCCTGAAAAGTAGAAAAAAGGAAGTTTTTAAAATATAGTATATTTCTCTGCATCTCTCCATTTCATGAGAATGGTGACAAGTGTTCCAGTTGTAGCTGCCTTTTAATATGAAAAAGAATATACTGCATGTACCATTTGTAAGGCTACATGACAGCATGTAGATTGGAGGGGTAGGAGGTCAGATCCCATCTTCAGTCCCACTCACCTCGGCCTTTCTTGTGTCCCTCAGGGATCTACATCGTGGACAGGAGGTTCCGCTCGCCGGACGAGTCGTGCAACCAGCTGACCCAGTTCCTGTACGGGTTCTGCCAGCAGAACCGGCGCCAGAGGATCATCCAGAGGAACCGCACCGAGCGCCTCTCCGACCTCCTGGACTGGAAGTACCTGGGCAGGGTGTGTGGTAAAGAGGAATTAAAAATTCCAGGCTATAGGCCTGGCCACAGCCTTCAGCCCTGTGCTGAAATTCCCCTCTCTAAGGGGCTAAAGGCAGAGCCTGCACATTTCAGTGTAATCCTTCCCATGCTCCAATGGCAAGGAGACACTGAATAGGTTAGAGCAGAATCCAGTCACACCGCTGAGCTCTTGCTGCTGCTGAACACAACGTAAAAATCTGGTGTTGTTGGCAACACCTTCACTAAGGGGGATTTGTGTTCCAAGGTCATCTTTCAGAAATCCTTCCTGTCCTTCAGGAAATGTTGCTGGGCCCTGTGGCTCCTCAACATTCCTTAACTACCTCTGTGCTTTAAATGCAAAGTAGTGTTTTTAATTTGACACAGAATACACTACAGTACCACCTATTAAGAAGACAGTAACAAATTATTGTTCTCAATTCTGCAGGACTAAAGAAGTGGATGCACATATATGAGCTTTGTAACTATTTTGGACTTTTTCCTGCTTTGATACCTGTGTGAGAACCTTAGTATTTATATGGTTCCCAACACTGCATAAGATATAACGAGCTATTTTTTTCCGTGCATGTGCTGCAAACTCAGGAATACAGTGGATCTAAAAATATTTTTGTCAAATTCTTAAATACCAGGCATCAGTGAACTCACAAATGTTACTTCTCTGTCACTGTTAAACATGCTTCAATGCAGTCCAAAGTAACTTTGAATGAGCCTAAAACTTACATGTAATACATATGCACACTTAAAAATGTAAATTTTCCTCATTAGAAAAAACCCTAATTCTTTCCTGAGGGATGAAGAATACCTGTCACTCAAGAGGAACCACACTGACCAAGACAAGTCCTAGTTTCCATCTTAATACATCTTATAGACACTTTTTCAGCTTCTGTTCCAGACTTCTTTGTTGTGCATCTGTCATGAATGGCTCATCACTTCACAGTACAAGCAGTGATATCAACTGGATTCTGTTTATCTGAAAACACGTTTAGCCTTTGTTCAGCACCCTTTTTTAGAAGATAACTCATTTTATGTTCCTTTCCCCCCCTTGCTTAAATCTACCCAAGATTTCTATGACTTGTAATGGCTTCTCTGTTTGTTGCAGTATTACATGCATGCCAGACACTTGGCCCTCAGCAGAACATTCCCAGATAAATTTGAGATGGAACCAAGTGCTCCACCAAAGGTAAAATCTGCTTTTGGAGATGAGTTCGTTTTACCTGCTTTACAAGGAGAGGAGAGGAAGACTGTGAGGGAGAAGAGAGTTAACGATTATGGGTTTAACTAAAGGGAAGTAGGAACTCCTAATTAAAAGCTTAAGAAGTTATAGACCCAGTCTCCAGTCAGGAGGATGCTGTTTTGGGCTAGGACAGAGTCAATTTTCCTCACAGTAGCTGGGCTGTGTTTTGGATTTGTGCTGAAAGCAGTGCTGACAGCACAGGAATGGTTTCATTCTTGCTGCACAGGGCTTGCACAGAGTCAAAAACTTTTCTGCTCCTCACCCACCCTGCCAGCAAGGGGCTGGGGGTGCACAGGGAGTTGGGAGGGGACACAGAAGGACAGCTGACCTTAAGTGGCCAAAGGGACACTCCAGACCTTATGTCCTCATGTTCAGTGTATAAAGCTCTGGGAGGATGTTCAGAGTGCTGCTGTTTGTCTTTTCAAGTCACTGCTACCTGTGATGGGGCCCTGGTCTCCTGGGGATGGCTGAACACCTCCTTGCCCATGGGAAGTGGGGAATGAATTCCTGGATTTGCTTTGCTTATGTGCACAGCTTTTTCTTTCCCTACCAAACTGTCTTAATCTAACCCATGAGCTTTCCCACTTCCCCCTTTTGATTCTCTCCTCGACCCCTCCAGGAGGGAGTGAGCTGAGGCTGTGTGGGGCTGAGTTGCTGACTGGGGTTAAAGCACAACCTACTGGTATCAGATCCAAACACAGGGTGTGACACAGGAACAGGTCTTCAGATGACTTAGACAGAGCTGAATGGCACCATGACACTTTGGACCAGCTGAGGAACTGGCCCTTGAAATTCCTCTTGGAAGAGTGGCAGCTTCTAAGTTTTGCTTCTGCTAAATGCCACGGAGATGTTCTGCAGCAACCACATAGAGGGGAGTTGGGAAAGGATGTTCTAGGGAAAGCAAGGCAAGGTATTGCTTCATCTGAACATGGTATGTTGGCTGGAGCTGCAAGGAGTCTCTTTAAAGACACACACTTCAAACAGTTCTTGCCAAGTCCAGATTAGCACCAATTTGAGAAGAGAGGTTTCTCAGAACAGTGTTACTTGAAACCAAATCTCAAAGAGTAACTCTTTTTTTTTTTTTTTTTTTTTTTTTGTAACAAGAGAGGAGGTTCAGACCAAAACCCACTGCTGGGTTCTGGTTTTGCAGATGCTGACATTATAAATAGAAAACCGGTTTGAATGTTCAGATTGAAACCTAAATTTCAGTAAGCATATTCTGACTACAGAGTACAGAAGGAGTTTGTCTTCTGCTGATTGTTTTAAGGCTCAGTAAAGAGAGCCATGATTTGCAAAAGCAATGCTGGAAGGGCAGGATGTTGTTTATGGCACAGGGTAAACATCTCTGCCATACAAGTGTGTACACATGCTTCAGCGCAGTCCAAAGTAACTTTGAATGAGCCTAAAACTTACGTGTAAGGGCAGAGTGTGCATAAGTGTGTATGAAAGAGGAGCCAGAGGAGGAATGAGGAGATCTGAGTTGGGGGAAGCTTAATTTTAGATTTAGGTCTAGCTTACATCTGACCACCGGCATCATCTAAAGTGACGACAGCCTTAAATTGCTGTACAAAAGCAGTGCAGGAGCTCAGCTGACACGTTCCCCTTGCTGCTCTCTCTGCAGACAGAAGGTTTCAGGTACCCCAGGCCTTCATCGGTGCCGCCGTCGCCCTCAGCCTCCCAGCATTCCAGCCCTCACCACAGCGAAGCCGAGGACAACGATGAGGATGAGAGATACGACGAGGATGAGGAGGCTGAAAGGGACAGGCAGAACATCAAGTCCCCCTTTTCCCTTGGAGCCTTGCCTCAAGGAAAAAAGAAGCAGCACGGAGAATACAGGAACTGAACTCGTTGCTCTCACCCTGGCATCGCTCCCCATCTGCTCAACAGTTTCTCCTGTAGGCTTGGCAAGCTTTGTGTTAAGGACAGTGTGATATCATTAGGGGAACCTTAAATGTTACTTGAGCTACACCTTTGGAAAGCCTAATGTTATTTCACCTTGAAAGTAGTTTAAATGACAATTTTTCTGTGCCCATTTGAGGTAGAAGAGATTTTTCAGGCTTAATAAAACTAGAGAATGAGACAATCGCCTCAGGAGCTTATAAAAACTGCAGATCATACCTTTGTCTGTGGAATCATCTGTATTAATCATAGTCTAGACAAATAGCTACATTTTGGGTGGCTGTCACTATTGGACACAAAATGAGTACACAGAAGCTTGGTAAGTTAAAAAGAGAAAAAGAGCCAATTTTATTTCTGACCTCGCAATATATAGAATTCCAAAAGTGACAGTGGATTGGAGGATGAAATTGCCACCTCTCCAACCACACTGGTCAAGCTAACAGCCCATCAATTCCCTCCTCCCACAAAGAAGAGTGCAAAACAATCATTATTTACATGAACAGTGCATGAGAACTCCAGTAGAAATATGTAAACATTATCAGAAGGCTAAAGAAGTTTTATGAGAACTTTAAAACTTTCAAAAGAACTATAAAAGAAAACTTAACACTTTTAAAAATCAAGTCAACAGGTATCGCAAAGGAATTTCTGCTTAATTTGTTTCCCCTTTTCCCCTCCTAAACGAACATGAACTTTAAACCAGAGCTCAAAAAATTAGAGGACAAAAGTGTCACACTGGAGAAATATAGGAAGAGTTAAAAAAGATACACTGAAAAGAAAATGGTCTTTCTTTTTCCTGATGCTGTTTATTGTAAGTTTACATAATTTGAAACACTTTTTTACAGCACACAGAAGTGTCTTGATCCAGTGGTGAAACATGCTTCCTGTGGAACAATATAAGGTCTTATGCAGTGGGCATTTGAATTTTAGAGACAAATGAAGTTATCTTTCTGAGGCCATTTAGACCCACAATAAACAGCAGACCGTTTATTTTCTGATTCCTCTAGTATGTCTCTCTTATTTTCATCTTGTTGTAGATTGTAAGTTTGTTAGCAAACTGGTTTGGGAGGAAATTAATGTAACTTGGCTAAAGGGAATGACAAAAGTCCTTGAGTAGGAGCTTCCCCTGCAGACAAGAAGCCACAGACCAAAGTGACAACATTAAAGGATCAATAATTTCCATTAGTCCATGCTCTGTTTCACTTCTTCTAGAAGAGACCTAATCCTAACAAATAATGCTAAAAACCTTTCAGATACTATTTTGAAAAGCACTTGAGACTTCAGAATTCTTGGGGAATAACTGCTCCTCACAAGAACTAAACATTTCATTTGCCTTACAGAAAACTTTTAGAAGTATTGCAACTCTTAGAAAGGCAGAGTGCCTGAATAGGCTCTTCAAAACCACATCTTATCGTGAAGAGATTAGAGATCAATCTCTTGTTTTTCAAGTTTGTGCATCAAAAATTTCTCATGCTGCTCAAGAAAAGACCCATTCAGAACTTTGTTCAGCTAGTGATTTAGCAGGTAGGACAATGTAAGCTTTGGAGGTATTTACCTTTCCTGTCAATCCTGGGGGAAGCCTAGATGTCCAGCTTGGGTTAGGCTCCTACCTTTCAAACACTTAAGCAGTGCTTGATGGCATGGTTCTGACTATAGGCTGCTTAGAATAAAAGTGATAATGTGCCTATTTTTATTTTTGGCCACCTAAAATCTGTTCAAAAACTGGACTTTCATTCTTGAGCTGATTCGGATACTTGAAAGAATATTCTCAGCAGTCCAGTTTTTATGATAAAAACTTATTTGGAATTAAAAGGAGTCACTATTTCTTTAGCTATTTAAAAGGTAATTAAACACTGGGTAATTTTTCATATAAAAGTGGTGAAAGCAAAGATGCTGCAAATCTTTTCCTTCACACAGTTTACCACATAGAGAAAACTGCATTTTGTGTTTCTTCCACAAAGTTCTCCTAATCAGAGTTCCCTTACAGAGTCAAAAGATGTAATGGCTGAGAGTCCAAATGAATGAACATATAAAGGGCATATTGACTGCAAGGTGATGTTTTCATAAATAAATTGAGAGATCTGTATTTGTTGCTTGTATTTCACAGCTCTGCTGTAGAGTAGGAAGGCTGTGTGTGTTTGAGCACCCTCCTGGTGTTAGAAAGTGCTCAGCTTTCGAGATGGGACTGGCCTGAAATCTCAGATTCAGGTGCTGCAGTGGCCAAAGTGAACTCTGCCAATGCCTTGGGCTCATGTTAGTTCTGCCTTGATTCCAGGATTTACCATTAATAACAAGGCAATTTATCTACAGCAAAACACTTCTGTATGTTGAATTTAGAGCATCAGGGGAACAGCTTCTCATTCAGCCACAGCAACAGATTGCCTAAATTAAATGGCACACATTCCCAACAGTTACTGACACCTGACAAACTTGGTAGCAGCTATCTGTTCCATAAGGGATTGTCTTCCAGATGGAAATCACTGAGGTTTCACAAACAGCTCACCAGCAAGGCAGAAGGTTTATTCTGTTTCATGATATTTGTGGAGAATTGTTTAAGCTTGTTAAATCAGGAACACACACAACAATCAGTCAGCTGGGAATAGGGTGGGTATCATTTCTGTATCACTGGGATAGACAGAGGCATATGAATTTCAAGGCACTGATAAACCAAAGGATGCATAACTCCTCTACTTTTCACTCTTCTAGTGGAAGGTGTCCCAGCTCACATCAGGGCATTTAGAACTGGATGATCTTTTAGGTCCCTTCCAAACTAGGCCATTCTAGGATTGTGTTCTGTGATTCCATGCTACTTTTTGTCTGAGCACTGACTGATGATCCTGTAAAACATGCTGGAAAATCACTCAGATGTGCCTGAGATATTCCAAATATGTTTGAAACAAAGGGCAGCTAAATTAATGAAAGGATTCAGGTGGATACCACTGATCTTGAGGTGAAGTTCATCATGAATGTTCTGTCGTACAACAAACGCTGCCGTTGGAAGATATATTAGTACTTAAAAATGAACAAAACAGGACACTTTGATTTCACCAGTTCCTCCATGAAGTGATACAGATTATAAACAATTACTGTAAGTGCCTCTATGAAACAAATTAATTCCTCTGTTCCTTCAGCTGTGTTTCTTTGTGTTGAGGTAAAGCAACATCATAGTCAGTGTGAGTTAGAATTAATCGCAGTATTACAAGTATTAGGGGAATTTAACATTAAAAAATAAAGAACATCACTAGAAGGTTAAAAAAATAAAACAGTTGCTTGGACACAGAAATCATGTGGCTATTTTTTAATTACACTAGAACTACAGAGGACTTTCCTGTAAGACCACAGAACTACATAAATAATACATCCTTATCAGCACAGAATGATAATCAACAGATTTATGCATAATTCCAGTTCTGCAACTCAGAAAGAAAGAACAAAAAAGTACAATCACAATGCAGTCGTTAATGAGGCCCTGATAACGCAAGGCCTGTCCCCAAACTGTCTTTATGTGCTGGGACTTGCTCAGTAGGATTATTCAGAGTATTTCTGCAGGAGTGGACTGGGTCAAAAAGTGCTGCTGCCTATTCTCTGTGCTGACTGATACCTGCCAAAAAAAAAAAAAAAAAAAAAAAAAAATTTAAAAATTCACCAGTTTTGCAGTCACAGATAGCTGGAATGTATTTATATCTCACTGAATTTATGGACCATCAGCAGCCTACAGGGCCACCAGTGAAGTGGTAATGGAATATATCTTTATCAGAGTTCAAAAAGCTTCACTATTCAGCTGAGTGGAAGGTGGTAAAAGGTTTCCCAATGACAATTGAAAAACGTTTTTATTAAGTTGACCAAAAAGACAGTTTTAATTATCTTTTCAGATGAGATGGTGCCATGTATTTTAAATTTCAAATGGGACACAAAAAATGCTCTAAAGAAAGCAGGAATGTTACAGATGCTTTATTTATCTGAACTAGTACGTTTTTATCCCTTTTCATTCAAAATTTTGCACTGTGAAAACACCTCACCCTTTGGGAACTTCAGTGAGAGTGGATGAAACACTTTACTTACACAAGAGATGTTTTCAGGTTCAAAGCTGTACAAATGTTAAAGACATTTAAAATAATTTCACCAATTTAATAGACTGTCAAGTAGCCAGGGTATTCACTGTTTTCTTCTTCCACTGTAAGACAAGACACAATGGGGAAAAGTAAGCTGTAGATAAAGGAGAGTTCAGCCAGCCAAAGTTTTCAGCTTTCAGATCTGCCTTAGGTACAGATTCAGTGCAGTGTGTCTGCTCAGCTAAGAGAAGAGGCAGCATTTCTAAAAAACAATCATGTTTTCTCTCATTTTTAAATGTAGGAATTTTTCTGTTTGCTGAGGAACAAAAATACAAACCATGTCCAGAGGGGTAAGTTAGCACATGACAAAAAAAAAATTCATGCTGAAGAAAATAATGGCTTTGTTCTTCATTTGTGCATTGCCATCAGTCAAGTCTAAAATCAGATGATCTGCAAGTGCATGGCTTACCCAGGTTTGACTGGTTATTTCCTAACACAGTGATGGAAATGTTAATCCACCAATTTTTTTTTCAAACAAGCTGCCAGTTCTGCTTATCTCTCTCAGATATTTCACCCTTTTTTGTCTGTTGCTGTCCATCTCCTCTGCTACAGCAATAGCAGGCAGGAAAATCCCCCTAAAATTTGGGAAAATCCACCTTCAGAGGATTTTGTGGACACGCAAATGACACTTTCACTGATTTAACTTTAGAAGTGCTCGTATATTTTGTCCAAAGCACTATGCTCATTTTTAATTCTGCCTTTCTCTTCAAAACACCACTGATTTTTTTTTTTTTTTTTTTTTTTAATCCAGAGTTCTGCCAGGGCAGAGAAGAGAGGGCTGAGCACAGAGCCCTATCTCCATTTCCAAAAAAAAAAAAAAAAAAGAAAAAGAAAAAAAAAAGTCTGTGGTAGCTGAAGAGGTGAGAGATTTAAGGACAGAGGGCATGGAGTAAAGGTTTAGGGTCTCAGCCTGGTGATGTGAAACCAACAGCTCCTCTTCTTATGGATTCTTTTAAACCTTTGCACCACATCCAGTGGAAGAATAAAATTTTCACAAGTAAACAATATTCCATAGAAAAAGTTACCCCAGAAAATTTTTGGGTTGGAAAATTCAATTTTAAAATAGCCATTCCCTTGAATCCAACCCAGTAAAACATCTGAAGAGAAAAGTAAAAGCAGAATATACAAGTATTTACCTGCTGTCATTATGTGGCTCATGTTGTAATCTGTATAAGTGTACACTCCAATACAGGGCTCTCTGTTAAATAATATCTCAGTTCAAAACAGACCTTCTAGATTAATTTGCTAGAAAATGAAATACTGAAAAACTGCTTTTAAAAAAGTCAGAGTAAGACAAAACGTGCATTCACCTTCTTGTGCTTTCTGTAAGGAAGTAAGGAACAGTGCAGCAGCTTCAGAAAGGGATAAAGGATTTGTGCTATGGCTGCGTGTTTCTAGAATGAAAAAATCAGAGATGCATGGTTAGTTAGTGCCCTATGGCATTTTTTTACTTTGTTCTTTGCTTTTTTATTATTTCTAGAACTAGAGACTCAAAGACAAGAAAATATTGTCTTCTTCACTCTATAACATTTTATGTTCAAAACCAGCCTGATAATCAACATGAGAGATTAGCACTCTTTTTAAAAGGGAGGTTATTACCAAGTCCCTCAGAAGGTAAAAAGAACATTTTCCTTCTTTGTAAGTTCCTAACTTTTTTACAACATTCTGTTCCCTCCAGAAACATTGCCTAGTGTGGATTGATGACGTCTGCTTCTGTTGTTTGTCGCTTCAGCACAATTAATAGCTTGATCTGATTTTTTTTTTTTTTTCCCCAGTGCAAGAAGAAAGTCAAAAGCACTGATGAAAATCCCACTTAGCAGCCAGGTCAGTCTGGAAATTATGTAAATGAAATCACACAGGTGCACTGGAGAGGAATGTCAGTCTTTGTCATGTGCTGGGTGGAATGAAGGGACTGAAAAAAGGGGGTTTCGTTGTTTCCTTGGCTGTGATTCCAGGAAAATAAATTCCCTCCCTTTTCCAGGGATTTCCCCCATAACCTGGGAAGGAGGATGGGCTCCACACCCCTGTGGTGGTGACTTACCCAGCTGCACTCTGTCATAAATGTCCTTCCTCTGGCTCTCATCTGCGATGAAGCGGCGTCCCTCTACAAAAGCAGGTGGACAGGGGTTAAAAGAATCCCCAAACTTGTTGTAATTCCTACTTCAAAATCCCTAAAGGACTCTTTTCAATTTTGTATATGGCCAAGAGCCTTCAATCTCTTTGCTGGACTATAAAGTATTGTTTTTTAAATTGTGTTTTTATTAAAAAAGAATAAAAAAACCATCCCAAATTCCAAACTAACAAAATAAAATCACATTGCTTCCTATGCATCAGGAAGAATGATACAAAGCACACTAGGGAAGTAACACAATGCATTATTAATCTGGAAGAATTTTTAAAAAATAACAAAAAGGGTCCAAATCTTCACTTTAATGACTAGAAATAATTGTATTAACATCACTAGAACTTTCAGTTATATTTACAGTTGTTTGGAGCTTGTATTTATTTTATGTTGCAATTATTTATATTGTCTCCCTTTTGCATTTCTGTCAGGATTCTGACCTTCTTTTTTTTCCCCTCATTTACAGGGAGTTTTTTTCTTCCTCTCTCAGTACCTGCGCTCCCTGATATCTTTTAATTTTAAATCAACAATTTTTCATTATTAATATTTATGTTAAATTTGATGATTTGGATTGAAGGACAAAATCTCTAACTACAGAATAAGAGAATATTCTTGAGTGGGAAGGACCCACAAGGACCTTGAGTCCAACTGTGAAGGGACTGGCCTGTACAGGGACCAAAGGTGTGACCATTACATAATTAGCACCATGCAATTAGTACATCCTCCCTACAGGCCTCAAAACTTCTACCCCCACAGCATCCTCAGGACCTCCTGCTTGTGTGGAACCAAGGAATAATCCAGAGGTGGAGAAAATTATCTCCTCAAAATGGAAAGATCCTGGGACTTACGTGCACCCTTCAGATAGAGCATGGCCTGAGGAGTCCAGTTTCTCCTTTGGAAATGAGCCTTTATGCCAAAAAAAAGAGGGAAAAGAGACATGTCAACATTCTGTGCCATTGCTAATTAGTGCAAATACTTAATGGCACCAAGCTCTGAGCTTCACGAGCTCCAGCCTGAGCTCACCTGAGGGGCACTCCAGGAGAAGGCAACGAAGGACGCTGCCAGGAACAGGGCCAGGGCAGATGCTGGGAGTTTATGCAGCCCCTGTGCACAACAGAGAACCACAAGGTGCAGGAAAAGTCTTTCACATCTGCACATCCTCCCCACTTCACATCGAAATGTGAGGGTGTTCTCAACTCCTGCCTCATCCCCGTCTTGCTGCCAAACCTTCTCTTGCTCAGTGGATGTTTCACGCTGATCTGATCAGAGGATTAATGTTAAATTGAACTTTATTCTTTTTACTCAAATCCGTTTCGTCCTGGTGAGAGCTGCCATCAAGGCGAGCACCTTTTGTGGTCCTATTTACAAAGTACATGAGATCCTCCAGAAATGAGAATAATGTACAAACTAATGGGTAAAGATGATATAAAATCTACCTTGATTTTACCAAACCGTAGGCAACAAGCAAATGTAGGGGGCTTGTCATTCCAAACAAACAAACCAAGAGACAAAATCTCTACTTCCTCAGGTTAAAAAAAAAAAAAAAAAAGGAAAAAATATTTTTAATTTAGCATCCTATCAATATCAACCATGATTAAAACAAATCACAAGACAAGTTTTTTTTGATTCTTGGAGTGAGTTCACTCATGCAGCACATGCAAATGGAAACATTGAGCATGAATCCTCTGTGCATAAGTTGTACCTCTGCTTGTTCACACAGCTCAGCGTGTTGTTATTCCTGTATTGGTAACAGTGATGGGCATCAGAAAATCTAACTGGATGTTTCACAGTGGTTCATTTCATCCCAGGTTTGGGAGGTTGTGCTATTGGTGTATTTTTAATGCAGTTGTTTAAAATACATATAATAATATATCTATGTGTGTATTTCTTTCAGGTTATTTTTAAGGAAAATTTCTTAAGCCCCCTTGCAACTCCTAAATATTGCACTCACATTAAAAAAAAAAAAAATTATTAATTGCAAAGTAAATGTTTGCTACAGACCAAAAAATTCTCACTTACCTTCATACTTATCTCGGTGACAAACCTTCAGTCTTCTTTGCTTGGGATGATGTGTCACAAGCTCTCCTTCCTACATGGCCAGGGGTCCCTTTTTAAATCTTTGGAGTGGAGGTGCCCTCCCCTTCCGTGGCGGGGCAGAGGAGTCTGAAGGGATCTCCTGTCAGCCTTGTAGATGGAGAAGCAGAAGGTCTGATGACTCCTGAGGGAAACCTGCAGCCTTGCAGGAAGTCCTGATTGAAATGATTGAAAGATGGATGCACTTGGAGATGCACCCCATTAAACAGGTGAACACCTCCTGAATACATCAGCATCAGCCCTGTGTGTTTGCAAAGCATCACCTTCCTGCTGGATGATCAATAATCACAGCCAGAGTGGGCATGAATATGGATAGTGAGAGTTTACCCAGGATAATCTACAATACATCAGATTAGCATCCCTTGTGGGAGCTGGAAAAGATGGTAAATCACTCAGCAGCATCAAGACAAAAGTGATTTACCCAGTGTTACTAGCTTGAGGTTATTCCTTGCATACATTCAGAGGATGGAGTCTGTGGTTTGAGTCTCTAATCACTGTTTGCATCTAGTTTTTTTACACACAAGTAAAAGTACAAAGCTCAACAAGAGCAACAACAAAAAAGACCAAAAATACCCAATAAATCCTGACTTCCTAATAGTCAGAAACACTCTTCTGGAGAGTTGGTTTGGTCCTCAGGCAGAGTTAATCACACTTGATGCCTGGCCTTGCTTGCTGGAACCAGGGTTTTCATCTCTCCTCCTGTACTTTTTCCTTTGTAAACTCCAGGGAAGCAGAAGGAGAAGCAAAGCAAACAGGGAGGTAGAAACTTGCTGCCTGGGAGATTGGCCAGGAGGCAGGAAACCAGAGGGAACTTCAGGTTTTGGTGGAGGAGGAGAATGGGAGGCATGGAGAAAGATGTCACCACACTGTAGAAAAACAGCTTCAGTTTTTCTTGTCTTTTGACCATTTGGCAAAATCTGAGTGAGTCTGATTTGGTGTTGCTGGAGTCTCTCTTCCAAACCTGGCTGTATTCTGAGTCCCACAGGAATCCTTGTAGATCCTTGGGGCTTGTTTTGAGCTGCCTGGACAGTAGCAGGGAGCTGAACTGAGCAGATCAAAATCTGAACTGCCTTGTTAGGGGGACAGGTGACCACTGGTTCAAGAACAAAAGCAGGCTCTTGACAGCATCATCTTAAATTAAATGGTTTTACTGCTGTATCATCAGATGCCTCAGTGCCACCAGTGTGTCTAAAAATCAGGAGTTTAGTTGCAACCTGTAGCAAGAGACAGTTGACCTGGACCTTCCACATCAGGTGAAATAAACCCAGTCTCAAATAGAATTACCATAATGGTTTGGGGATTTGCTGGTTTTGGCTTTTTCTTTTTTTTTTTTTCTTTTTTAATTTTCAAACTGTTTTTATTTTTCCCTTAAATTATAACTCATAGTTCTAAATACATTTATTTTTACTATGACCAGTGACTCCAAGTTGCTTCAATTTTCAAATAAAAGTGTATTTCACAATGTTCTCCTTGGAGATCTGTACGGAGTCTGCACGCAGAACAAAGAACTCCAGGTTTGTCAATTCTACTTCAGGGATCAAAATTTTTAAAAATCAGCTCCTCCCTTTTTCTTACCATGATTCTGTGAAGATGTGGCCATCTTACCCTTCCCAGAACTCCAGCCATTTCTAGGATGGGACACAGTTTATTTGTAAACAGGGACAGGAGGCAATGTTTGGGGAGGCAGTGCAGCCACTGGGAGTGTTTGCATTCTCAAAAGAACTGTGGCTGTGTGTGGGCACATGTGAGCTCGTACTCTTGAAAAACGAAGCAGCCCATAACTGGGTTATGGATCATAACACACTAAAAAACTGTGGCACTTTGGGATGATGAGCTGTGCACCCAACACTCACTGTCAGCGCTGCCATTTCTCAGCTGATTCACCTGGAGGAGGAAGTGGCTCTGGCATGTAATCAATACCCTGAGAGAGAAAAGTAGAGGGAAGCTTGCTATAGCAGCAGGACCCCTTATTAGAAAGAACATAACCTATTCTTATTTTTCGAGATGATCTAAAGGGCACAGGCTGCATATCCTGATGCTGTGAGTGATAAAAAGCTGACTCCTGGCATTGAACTTCAGCACTGAGGTGAGGGGAAAATGTTCTCCTCTTTGAACCAATGGGGTCAGACTTACCTCACTGACTTGCATCACGACTGTGCACTTTCCCAAATATTTCCCTGGAAATACAGGATGCAGTCATTGTATCCTGGTAAGGGCAGCAGTGATCCATGGCTTGCTCCTGAGGGAAAGGTGCAGCTGGGGTGTGTGTAGGTGGTCAGTGGGTACGTCAGCAAACACTGCTGCTGTCAAGATATAAATCTCCCACAATTTATGACCTTTGCTTTGGGCTTATTCTCATTTCCTTTGGGATTTTTTTTTTTTCCCCTCTTAGTTTGGTAACGCTCTGGCAAATCCATCCCACTTCTGTCTGGCAGCACCTAGCACAGTGTCCTTCTGCCTTCTGCATGCTACTACAGCATCATAAAAGGCTGTGGAATGTCATGGCAGAGCCTGCAAGGTAGGAAATTACAAAGCATTTTGCATTTCATTTGCAGCAAATTGCATAGCAGGGCAAGCTTTCTACCAGTAGCTGTGGGAATCCAGGGCATCCCTCTGGCTGCCCTGGAAGGTCTGGGACCCTGGCAGGGGTCAGGAACCCCCCTGTACAGAGCCCCCAGAGACACTGTCTCTGATCTCTGTCCATGAAAAAGAGTTTTCAATCTCACAGGATGAATTACAAGCTCTGAGTGTTTGATAATAATTAAGTGTGGCACGGGTGCAAAAGTAAAATTTTAGGATTCTAGATTAGGGGTCCAAAGGGGACAAGATGGAGGAAATTGGGTGTATCTTGTCCTTTTTCTCCTTCTTCATGCCCTCCATGTTTCACTGTAGTGTTGGCATTTTTCTGTTGGTTTAGGCTGGGGACACACTGTCCAACGTAGGTGACAGATATTGGCACATTATTGTAAATATAGCACAGGTAGTTTCTGGTATTTAATGTTTGTAACATCCCACTGAGGGCAGAGCCCCACACGCTGCCCTGCAGGACAGAGCTGCGGCAGGGCAGCAGAACATGTTAGAGATAAACAGAATAAACAACCTTGAAACCAGCACAGATGAATTATGGCTTC
This sequence comes from Taeniopygia guttata, assembly GCF_048771995.1. Classification (NCBI taxonomy): domain Eukaryota; kingdom Metazoa; phylum Chordata; class Aves; order Passeriformes; family Estrildidae; genus Taeniopygia; species Taeniopygia guttata. Next base: position 63,718,800 of record NC_133025.1, read on the forward strand.
TTCTTTGGCAGCAGGGCAGAAAGAGACTTTCTACAATCTCGGAATCATCAATACCACAGATTCCAACAAGTAGCAAAGTCAAATATAGATTGCCCTGGAAAGATATTGATTTGTTATCACTGAGAAACTCAGAGAATAGATTAGACAATCCTTTTTTAAGGCTCATTGCCCAACTGATTCTGCCCAGACACATGGTTATGAACCGTATGACCTCTTCTTTTTGGGCTGGTTTTTTGTGTTTCTGTAATCTTTCAAAGCTGATTCTGGACTTGAACCCCATATATCCCACGCAGACTAAGGGGAAATTTGTTTACAAGCTCCATATTTGCCCTGTAAAACCTTTTGACCAAAACAACCCAATCTGCAATCCATCAATACATTTTATGCTGTGCAAACATGTTTTTCAGTGTTATTTATTTTCATAATATACCTTAATTTACAGAACCATGGAATAGTTTGGGTTGGAAGACACCTTTAAATGCCACCTAGGCCACCCCCCCACAATGTAAGTAGGGATGTCTTCAACTTCTCTGGGAAGGTGAATTTTCATGGTGCAGCTCTGAAGGAAAGAGATGCTCTCTGGTGTGTGATTAGAGAGGCCATCTGTGGCTGGCTCAAATTTATTTAACTATTCTGTTGCACATTCAGCATCACAAATGTCCTTGGGTGTGTTTCAGGCACTGCAGATTTGCTGGAGAAGCTTTTTTGACTTTTCTCTAGACTGTATGAGAAGAATTGTGCTAAAAACTGCTTGAGATAGAGAACAGGGAGTGGAAAATCCATTCTGTCAGAGAAAATGTAAATTCCTTACTCAAGAGAGGTAACAGGGACTTTGCTGTGGATTAATGTGTGAGCAATGCTAGAGCCAGGCCCAGGTTCTACTGCTCTCACAAAGAGAAGCAGCTCCAAGGGACAATTCTAAGAAGAATTTAACTGTATTATGTGGGGTGAGGGGTGTTTGAAAGCATCAGGAAAGAGCAGAAATCCACAAATTTTTGAAAGGTGCAAGCACCTCAGAAAGAGGTGTTACTTCTGAAGTTCAGTGAACCACAGGTTGGTACAATATTTTTTTTTCCCAAGCAATGGACAAGTCTGAAGCAAGCACCAGGTGAAAAGACCAGCTGAAAAAACAGTTTTCTGCAGGCTGAAAAGGAGATGTGGCCATGTAAGAATGGGCATTTACAGGGTAATTTAGCAGGAGCCATACAGCTCTTGAGACAGGCAGGCTCTACTGCACGTCTTGATAATTTAATACAAAAAAGAGGAATTAGTTAAGGGTCCTAATGACATTTTTTTTCACAGAACCAAGGGCAGAGATGACAGCTAAGACAGAGAGAGTATTTAATACACTATCAGCTCAAGAGACTTCAACACTTTCTTCCTTTCAAAAGTGGTGAGAGTGATGAAATTTATACAGCTCCCAAATTCCCTGTTCTAACTCTCAGAAATTAGGAGACATCTGCTCCTGTTTGAAATTTTGCTGTAGGTGGAAAAAACAGGTAAGAACTGCTAATAGAAGTGAGAAACACCCCAGGAACCAGGATTTTGACACAGCAATAACCTGTATCACAACGTTCCTTGCTGTTTTAAGCAATAATTAGAAGAGCAGGGAGACTTCAAGTTGCACTGAAATTACAGACAATTAATTTAACAGCTGCAGGAGAGATGTGATGGGGGGAAAAAAAGTAAAAAGGGCAGGAAGCAGGAGCCTGATGCTTGATTAGAAGCCAGGTGCAGCTGGTGGTCCCTCGCAGCTGAGAGGCAGCATCTGTACCTTGTAAAGCTGATTTTCCAGCAGAATAGCTCATTTAAACGCTGAAGTTCACTCAGCCACTACTCCTCAGAGGAATAGCTAAAGTAGCTGTGCTGGCTCCTTCAGAGAAGGAAGAGAAGTTATTTTTCCACTTGCTCATGTAAGTATAAGGTCTTGGGCTGTGTTTTTTGTTGGCTGTTTTGGTTATTTTTTTACTGGTAAATTACAGGAAAAAAAAATGCCCTTTAATAGAGTGTTATTTATATCTGCTTGAAGGCTCTTATGTGCTTCAAGAACAGCCCTAAACTAATTGGAAGGTATTTAAATTTTAATTTAAAGGTAATTAATCTATTTAGAGATAATACGTGTGTAGTAATACATCTCTAATAAAGAAGATTGCTTCCAATTCCTGGCATTTATTTGAGGAGTAAATATTTTGAGTGAGACATAGTTAAAAAGCAGTCTCTTCTCTAAAATTGCTCTGAGCTTCTTTTTATTCTTATTTTTTGAAGTATCCCTGTGGCTAAGGACATGTTCATTGGAGTAAATGTTACTAGAAAAATAAACTTAGAGATCTTGCCTCTGCTTATCTGAGCTAAGATGCTGCCATGCAGGATGCCTGTAATAAACCAGCTTAAATTAAACACTTAGTATTTATGTTTCTTTCAATTGAGGTTAATAAGGACTTATATATAATTTTATTCCTTGCTTCAAAAGATTATGTAAGTGTTAAGTGCTAGTGAAGCCTGCTGTTGTTGTGGGGGAAAGGAATTAATTTTTCTACATAAAAAAAATCACTTAAAATCTGATTCTTGGGAACTTCATTCACATTCACTGGGTATGTTTTATTGTTATTTAATAAATAACTCCCAGGTGAGCAGTTCAGGTGGTTGCAATGTGCAGGGTAGACATGGGAACCTCCCTGGAAATGAGGATTTATCCCTGCAAAATGAACCTCCCATGCCTTAGTCATATGCAAATGTGCTTATCTTGTAGGAAATACCTTTTAAATATTGTCTGGGAGACTAGATAATGAAAATACACACAGGATGAGGTGCTTCTGTAGGGCATATTTATTGTGTGATTCCCAGTGTGGCAGTATGGCAGCTGTGGCTGATTAGCATAAGGAGCACTGGATTTAGGAGATTTTTTTGTTCTTGTAGGCTCACAGAAATGCTGAAAGTCTTGTTGGTCTCACTTCTTCTGCCCCATCCCTGCCACCCCCAGTGCAATTAAAGGGCTTCCTTTAATTAAAAAAAGTCCTCTGCTAATTTGCAGGGTGTTCTTAAGTTTTTATTTTCATTCCCCCTCACCTCCCTGCCATGGTTATAGCATTTAAGAATAAGCAGTGAGATTTCAGGAAGTATTTGTGTCTTTCTTTCCCAGCTTGTCCACATCAACTTCTAGTTCCCTGGACAGAAGAATGTCCTGGCTGAAAGTTTCTGTCACAGCTGATAAGTGGAACAAGGGTTTTCAAACACCTGGATGCCAAAGCAGCCAAGTGGAAGAATTGGCATGAATATGTGTGTGTGCTAATCCCCCTGACTCTTGTATCTTGTGCTTATTCTTTCCAGATATTGGGCAAGAGAAGAGAAACGATGAAGTCTTTTGAGCGTGGAGCTAAGAAACGGCACCACAACCCGGTGGACAGCATCTGCAGGAAGATCAAATCCATCCAAATGATGGACCAAGTCTCCAACCCAGCCTTACAGATACCAAAATTTCAGTCCCAGAACTTCGACAGCCCACAGAGCAATACTAAAAAAAACCTGGAGGAAATCCTGAAAAGGAGAACCCGCAGGAGTTGTGGGAGCTCTTGCTCACCTGTGGTCAGCCTTGACAGTGACAACGTTTTCTTTGCCAACTTGCCTGGTCTGGGGGCCAGCTCTGGCTCCCACACTGCAAACAGAACCTATTCCATCCTGGAAAGCTGTGAGAGACCCAGCAGCTCGTGGGTGCCTTCCTCTCCAGTGGACACCTCCTCTCCATTCTGCTTTGGAGCCAGGGAGGCCAATGCCCAGCACAAAGCCCAGCGTAAAGACGCGCGGCCCGAGCAGAAATATCTGACCTCAAGTCCGAATTTGTGTGTCTTCACATCTGAAAAAAAGCCAGCAAGTTCTGGGGTCCAGCCTCCTGTGCCAAAGACATTTCCCTCAAGTGAAGGAGGTAAAGATACTGAAGAAAAACACCCCCTAATTTGCAGTTCCAGACATCTCAAATTCAGCCTATGTAGATGACGTTTATTTACCGCTTAAACTGGTAAAACGTACTTTAGTAGTACTCAAGTTCTTAGGAGACTGCAAAAAGAGCTGAGTCAAATCTTAAGTTTTCTCTAAAAAATATTAATATGAGTGTAAAAAGTGAGGACTTAATAAGGCAAACATGTTTTTCAAATTTGCTAATTCATTTTTGGTTTGACAGATAAAGATGTTTTTTAATAGTTTGAGACTGAGACTACTATTTGGTTATTATTCTAGCATTTTTTTTAATAGCTGAATTTTATCTGGCTCTTAATTTAGCCTATGATTTGTCTATCAGACTGATTTTGAAGATACAGGAGTCTGGGTGTTGCTCTTAGTTTGGTTTTTTTGTTTGTTTTAGGGATTATTTTCTTAATAAGTTAACTCTAATGATTTCCCTATAATGTATGTGAAGGGTGAGGGAAGAAATACCTGACTTCTTAAAATGTCCTGTTTCATATGTTTACTCCATAGAAAGAATAAGCAAATTTTTCCAAAACTACATGCATAAAAGTCAATGCATGGACTACTTCCCAGCTCAGAGGCTCCAACTATGACCAGTTCCTGTGTTGTTTAGCACTAAAAGCTCTTTTTTTATTGGAGAGGGAACTGGTTAGCTGGTTTTGTTGCTTCAGTCATCTGGGGTGGAAGTTGCCATCAGCAAATAAAGATGGGCAATAACAGATTTGTTCCTCGCAGGAGTGGGGCAGACAGTGGGGTGCAAAGCTGACAATATTTACGATGTGAGCTTGATCTGTGAAGAGAACCTGCTGACCACCATCTTCTGTGCATGTGACATCCACCACACAGGTTTGCCAGTGTTTTTTTCATTGCTCTCTCTTGTTATCCTCTCAATGGATTTCCAAGGTTCAAATTGTGTTTTGGTCCCTGAGAGATACCAGGCTCTGAGATGTGCGGGTGCCTGTGTTGTGGAAGATGTAGAATAAATATCTAAATCTAAATGTCTGTGCCTCTTTTGAATTGTGCCTGAACATTCCCCTGCTGATCTTTGCAGTGCTTTAGCACAGGGGAAAGAGGGGAGCGACACATGTCTGGCAGTTACCTTATTGCAAGTGACTGTTTCTTCCTTTCAGCCTTTATCCTGTTAGAAACTTGGGAAACTTCAGAGAAGAGACAATTCCTCACAGTTCCACCTCAGACTACAAGTGGTAGAATCATGGAATGGTTTGGGTTGGAAGGGACCTTAAAGATCATCTAATTCCATGCCCCTGCCATGGGCAGGGACACCTTCCCCTGTTCCAGGTTGCTCAGAGCCCTCTCCAGCCTGGCCCTGAGAGCAAAGACCAGTATCACATGTCAACTTGTGTTCCTCTTAACCTGAAGTTCATAAAACCAGTAAACTGGATTTTTAGACAGAAAAAAACCAAAAACCCACCACTACAAAAAAAAAAAAAAAACCTCAACCCAACAAAAAAGAGCTCTAAACTACTTTTTTTCCTAGTTCCTCTAACTGGTTCAGGAATCAGTTGCTTGTCTGCAGCCCTTGAGGGCAGCTGGATACGATGCAGTTCAGTAGTGTGGCCCTGCTTGTACAGTTTTTTTTATGGTGCTTTGCCAGGCTTTGGCATCTGACCTCTGCTTCTGTTTTAGGAAAAGTGGCAGTGTCTAAGATAGTTGATTATTTGAGACATACAACCAGCCGGGAGTCAGGGGACAGTGGTCTTGAAGAGCTGTGCAACAAGCTTGACCCTGAGCACAAAGATATCTCCATGGACCTGGAAACCTATCATGCCATCATGGGGGAGTGGATTGAAGACTGTAAGAGAAAATGGTAACTTATTTTAATAAATCCGCTGTGGAAGAAGGTCTTTATAATCTTCCCCTGTGGCTCTGAAAAGAAAGTGGTATTGGGACACCATGTCTACAACATTGGGTTTGGCTAAAGTTTTGGAAGTGTTGCAAAGCTGGTAAGCAGCTCAGCGTCCTGCTGATTTTGTGACCCTTGATGCTCCCTTCTTTCAGGGAAGATAATACTGAGAAATCATCATCAAGCACAGAAGACCTGGAATCTCAAGTACCTAAAAACATCTCTGAAGGTGCAGAACATTTTATTCTGTTTCTGTTCAGGAAAGCTCCACTTTCTTGCTCTATAACCAAAACCCCCATCTTTTTCAGCCAAGAAGATGCATGTCCAGATGAACGTTACATCAGGAAGCCTGGAGGCCTTTGGGGGTGATGTATCTAAAGGAGATATGTGAGTCCTTTTAAGCAATTCTTTTTCAGAATATAGAACTCCTAGCTTTCCACTTGACAGAAATTCCAAGAACCTTTATTTCAGAACATTATCCTTGGGGTTTTTAATGCTCACCTCAGTCTGCAGGAGCTCTTGATGCTGTCACCTTCCTCTCAGCTTCTGCTCAGACTTAAAATACAACCAGTACTTCTTCCTATTGATATCTTGGTGCTTCTCTGTCCATTTGACTTTTTAATCTGTGGTCAGATGTTTGTTGTCTTTCCCTGTTTAAACTGGTTCCTTCCCTCCACCAAATTCTTATTGTCAGACAACTACAACCTGAAAATCTCATTTTGCATTTTGTTTGTGATTGTTTTTTCTTATGATATGGACTTTGTTGAGGTGGTTTTTTTGAGTTTGTTGGTTTTTGTGGGGTTTTTTGGTTTTTTTTTTGTAGTAGTAGTAGCAATGTCTATGATTTGGACTGTTAATGGCCAAATACTTAACAAAGAGCAGAAGTTTCATTTGCAGTTTATGCCAAGTCAGAAATCCAACATCTGCTCTCTAAAGATTCCCCTATAATTTTTCAGGATCTCAAAAAAAAAAAAAAAATTATCCTCATTCAAGTTTTGGTTGAAAGCATAATGTGGGGGATAGCCTGGGGGAAAAGAAAGGACCCAGAAATTGCAGAGTGACTACAGAAACATCATTAGTGGCCCAAGAGGTGACCAACAAAATCTTAAAGCACTTTCATGTTGGCATCCAGCTGTGGCACCTTCTGACACAAACTCCAGTTGTAGGGAGCAGAAAAATATTTTAAACCAAAAGTTCTTGATACCCATAAAACTGGAGAACAGACTTGGCTCCATTATCTCTATGCAGAGCAAATGGCTGCACACTGCAGCATCACAAGTCCTCTGTGGGCTGTCATCAGTGCAGTAGGATCTTCTAAAAGTCTGAAGGAGATAAAAATGACCTTTCTCACTCTTTCCTGGCTTTGTTACTGGGACAGGGAAACCTCTGACTTGATAACCTGTGTTGCGGACCTGCAGTACAACAACCAGAAGCTTCAGGAGGAGAATAACAAGCTGAAGCTCACCCTGGAAACTTTGGATGAGACCAACAGCAAGCTCCTGGCAGATAATGAGCATCTCTGTCAACAATTAAAAAGGTGGGGGACCATGATGGCACCAGGCCTGCCATGGGCAGAGCTGTGATCTTCCAGCCTTGCTTTCACGCTTTTCTCCTCACCATTGCTTTATCACAGTGGTTTTCTTGACTTCATCCACTATCTGTAAGGTTTAGCCTTCTTGCCTGGCTGTTCTGCTCTATCTCCCCTGGTTCTCATATAATTATTCCTCTCAGAGCCAGGTTCCTGCAGCATGTGGTGGTGTGGGGTCAGGCTAAAGCAAATAAACTATATCACAACAGCAACAATATACAGATATATATTTTAAAAAGGCATAATATTACCAAGAGAAGAGCACTGGAAGACTTCCATTCCTAGACCACATTCTTGTTGCCAAGCAAAGGAAAAATGAGTGTCTAAAAACTATTTTGCTGCACTTTTGATGAACTGGGGTGAGTTGTGCCACTTGTTCAGCCTTTCTGTAGCCTGGGGACATATCAGTGCCATGAGTATGAGCCCATTTTTCGTTGTGTTCATCTGGCCTAATTAATTACACTGGTCAGTGTAATTAATTACACTAATCAATTACATTGGTCACTGCCAAGCTGTTCCCAGGTTTTTCAGGGGAGATTAAGGCAAGAGTTTTTCAGGGTAGCTGGCATGGGGCATGTGCCCATATCCCTGCTCTGGGATGCTCTGCAGGATCAAGTTAGCTTGGAAAATGACATTGCCTGTTGCTTTAATATATGGTTTGGTGTTTAGCAGATTAGGGTAAGAAAAAAGTGTAGAGCTCATCCTTGAATACTGAATTGAAATGGTTTCTCCAGCTGTAAACCATGAAGTGTTGTAAAGATGAATTTGTGCTCAGTTAACTTGATATGTTGAACTGTAAAAAGCTGTATTTTGAAGATATTCAACATAGCTTTGCTTGCATCCACCTGTCTTGGATGGGGTTTCATTCCTCACTGCAAGGCTGGAAGAGGGTGATAAATAGGAAGCAGAACCATGGGATTGCTTCCTGGACAGAAATTATGGGCTTAAACTTGATTGTTGCTCTTCTGTTAAGTGTCATGCCAAAAAATAAGTGCCTGGTGGCTTCTAAAAATATTCTGTTTCCAGCCTAGTGAAACAACCAACACTAACTGGCTGAAGTTTCTCTGGATTTGCTTCCCCCTGTGCAGCATCCAGCAGTCTGTGTTGAGAGCCAAATCCCTGGAAGAAGAGCTACAGGAAGCAAGAAACAACCTGAACGTGTCAGAAGAGAAAAGAGAGCAGATTCTTTGGCAGAACAGACAGCTAGTAGGTGTTTTTCCTTCTTGTTTCCCCTGTACAGCACCTCACACCTTGCTGTAACAGTGGTGTGGCTGCTCAGGCTGTTAAAAATTAGGATTGAGACCTTCTCTGTGCCTTAGTGAAGCACCAGCCTCAGCTCTCCCCTTTTTGTGTGCTCTCTGAAACAAAGGGATTCAACACCACAGCTGTGGATGTGTTCGTGGTCTGTTGCTTACATGCTAAAACCAACTCTTCTGTTTTTCTATTATTTATTTTCTTTTTTGTTTTGTTTTGTTTTTTTTTTCCCATGAACTTGATCAGGAAAAAGAAAATCAGTCTCTCAACATCAAAGTTACTTCTCTCCAGGAAGAGGTAAAATAAATCATGATTTGACATCTTCTTGCCTAGCTAAAATTTGCCATTAAGAAATGAAATGCTTGTCACGCTTTGAAGCCTTGCATGCTAATTAGTTTATCAAAATATCTAAAGCTTTAAAAGGCTGATTTGTCATAAATTTTATATCTTGAGGTTGCACTGTGCTTCATATTTTCCACTTGCTGGGTAAGTAAGGGTATGTGGTTAGGGAAGTATAGGGACAGGGTCAAACTACTTCTCCCCCTGCCACAGCACCTTTTTTCCAAGATTTATAGGCAAATTCCATGTATTTCTGGTTCCCACAACTATAAATACACAAAATCTATATTGAAACAATCTACATCCAACACTTCATCATTTCAAATTCACTTCTGTTTTCCTCCCTTAAGATCCAAAGGAGGAATCTTGTATAGGGCTGTAACTAAAAAATAAGTAACCAAAATAATTTATAAAAAAATGTTTTGGGTGGGATTTCCACTCACAGATGGATCCATTGACACTGGCTAAGGACCTACAGGAGTTTTTTAGGGAATGCAGCTCCATTAGCAGAGTTATCCCTAGGCTTGATTTTTTTCAGAGCTGTTCATCCTTTCTTTTTTTTTCTGCATCAGAGCAACAATTTCATAAACCAGTTCTTATCAGGTGATAAACTTTTTTGATGCTTGCTTACAGACTGAATTTCAGCCTATTCAGGGGGAAATGGAGAAACAGGTTAAAGCAAACACAGTAAAGAAAAGAAACACCTTAAGATCATCTTTCTGCAAAGCTCCTTAGTCCAAATAGCAATTAAACCACATCTTTCTGAAAACAATTCTCATGCTGCAGGGCTGACTTTACTTTAGCTTTCCAGGTCTGGCAGTGGTTATAAATCACATTTTGAGGGGTTTTCTCTTTTACCAGTGCTCTGGGTGAGAAAAGGAGCAGAAGCAGTTTTGGTGGGGCAAACAGATGCAATGTATGTGCAAAAATGCTGGTAGTGCTTGAGAGTAGGCAGCAGCTTGGGGGTGGAGATGTCATTTTTGCCTGGTTTCTTCAAGGAGAAGCTGTCAATCCATTCAGCTGTGCCTAAACACTCTGTGTCTTGTTTAGATTATTAGGAATAGCATGGACACCAACGGGCTGCAAAAGAAGATTTTGGAGTTGTCGAAAAAAGCAGCACAGCTTCAAGTAAGCAATTTCAAAGCTGAGAGGAATAAAAAGTCAACCTGGATTTTACTTGGGTCTAGTGAAGGAGGAATTTTTGCTGCTAGAAGGCAATCAGTCCTGAACCTCTCTATGTTGAAGGACTGCACTGAAGTAGTAGTTTGGAGAGTGTGACAGCTTTCACCAAGTTGCTGTCTTGAAGCTAAAAACTAGGCTGATGAAACAATCCACAGTTTCATTATTTCCTCCAAGTTAAACTTTTTTTTGATACCTTGTCCTCACTATTCAAGAAAATACATTGAGGTCATGCTTTGAGAGATGTTGCTGAAAATATTGACCTGGACAGATGAGAGGAAACAAAAGTGACTGAAAATTAAGAATGCTTTCACTCTTTGCTGGATACAAGATCTGTACTTTGAAACAAACACCACACAAGGTATTCAAAGAAAAATTTGCTTTTTCTAAGCAAGGAACATTTGATACTCTTTTTCCTTTCCTAGTAGGAAATAGGAACAGACTTTTATTCTGGTCTATAATGATGGCTGGGTTTACTTTTGATCTTTTCATTCTTCAGATCCAAGCTCATATCTATGAGAGCACTGTGGTGAATAAAGAGGCCAGCCTAATCCAGGTTAGTTGCTTTTGCTTCATTGCCAACTGAAAACCACACAATCACAGAATAATTTGGGTTGGAAGGGACCTTAATGACACCTCGTTCCAATGCCCTGCCATAGGCAGGGACCGCTTCCAGTGGCCCAGGTTCCAGGTCTGTACTGATGGGATGATTTGTAAAAAGGCAAGGCAGTAGTATTCACTGTGGCACTTTGATTTTTACTCTTCTCACACTGCAGAACCTGATCCTATAAATGGCTTCAAAGTAGGCGAGCTCTACTTTAGGACCTGCCTATGAGTCAGCATAATTAAAGGTTTCAGGATTTTGCTTGCTTTTTCTTTTTTTTTTTTTTTTTTTTTTTTTTTTTTGCAAACTTCAGACAAAATGTCCAGAAACTTCTAAAGGCTACTTTGTTCAGCAGGGACCTACAGAAGGCCTTTCCTTTCATGTCTTTTATTGAAATTGTGTCAATTTAGAAAAGGTGCTGGGGAGCCGAATGGAAAAGGAAATTTGTCCTTTTATTGTGTAATTATCTAGGCTTTACTGAAGAGTGAACATTTCAGATGTTTCTAAACATGCATTTTATTCTAGAAAATAAAGATAGACCATACAAATGTGCTAGCATTATCTGGATTCATGAATTATGCAAAGAATTATTATATGCCAGTGGTGTTTCTACTTAGCAGAACATGCTATAAATCTCCTGATAAAATATGACTCTTGGAGTCCCTGGAAAGTGACTGCAGCTGAATTCAAATACCAAAAAAGAGAACTGAACTTTGGTGTGATCCAGCTGATAACTTTGTACTGAGTGTCTTAATAGTTTTTCTTTGGTTGGTTGTTTTTCCAGAAGCAGCTTAAGGGCACAAATTTACTAAATTCTTTTTTTAAAAAAAGTAGCTTTCACTTTCTCCTACTTGAATGATCCAAAGCTTTTGTGAGCTCTGTAGTATCATTTTATTTCAACAAGGTTCTTTTACTCCATTGACTAAATGGGAATTTTGAAGGTAGACTGATAGTTTACATGTGGATAAATGGGAGTGGTTGGAATAATTTTGAAGAAACTGGTGTGGAAAACTGACTTTAGTTGTTGGCTTAGGATAATCTGGTTCTATAGCCTCACTTTTCCTGCCTGGTTTTCTGTGCACTTCAACTCTTTCGAAAGCCTCAATGATTTTTAAAGAAAGGGTAGGAAGAGCTCATGAAAGTGTGAGAGGACAAGAGCTCCTACTCTAATTTCCTATTTTCTCTTATAAATTCTCTGTTGTCTGTGCAGTGTCTTTTATTGGAATGGCATAACCTGACTGGAGCTCACTGCTAGTTGCTAAGAAAGGTGGTTCTTCTACCAATTCCCCACCCCCACCATGAGGGCTGACTCTTTTTCAGCCTTTCTGTTAGGTTGTGTGCAATCTACAGAGTGCTGCACTCTAATAATGAAAATGAAATAAACTTGAAGCCTTGTAACTTGCTTGAAGGGTCAGTTGGGATTAAAACTCATGCTGACATATAATATAGGCCATATTTTAAGTTAAAACTAGAGTGCTTTTGCCTAGTTTAATATGTTGGACCTGAAACCAGGTGAGTAATAAATTAAAGTACAATACCTGGAAAAGAGGGTTTGTCTCCTTTATTTCAGAATTTAGGTAGAAAAGGTCATCTGAATGCTTTCTATTAGTTAATGTGCAAGGTAACCCACTGTGTTCTTTTAAATTCACAACAATTTTTATGTCATAATCAGGTTGCTGCTCAAGCTAAACCAAACATCTTATTGCTGTGATGGACAATGGAATATAATGTTTTTGTTGTTTTTTTCTCAACAATCTCTGCAGAAGGAGCAGGACATCAAGGAACTCAAGTTAACCATTGTGGAGTGTTCCTCGATCATAGAGGTATGGGTTGGGTTGGGTTGGGTTTGGCTGATTCTGCATGGCAAAGTCAGCCTCTCACCAAACCCCATGGATGTTTCAGACACTGCGGGATGAGAAGAACAAACTGCTGGAGAGCATCCAGCACATGCAGCAAGAGCTGATCTCGTGAGTACTGTGGCCAAATCAGAAAAGACAATTAATCAGAAATCCAAAATAGGCTGATAGGTAACTTTTTTCCTGCTTCTCTTAGGAATGGGTTGAGTTTCCCGTTGTTGTATAAATTTAACAGTGATATTCCTGAAGGGATGAGTACACTGCGCTGTGAACTGGAGCTTGCAGAGTCTTCTGAGGTATGAATTAAACCTTAAATTAAATCTCTTCCCAGTTGTCTTGCATCAGCAGAGGCAGAACAAAACTCATTGCCTGCATATGATTAGATAACTCTGGAATTTGAAGGCATTAATCCTAGTGTGTAAGCACAGAATGAGAAGGTTGCAATATTGTTCCATGCACCTTGGAGAAAGTCCAAAGAAAGAGCAAATAAAACACTTGCAGATATAAAGTATTAGATCATAGTATCCTAGAACAGCCTGGGTTAGAAGGAACCTTAAAGGTCATCCAGTTCCAACACCCCTCTTCTCTACCAAGTAAATCTGGAGGAACTTGGGTCATGCATTTAGCTGGCAGAAGAACAGACTGGTGGGAGAAGATATCAGTTTTCTAATGTATAAAGGCTTTTATGCTGCAGAAAGTAACTGACAGTCTGCTTCTTGTGCTGCCTACACCAGACATGAACAATGATTTTTTTTTCATTTGTTGAAGAGGAGACTTCTTTTTCTTTGAAGTCAACTGTAGTGAGAAAGGAAATTCAGCATTAGAGTGAGCATCTTGAAAAAGCTGTTGGGTCCTAATTTGATGTACTATTAGGAAACTCTGATAAGCATCTCTGATGGCAAAACAAATATATTTAAATGAATAAAATAAGATATTTATCTAAATAGAACATAATGATTAGGTTAAAATACTTTAATCAGAATTACTTATAACTACTTGTACAGAGGACTAGTTATTAAACCAACAATTTCCAGACTAATAATTATTAAATAGAGTTTATTACTCACCCATGTTGATGAACATGGGCAAATTTCTGTATAACTTTGAGAGGCCTCCCTACTTGAGGGAGGGATGTCCACACACACCCTGCTAGAAGGGTGTGTCAGAAGCCCAGACTTTAAAAAGTGGGACTGGGTTTTTATGGTATGGAGTGATTGACTGTCAGATCTTTCCAGACCAGCTGTGCCAGCTCAGCGGGGTCCTTTGTCAGGAGCTTCTCCTGCCACTTCCTCACTGGTGCCAGTTTCTGCCAGGAAATATTGTTCTTCACATCCTCAGAATTTTTAATTTTGGGATCAAGGAATCAGGCTGGTCTTTGCATTCTCCAACACCAGCATGATTTTCCCCCCACCCCCACACAAATCCATCACTGATAATTTTTGTGAGTAGGGTATTGCTGAAGATGTTTTATGCCCAGTTTAGGCAGAGCATCCTGCTACAATTATGGTTTTGGTTTTAAGGTGAGCTATTGTGTTCCCATTTCCTTAGACAATCCATGGAGTCCCATCCTTCCCTGTGTGCTGTTTTCCCTTCAGATGCAAGCCATGCAGCACAGCAGAGAGATGCTGCTGAGTGATTTCTGCTTATTTTTGTACGAGGTGCATTTGCAAAGACTTAGCACATATAGCAACAACAACAACAAAAATGTACAAATAGGTGATAACTTCAGGCACAGAAAGGAGAGGTAGGCTTGGCTTGGCAGCTTTGGAAAGTTGAGGTATCATCCCATATTGCAGCTCCCCAGAGCCCCAGTGAGTCACTGTGTTTGCCCTTCAAACGCTGCAGAGAGACACGACTCCAGAGTCACCTGTAAGGAAGGGCTCTGCTTATTCATCACTTGGCAAAGACTCCTCTGAATAAAGACAACTAATTACTGATTTCCTCTTGCCTACCCTGACATGAATATTTGCACTGGATCACTCAGCAGCTTGGTTGGCTTGGGGTTTTTTATTTTTGTGGGGTTTTTTAAGTCCTCAATGTTGTGGTTTTGAAAAAGCTTTTCCAAGCCTCGAGTTTTGGTAGCTTATTCCAGTAAATCCAGAGCAGGGGTACTTCAGGAAAGTCTAAATGTCACTGCTGCTGGTTTCTAATAAGGGGATGTCAAAACGAACTAGCTGGCTCTTCCATCTCTTCAAAGATTATCAGGACTGAACGGACATCCCTGGATGAAACACTGGACCGTGAAGTGCTGCTTTTGCTTCAGGGGTCTGAATATGCAGGAGAAAAGTTCAAGACTATCATGAAAAACCTGGTCAGTAGCAAAGCTTACGTGGATAAGGGTGCTGTCTTTGATCAGCTATTTAATTAGAAATTCTCCAGACATTGATAATCGGATTGTTTGCATCTTTTGGAAAGTTAAGAATAGTTTGAGACTGGAGGGTGTCATAGTTTAACAAGATCATTTGGCACCTACTCTAACACTAATTTATATCCTGGGTACTTCTGGGCAGACTTGTAGATGAGCACTAAAAATTATGGGGTTTGGGGAGATTGTTTTGGCATTTATATTGTTTTTCAGCAAGAGGAAGTCTCTGAAGCAGAGGAGCTTGTCATGGCTTTATTAGAATGGGTAAAAGATCCTGATGAGGATATGCAACAAGCCTGGGAAAGAAAACTTGTGGTGAGTAAGTGTTTCTCTGGAGCATTTAGTGGGACGGTGGGGCTGTGCAAAAACTTCAGGCGGGTGTCTTGCTGCTGCATGCTGTGTGTGTTTGTTACTGGAGCTCAGAGTCCATCTGTGGGGCAATGATGGCTGCATGAAGAGAAATACCTTCTTTTACTGAGGTTTTTTTGAGGAGGAAAAGGGTGATGGCTGTCCACTTACATGCTGTGCTCTTGCTGGCTTATTTTGTGCAAGAGCTCCCTTAGTTAAAACTCTGCTTGAAGGAAAGGGAAGATGAACCAGGCCAAATAGCAGAGGAGGCTTTATAACCAAATTTCCAAATCAAAACCTCCACAGGGTTTATTTTGTTGTGCAAGGTGAAGAGTTCTGCTTTGACTGGGTATATTCCACAGGAAAAAAATCAACAAAACCTTGTCTTACAACTTGATCTTGCATAATGTGTTTCTCCTACTCCTCATTCTTCCACTGAGGCTTGCAAGCACAGACTTTTCTCAAGGTACTGGCAAAATATCTTCCCTGTGTAGTAGCAAGTGCCTGTGGACACAACTAAACACTTTTGTTCCCTCCTCCTCTCTCCTGTAACAGCACAACTTCTGCAATTTCCATCCATCTTATTGGATGTAGCTTTTTCTCTAACCTGCTCCTTTCTGCTGATCTGTTATTAGAAATGCTCCCACAACCCCAAGCTGTGCATTGATGCTGTTTTCCAGCTCCCTAATGGATGTCAAACCCCACAGTCCCTCTCCATCGGGTGACAGCAGGTGCCACCAGTGGATGTGCTGCATGAGGCTGTTGGTTCTTTGGGGAGAGGACTGCCCTTCTTTTCTCCCCTAGTGCTACAGAATGCTGTAGCTGGGCCTTTTAATGTTTTCTGGGCAGGGCTGGAGCAATCACTGAGAGCCATCCAGTCCTGGAGCCAGGTTTTTTATCATTTTTTTTCTTCAGCTAAATCCTGAAACCTTCTCCTTTGAGAAGGTGCAATTGTCTCACTCTCTTCACCCAGATGTGACTTTGGGTAGACTCTGGCAAACTGCTGGCTCGTGAATTGCTATAGCTTTTTGATCTTGACTGAAAACCTCCTCCTTCAAAGTTGTCAGAGCTGAAAAATGCTTGTGAAGTTACATTCACATTGGGATCATATTCCTGTTAAACATGTGAAGCTGAAAAACTTTTGGTGTGGGGGTTGGAGTTGATTGTGGCAAATGAATCCTATTCTGGCTCCTAAAGAGTGATGTATTTGGAAACTGAGCTAACAGAGGATCAAGAAAGAACAAAATCCTTTAAAAATAAAAAGTCCCATCCTTTATGGCCCCAGGGGTGATGGGAAGTGACTTCATGTCAAAAATTATCTTCACCTAGACAGAAGAAACCAGATATGTGTGAAATTTTGTGCATGTAGCTCAACACCAGTAGATAAAAAAAAAAAAAAGGGAGAGAGATTCAAAGTAGCTTCTTCCAGCCTCAGAGGAAGCACATGGTCCAAGGTTTAATTAGTTTATTAACAAAAGTTGTCACTAGAAGCCTTGCCCACCATTTCCTGTGAAATTTATTATGGACATGTTTTGCTGGGGTTTCATATTTTCAAAAGCATTTTTAAAGGATATTAGGCATAAAGACAACTTAGTGTGCTTGTAGTTTTGTGCCTATATACGTATATCTAAGTATATATTGTGACAGCAAAATCTTTTTCACCCTTCTTCTGGGAGATAAGACTGGTATACATGCTCTGATGAGCCTATACCACTTAAATGTCAAAATTGGGGTATTTCTATGAGTGAGTGCTGCCTGCCTTGGCTGAGGAACTGACCCTCAGGATGTGGGCAGTTGCACATGGTCACATCCGAAGTCATCCTAGGAGCCCTACCCGCAAAACCTGCTTTTTTTCCTGTTTTTTTTTCTTAAGCATGATACTTGATGTGTTATTTTATTTAAGCTCATGAGCATCAGACTCCAACTTGCAAGATAACATGGCCCATATTTGTAAGACTGATGTTTTTCACTTAGAATTGCTGCAAAATCCCAGGAATATAAACTTCATTCTTTCCTGACCTCTGTTTGACTCTCATTAAGCATTCTTTAAGAATTGAAGACACTCTTTCATGTCTTCAGTTGAGAAGGGTCAGAGAGAGAGCATTGGATTCATCTTCTCAGGGCTTTATACTGCAAGTCATTGTTCAGAGAAATAGAGTTCACTGTTACCTATCACTTAATTTTTACCCTTTTCCTTCCTACAAACCAGAGGTTAATCTAAAAGCCTTTGTGGTAGGGGTCATCCCTGGCACAGATCATCTGCTAAGCATATATGACAAACAGGTTTTATTGGTTCTTGGATATTTCATTAGTTTTGCTGTAATGCAAACTCAATTTGGTACCAGGGGACTCAGTTGTACTCTGAGGAAAGGGCTGCAGAAGCCTAAATTATCAATTTTAGGGCTTCCTGCAAAATGATCTTTATTAAAATTTTCTCTTATGGTTTTTGTTGCTGTATCTGGGCACCTTGCTGGTTGAGTTTTATCTTTACTCTGATAGTGTGGGATGTAGGTGATGATATTAATTGGTGGAACAGGGAACTCAAGTCTCACCATGTAAATTGAGGCTCTGGATCTGCTCCTCCTCTAACCACATGGCAACTTCAAAATTCCACAGGCCCTCAAGCAAGAACTAGGAGAAAAAAGACATCTTTGGACCCAGAAACTCCAGCTTTTGGAAAAATGCAATGAGTCCTTAGACAAGGATTTTATTCGAGTGGCAGGAAACCTGAGGAGAACCAAGACTGAACAGCTTCACCTAAGGAAAGAGCTCTCTGCTAGGTACTCCTTCAAAGCATGTGTGTCTTTCTTTAGGGGAAGGAGGTTGGGTTTTGGTTTGGTCTTGTTTGGTTTTGGTTTGTTTTTTTCTGGTTTTTCATCTGTTTAGTATCTTATTTTGGGGTGGGTTTTTTAGTGGAACAAAGACTACTGAATTCTCAAGAATTTTTTTTCACAGAGTAAATGATCTTCTGTTTTTGAGAGTGGATCTGGTTTTAGCCCAAGGTCTACACTGTGTGGGAGTTAAGGTTTGTGTGTGAACTGATGTAGGGTCTTGAAGATGTCTTTGAAAACACCAGGGAGACCACAGACTGAGAAGTCAAAGCACGAGGTCACTGCCTATTGAGCAGGTGCAGCCATTAAAAACAACTGCTGGGTTTGTGTGAAGCAGGAGAGCTGTTCAATATCTATTTGCAGGTATTTTTGCTTTGGGATACAGTTGCTAGGCTCAGGGAAGATGATGTCTCAACTTCCCAGGCGTGTAGCTTCAATGGGTTGTCATTAAATATGCAGGTGTAACTTTTTTGGCATATGGTTCCTTCTGTGAGTTGTGATCGTAGAAATAGGATCTTAAAATGGCCTGGGCTGGAAAGGACTTGAAAGATCATCCAATTCCAAGCCCCTGCCATGGGCAGGGACACCTTCCACTATTCCAGGTTGCTCCAAACCCTGTCCCTGGGTTTAGGATGTTCCCAGGGCTTGGCAGCCCTGAGAGCTGATGCAGAGCAGTTGTACCATACTTTTGCCTGACTTAGCTTCCCTGAACCACCTACTACATGCTCTCCCTCCACCTGGAAAAGAGCTGATAAAAATACTGATGGCTTGGTTTCTTAAAGCTGTCTCTCTATCAAAATTGTTTGTGATAAAAGCAATAACGGCAACAACAAAAAAAAAAAAAAAACAAAAAAAAAAACACTGAAGTGAGGTAAAGAGGAAATGGGCAAGGGCTTCTGCAGTGGAAAAGAAGGGTTTCATTGAAAGCCATCCTCTTTAGCACTAGTTCTGATGGCATCTGCTTGCTGTCAAATGCAAAGAAATCAATCCAGCGAAGCAGTAACAGCTCCTGGGTATCTTTTTCTAGTATGTCTGCCTCTATATCCATCCAACCACTATTTCTCCCAAACCCTGAGAAAGCATTCTGTTGTCCAAATTGCAAAAGCTTGCCCCACTGAGCTCTTGCTTCTTGTCAGTTCTCTGCTGATCCCCGTGTGGTACCCAGAAACATTACAGAAAGCCTTCATCCCCTTCCTGCTGTGAAAAAAAACCCTTTTTGATTCCCTGGTGCTGGATTCTGGGGAGCTGCAGCGTGTCACAGCTGACTTTTGGTGCATGTCCCAGCAGCCAGAGGCCATCCTGCTCTGAAATGTCACTAACGGGCCGTGGTTTCTGCTGTCTCTCGCTCCGCAGGCAGCACAAGATAGAAACTGCCAAACAGCTACAAGAAGAAGCTGCTGGCCAGGCAGAAGCCCTGTGTTTAGAGCTGCAAAAAGCCACCAAGCAGCTGGAGGATGCCAGCAAGCACGTAAGGGGCAGCCCAGTTCCCTCTGTGCCCTCGGGGAAGGCAATCGCGTGTTCCCAATGCTGTGCCTCCCTGCAAAAGTGGAACCAGCAGAGGAAGTAAAATTTGAGGGGGTGGTGACAACAGTTTGCTGATGAAAGAGGCAGCATTGCATATTTGTGGTGGCTTAAAAAAAAAAAAAAGAGAAAAGAGGGGGGGAAAAAAAACGCACCCAAAAATAGCTTCCATGCACAGTCCACCCCAACGTAAAAATGCAGAAGTTCAGAGGGAGCTTTATCACTTCCTGAGAAAGAACAGATGCAGTTTGGTTTCATTTACATGAACTGTTGAGGCTCCTTGTGCTAGCCAGGCTGCTTTATTTTATTTTTTTTATTCTTTTCTTTTTTCCCTAAATATTGTTTTGTGCTTAGGCGGAGGATCAAGTTGAAGCATTTCACTCTGCTTGTGAAGAAGCAGCATCCTTGAAGAGCAAGTTGGAGGAAGCCATTTCTGAGCAGCAGAAGCTCAGGGATGTGAATGCAGCTTTAGCAAGCACTTGCCAGTTGCTTCAGGAGAAGGTGGAAGACCACAAAAGTGAGTAACTTCTGGCAACGTGCCAGCATTCACTTTTTGCATGGGCAACTATTTCAGGGTTTAGTTACATCAAGGGGAAATAGGACTGGTCTGCAGGTCATCCAGTAAAATGCTCTGTGGAGTCTTGCTTGTTGTTTAGGGATTTTTTCCCCCCCTTTTTTCCTACTTTTCTTTCTGCTTGAAGAGATCTGCCATCATCTGAGCAGAGAAGCGGGTGGGATCCATCAAAGCTTCAGAAGCTCCCAATAAAACCCCCAGTCCTCGGGGGGGATCAGTAATGCCACAGATGGCACAGGTACTCCTTTACCAAAAGTGCTGTTTCCCACCTTATCCCTAGCAAAGCCATCCCTCTTTCTTAAGCTTCCTGAACAGACAGACTTGATTTTTGTACATTCTGTGTTCTGGTTGTTGTTGTTTGCTCTGTGTTTTT
The DNA here is from genome assembly GCF_048771995.1 of Taeniopygia guttata. Classification (NCBI taxonomy): domain Eukaryota; kingdom Metazoa; phylum Chordata; class Aves; order Passeriformes; family Estrildidae; genus Taeniopygia; species Taeniopygia guttata. Next base: position 63,739,453 of record NC_133025.1, read on the forward strand.
GACTGGCTGCGTGGTGTTAGGCTGCTCTCTTTAGTGGAAAGCAATCCTGTCACTACCTTGTACACGTGCAACTTCTGCCACGGAGCCATGGAAACTTCATATTGCCTCTTTATTACTCACTTCCTGACATCAGCACCTCAATAACCTGGCCAGTTAAATATTGCAGAGGTCTGAATCCAGAACATGTGGCTCTTTTTTTTTCTCAACCCTGGAGTCTGATCACTTTCTTACAGAAAAGGGATTTGACTGATTTGAGCCCTCTGTTTTGCTCTGAGGAACACAGTTACCATATATGCTCAACAAATATGTGTGCATTGCAAACAGCTCCATGTGAACCACTGTTTGTCTTGCCAGAAAAACTCCCTGGGACCCTTTGCTTTAGCTCCAAGGCACAACTTTGCACGGATATGGCAGAAACAGCCCCAAACTGTGCTTGCCCCCTTCTGACCTGTGTTTTGGTGTTGTTCGTGTGTGTGTGCTCACGTTGCTTTCATGCTTCCCACAAACAGTGCAGCTGCTTTATTTTGTTCTTAGCAAGAGGCATGACAGTGGAAATAGTTTGTCATTTCCCAGCTCTGAACAGATGAGAGAGAACCCCAGATGTGTAAGACTGGTGCCACTGTGACTAAGCCTCCTCCCCCCCAAAAAAATTCAACACCCAAAGAACCACCACCACCATGAAAATAGCTAAGACCTTGGCTTTAAATTACTCCAGTGACTTTACAGAAATCTTTCTGTAGATAAACTATCAGATGTGTGGAAAATTGGCAAAGTATTAAGAAGAACAGGGCTGACAAACAAGGCACTGGCACTGAAGGAAAGAATAAAAGCACTTTATATTGGTTCCTGTAGAAAGGCAGACAGGTCTGGTGTCCCTTCTGAGTGAAGGGCTGGGCTGTGGTTTCCTCCTCACCTACCCATTCCAACCCCCTGCCTGCATGGGAAGAGAGGAAAAATGCTTCTAAATACAAAGCCCATGGACTTTACAACTTCTGTACAGGATGTCAGGTGGAAAGGCCAAATATTCTTATTCCCCTAATCTGTAAGTGAAGGATCTGTTTCCACAGGGAACTGTGGCATCCTACCACAGGGAAGCATTGCCCTTGACCTGCAGGTGAAGATGTCCAGTGTTTTTCCTGTGAAAAAGCTGCTGCAGGCTTCACCTGACTAATGCAAACTACCATAAGTTCTGACAAGGAGTAGCTAGGGATGCTGTGACATCAGGTTGCTTGTTACCAAGTTGTTAGGAGCCCTGTTAGACTTGTAAATGTCTCTTCATAGCAACTGCTAATGCCCTGAGATGGGAACTGCTGCAGAGGAGACTCTGTGAATTGCTGTGCCAGGTATGGTGCTGGGAGCAGGAAAGGTGGACTTGCACAGGAAGGGCTCTGGTGGAAGGACAACACAGCTGAGACCAGCTGCAAGCAATTTGGCAGCACCTGGTATCTTTTCTAGCAGGTGCCTAAGCTGTATGTACAAATCTGCATGTAATTTTCCTTATTCAGCCTTCTGGGAAAATGTGTTGGGACTTACAGGTGTGGTGTTGGTCTGCACTGTGAGAATTCTTGGTGATCCTATCAAAAGGAACTGAAGGAAGCCTTCCCTGATCCACTGGTGTGACTTTTGTCCCACAGCCAGCCCTCACTTCTACAGACAGGCTTGAAAACAAATGTTTAAAATCTCCTAATTTTTCCAGTATCCAGACATGGGAATAGGCAGTGAAACAGTTATTAACTTTGTGGCTCTCTGTGGAGAAATACTTTGGAAATTACATAACTCTGGAGTCTTTGCTTTGAATAAAATTACTTGCTTCAACTTTGGGAGGGGGTGGAGGAAGAAACATTGTGGAGAGACTTTTTTCCTAACTGGCTCTAGTAAGGAATGCTACAGCTCAAGATCTGAGCAATCTGCATTCAACACAGACCAACAGGGTATTTAAAAGACTGAAGGTCCTGAAATGTCCCCTAGGCTGTGACAGGGGCATCAGTTTCAAAACTGGGCTGTCTGCACGTGAATAAAACTTATATTTGTACATAAGGGTCTGCAGAACTAAAGGCTGGAAGCAGCAAGGGGAAACAGCTGCAGAGTTTTGCAGTTGCAGTTTTGCAACTGTTAGCTGCAAGTAGTTCACTTGGAAAGATAAAGTTATGTTTTGCTTAGAATCAGTGGTGTAGTGCTCTTTCTCTTTTTTTTTTTTTTTTTATTTTTCTTTCCTTACCTGCCTGCCTTATACTCTCTCTATTACAACAGTGCTGTGCAGAGTTAGAATCTGACTACGCTCCGCTGCCCACGTTAGCTGAGCACATAAAAGGGAAGGTAAGTGTGCTTGCTGTGATCATTGCTGAGCCTGTTAAAATGGGATGCTGGGTTTATTTGGGTGGGGGTTTTTCCCTTCATCACCTCAGGGAAATACATCATGTTTCTCATGAGAAACTTTGCTGGGTTAAACATTCAGTGAAAGTAATCTGAGATCAATATCTGTGTATATGCATGCAGGTGTTTACATGTGTACAAAAGCCTATTCCAAACCTTTTTGTGAAGCCTGGGTCCCACTGCCTCTGAAGCACAACCCAGATATGTGATAAAGAGCTTTTTGATAAAGATCAGAGTCTGAAGATGGCACTACTTCCAATTTCTTTTCCATTTTTCATTGTTTAAGCAATATTAGGTCAAAATTAGCTGTGCACACGTTGCTTCAGAAGTTGTCTCAGATGCCATCTTCAGATGGCACCTCTTGGCTTGGCTGAAATAGTGTGATTAGGATTTTTTTCTTTTTACCCTCTTCACAGGGTTTGAGTGGCTACTTTGGTTCTCCTCTCAGGCTCATCTTGCCTGGTTTTGGAGGATTTTTTTTTCCAGACCTAGCTTGAGCCAACACATTTTGTTGCAAGCTTAAAGTTTCATTATCCTGCCTCTTCCTGTAACTGTTCTGCCCGTTAAAGATATGAGCTCTTCTGCTTTTCTAGACAAAAAAGCCACAGAAGATGTATTTGTGTAACTGTTGGTGTTGCATTATGCAGATGCCTGTGTGTGGGGGGAGTTGGTGGCATTAATGTATTCAGTGTGGTGGAACAGCAGCACTTGTTATTTTTTCAATTAGCAGCTCCATTGCTCCAAACGACCATGGAATGAAGGACCCACCTGGTACTCTGGCTTTCCCTGGGCACTGCCCTTGGGTGTTTCACACTGGCACAGCTCCCCTCTGCTAGGTAAGACCTGGTAATGTTGGACATTTGTCTTTCACTTGAAATACAGAAAGAGTCAGCAGAACAGTCTCAGTAGTGCTGAGTGCGCTGTTAGGGTGTGGAAAATCTGTTGTGGGCTTTAACCTATTTCTGCATGTAATCCAGGAATCTGAACCATGATTACAGTGCTTGCAATGAAAGGCCTGAAGAGGTGTCTGTCTGTCAACCTGACAGACAATTCCCAAAATCTTCAGGAACTACTGGTATAAGTCATAGATCCAAGTATATACCTGAGAGGATGCTTGTCAGTCTGGACCTAAAGGGTGTGAGTGCTGTTCCTCCCATTCCCTCTGAATCGCACACCCTGGGATGTCCTGCTCCTTGATTGCTGAGCTGAGGGCAGTCAGTCCTGGTTTAACAACTTGAGCAGTAACAGAGCTACTGAGAATAAAATAAAAGTGAGAGAATGGTTTGGGGAGGGAGTTTAAAGATCAGCTAATTCCATCTCCCTGCCATGGGCAGGGACACCTTCCACTATCCCAGGTTGTTCTGAGCCTCGTCCAGCCTGGCCTTGGACACTGCCAGGGATGGGGCAACCACAGCTTCTCTGAGCAACCTGTGCCAGTGTCCACTCAGCCTTCTCTTCTTCCAGCTGAACCACCCTACCTTTCCCACCAGAGTGTACTCATTGCTTTTTCCTGCATCTCTCAAGCCTTACGAGGATTAAAAGCAGCCACTGACAGCTATGCATTGTATGCATTGCAGAGTTGCAGGGTGCTGCATTTGGGATTTCACATGAAAGCATATCTCCCGGCAGTGAGCTGGTACCACACAGAGCCTCTTCTCACACAGACTATAAATGTTCAAGTATAATTCCAGGCCTTATTGATGGGAATGGAAGCAAATCTATCTTGGCTGCACGTGCTCTTATTCAGAGCATTCTACTGCTCTGAGGGTTGTTTCAGTTGGCCAAACCCTCCATCTACACAACAAGTGGAGGCCACACAACCAAACCCGTTCTTACCAAGATAGAAGTTGCCTTATTATAAATCTGCTTGGTTGGTCTGCTTCTTGATTATTTTAGAGTTAGCCAAAAAATTGTCTTGTAACTAAATCCAACTTGGCAAAGGAGCACCTCTCTTCATGCTTGTCCTTCTTAACAGATGCTCTGACCTTGGAGACCTCCTGCCCAAATAACCCTTCTGGGCACAGCTGGGACCAACCTTGCAGGAACAGCTCTGGCAGCTGCACCTTGGAGAGGTATGATGTGGGACACATGTCCAGGTCAGATGTGACATCGGGAGAATGCAGGTAAGATGGCACAATAACCTTTTTGGGGTGAAGGGGGGAAGAGTCAACAGGGTCTAGCAGGTCCCATGTGCTGGGTTCAGCTGCAGGGCCGTCCCTTAGAGGGAGTACTTGGACACCCGGTGATCAGCCCATGGGGATCCAGGGCAGCACTTTGCTTCTATTCACAGCTACCAGAATTCTTTACTGGAACTGCTGGTAACCAGCCAAATACAGTGATGGGGTTTCCATTTCATGCTGGAGAACTGAGACATGATTTAGGCATTCTTTTCTATTGTCCATGTTTAACTCACAATTGGCACTCCCATTATCCATTATTCCCAAAATCCTCTTGGCTTTGAGGAGTCACTTTTCTTCTTTTACCAGAGCTTAGAGCAGGAATTCTGGGGTCCTTTCCCATCAAGCTGCCTCCTTAGATCTTTAAAATAGAGATCGAACTGCTTGGGATTATGAAAGCTGAAGTGAATTGCAGTGAATATTTTAAAAGATGAGGATGTTCCTGAAAGTGCAGAAGCAGGCAGTCTGCAGCAAGAGACTCAGCAGCTCTCAAAGCTTTTGTCACTGATTTTCTGTAGAATAGTGCAGTGTGGAGGAGGTTGGGAAAAGGACTGGTGGTGGTTCTTCTGCTCGGGGGAGGAGGGATTGATGTTGGTGATGAATTTGTCTCTCCCTGAGACACCAGCTGACTGACTGCACAGAGAGTGGTGACTTCAGTTATGCGCTTCAGGAAAATGGGCACTCTATCTCTCTGTTGTTTGGGCAATATGCAAATAAAGCCTGTGTTGCCAGGTGGAAAATATGCTCTGCTGATGACTACACTGATGCAGACCTTCCTGTTTCCATTACAATGATGGACTCTTCACTTGCTGAGGTGAGTGCTGGCTCTGATGCCTGAGACGTGGTTTTGAGCAGACTTGAGCATTTCGTGCCTTGCTCAGACCCAGGTGCAGATGGCTCAGCTATAAATCAACACTGCTCCACAGTGGATGGAGCTGGCACCAGTCAACAGGGTGCTGTGGGGGGTGTTCCCTTCTGTTTGGGCATGTTTCTGCAATACCTTGGTTATAAGACTAAGTGTCTTGATGTTCACGTGCAACTGGGTCAGCTTTTAGCAGTGGAATGTTTTAAATGTGGTTTCAAGGCTGGAGGCAGTGCTGGTTCTGCAGTAACAATTGGTTCTGCCAGGGAAGAACTGAGTGTTTTCACTCTTACTCCACTTGCAAGGAGCCACAGGATGCTTCAGCTGGGAGTACTGCCTTTCTTTGCACTTTCTCCCACGGGCACCATGTAACAGCTGAAAAATGCCATCTTTGCTGTAGAGCTTTCCTTCAGCTGGTGTACCCAGCAATGCCTTCACTACTGCCCTGAATCCTGCACCTACAGCTTGAGCTGCAGTTTCCTTGTGGCAGCAGCAAGAGAAACTGCAGCTCAGCACACCTGAGCTGTGCCTCAGTCCTCACTGTTGGAATCTAGACCTCAGCTCCAGCACACAGGGCTCCTAATGAGCTTTATAAACTCCTGTATTGGTGGGGATGGTGGAAGAATATTGGTCAGTGGTTTCTGTGAACCTGGAAATAACGTTTTGGGACTAAAGAGCAGCCAGCCTCGGGGTGATCCTGTCTGGTGTGTGGTACCTGTTAGTACAGCGTGGTCTGGTTGTAGTGGTAAATCAAAGCAGAAAGTGCAGTGTGGGTAGAAAGTAAGTCTGCTGGGGACTCTGTGGGGTTCAGCACAGTGGGGTAGAGCAGATGAAGAACTCCCAGCTTGTGCTGCTACTACATAAGTGCCCTTAAAAAGGATCCTCACAAGGGTTCCTACTTTATCCAGTCCTTCTTGAAAGTCAGAGCTGTGCAAAGGTCTGTGCAAGCCATGTGCTTTGCTGCTCTGGGGCTCTCTGTAATTTCAGCTGGGCTCAAAAATGTCATTTTCCATTATTGTTACTACTTTTTAGTATAAGACTTGCACATGAATGTTCTGAAGGGGGAAATGAAAATGTTAAAGCTTGCCCCAGAGAAAAGGCAAATGGAGTGTGCCCAGTATCTGTTCTAAACACTGGCATGTAGGAAATGTTAATATCCTTGTTCAATACAAAAAGCCTCCTAGTTTTCTTTGGAGTTTTATTACTCTGCAGTTGCAGATGTATTTGAGCAGATCAGCTTATAAGTAACTCAAATTATTTGTGTCAAATCATTGTCACTGTAGAAGTTCGGGGGCTACTTAATAAAGGAGCACTTGTGAGAGCCAAGTGAAGCTTGGGCTTTTTGTTCAGCTTTATAAACGTGGAAATCATACCAGAGCCTGAAAACCAAACAGGTCTTCCAAATGTTAGTGATTGTTTGGGAGGAGTTGTATCAGACTGTGGCCAGAATTCATGGGCTGAGATAGAAAACCCTTGGATTATTATGCTAATCAGAGGGATGGAGGTGGGAAACGTGATTAGAGATGGGCTTCAGGATCTTCTTTGGCTTTTCTTCCTCATTGAAGGACTGTGCCATTCTCCAATGCCCTGTGTAAACAGAATTTTCTGTGAGAGTGCTGAGGCTCTGGCACTGGCTGCCCCATCCCTGGAAGTGTCCAAGGCCGGGTTGCATATTGGTCTGAGCAGCCTGGGATAGTGGAAGATGTCCCTTCCAGTGGTTGGAACTTTGATCTTTCAAGTCCCTTCCAACCCAAACCATTGTGTGACTCTGGTTTACTAAGAAATCTAGGATGTGGTGCTTCTCTTTAACTGGGATTTTTTTTCCCTTTATGTGGACTCCATTGGAGTGTACAATCCTGGCATCCAGCTTAGGGTTCTAAAAAACTGAATTGAGTGTTTTCTTTCATTGCAAACAGAAACCACTGACCATGAGCCCATCTGGGCAGGGACAGGTAATGTAGCATAATGTATAATTTCAGTCAGTTCTAGGTGATTCAAGGGCTTTTCTGTTCACTTGGGTGCTGCGTGTTAGTTTTAAAAGCCCTTTAGATTTCTTTTCTTTTCAACACGATGGTATTCTCCTGCCCCAGTAGTTCTGCAGACCCAATGGCCTGAACAAGGCAAATGCTTTGCTGAACTTCCTCTGACTTCTGAGAGAATTCAAATAACAATAATAAAAATAGCCTGAATTTGCATTAGGGGAAGCATCCACCTAGCTGGGCCAGGGCTGTGCAAGAGCAGCCCAGCTCTGACGGGGCAGGGACGAGGGAAAAGGCATTTCCTGATGCTGGGAGCAGCTGGTCACTCTTAGGAGTCACCAGGGTCCTTGGATAATTCCTGTTCTCATTTGCTGGGTTTCCTGTGTCCTCTGAGGGCATTTGAGGGGGGAAGGAAAGATACCAGAACACAGGCAATTACTTGCTGATGTGGTTTTTCTGTTGTTTCTCCACACACTTCAGTTGTGTTCTTGGGTGCTTACTTTGTAGGGAGCTATCTGGCCTTGTTCCTCCTCCTCTTGGAGAGAGGAGTGGGTTTGGGCTGGTTTTGTTTTCTATTCAGCACTTTTCTTCAACAGTGGGTGTAATTCAGCACAAGTCCTTACCAACTTAACCCTTTAAACCTCATCATTTCACCCATAAAGAGAGACCAGCCCAACAACTGAATGAGCGAGCTGGAGCTTTCCAGGGCAAAATGCAGAAGAGGGATATGGCACATATAGCACTTCCCTCGAAATTAAAAGCCTCAAGAGGATATTGGTTTTGTCTGTGATGTGATAAGACTCGGGTCCAAAACCACACTGTGGCAGCTAGAGGAACATGAGCAAAACTGCCAGCTTTTAATTGCTTTGTTCCTCTGCTGTTTGCACACCAGGGAGGCTTGAGGCCTCTGAAGGGGCTGGGTAATTGTTACATATGGTTTATTGTAAAACTGGATCCCTTCAGAGGCAGTCACTAAGATATACAACACAGCACACAAGTTTGCTGTGTTCTGAACCACCTGCTTGCTCATGCTGTGACTATTGGCACATTTATTTACCCAATGAGTCTGATCCCTACAGCCAAGTGAAGATCTGTGCACCTCGTTTGTAGGTTTTGAGCTCCAGACCTTGAAAATGGATCTCTCCTGAGGCACAGAGTTAAGATGGAGCAGTGGTGGCACAGTAACACGTTTGTTGGTCATTGAAGATGCGAGTTAGGAGCAAACCGTGGAGTCAGGAACAAAAACACATCTCAGAGATGGCTTTAGACTAGTGGGTGAATCTGTGAACTTGCCAGCTAGTTCTTCACTGCTGGAATAGTTTAGGCACAGCTGGGAAAGGTCAAGTTTTGACATACTAGTTTTATACTGGCAGTTATCATTCTGATGCTAACTCTTTTCTCTCTCTCTGAAGATTGACCGTGAGGAGTCAACACAACCAGCCACGTTGATCCCATCCAGGTCAGGGCTTGTGCAAGATTTAAAAGCCTTTATTGAGGTCTGTATCATGTGATGAGTATCTGAAAGGGTTTTGTTTTGGCAGTGATCACTTAACATCAGCCCAAGAAGCTCTTCCATCCTCAGTGGGAAGCACAGCACCGGTACCAGGTGAGTCCTTAACCTGGGGCACTAGAAGTCCTGGATGTGCCCAGGTCTGTGTGTTTACTGAAGAATAAAAGCTGTGTTTTCTGCTGTCTGGTGTTGCAGGTTGCCTTGTAATGGAGGAAAGATCATCCAAGGGCTTACATGAGCGAGGGGAAGATGTGCCAGCTCCCGTGGCAAAGGAGACAAACAGCAATAAGGACCCAGCTGCTCCCATGTCAGGTACCGTGGCTGCTGCACTGCCTGCCACTCACCCACTGAGGAAATGGTTTGCTTCCAGCACGTGTTTGAAATGAGGAAGCTGAGTAAGAGCAACAATGTGAGAATTTAGATTTTTGCAAGTGTTTTCACCTGCCAGTGCTCTCAAGCCTCCCTGAAGCTGAGTAGGAATAAAGTTTTTTACTGCCCCCCCCTTACCACAGCACTGCAGGCAAGGGAGCATGAAACAGCTTGGGGAGATCTTGGGGCTTGCTCAGCTGGCAAAACAGTGCATGGGCACAAAATCCCAAACCATTTTGTCAGGAGAAAAGATGTTTTTATGCATTTAAACAGTTACTTAGTTCGAGAGTGCCACTAAGCACTTTCCTCTCTTTCAAGTCTGTTGCACAAGAAGCTGGGATGGGTCAAGAGGAGAGATGAGGGTAGAGAGATTTGAGTACTGTTCTGTCTTTGCTAGAGCCACCAGATTCTTACCAGCTCTGATGGTTTTCTTCCACTGAACAACTATAAAACCAAAACTGGAGCATGTATACACACTGTATTTAAGCTGGTTTTGTGAAGCTGATCTGAATAAGCAGCACAGAATACTTGTGCATGCTTATTTGGAATATTTTTTTTAAACTTTACCTCAATATAAGACTACAGTTCTTGTTTGGTTTTGTTTCTCTCCTCAGTACTATCTTCCTGAAATCTAATTCTGTCCTTTCATTTAAAAGCATTTTCTTTCTACTGATTTCCCTCTACTATTAATTTTCATACATGGTCCAGGTGCCTTTGGCTAAGAGGAAGCAGATATGCAGAACAAATTTAAAGATATTTCAATAGCTTTAAAGTCTGAGAATCCAGTTATCTGTTGCACATGTCTGAAAAGAGTGTTCCTAATATTAGAACTGATAAATCTCCCCTTGCAGGCTTCAAACTTAAAGTTGGAGTTTTTCTGGTTTTGGTTTTTTTCCCCCTTGTGCCATTTCTTTGGCTCACAGCTGTGTGTGACTACATAAACAGAGGAGAAAACAATATTCTAGATGTTTTTAAAGGTATAAATATTAATTAAAAGCTGCCACTTTAAACAACAAACATACCAACAACAACAAAAACCTCCATGCTGGTAGGAAAATAATAAAATTTATTTATCCAAGGGAATATTACTGTAACTCTTGCATCTTCAAGTACAAGAAGTACATTGTATTCTCAGCTGTAGACATATAACACTTCTTATGGGGATTTTTTCCAATCATAGTTATCATCACACTACTTCTTTATCGTGTTCTCTGCTGCCTCCTCTTTTTCTCAGTGGTCTTTCATGGCATTTGGTGCAGTTTTTTAGCTCAGTTGGCGTGTTTTATTAATCGTTACATGTGGATTTAGAACTGTTTCTCCACAGGACCAAGTCAGATGAAGAAGGAATCCTGCCTGGCCATGGAAGAACACAAGCCTGCGTTGGAAAATGTTTCCAGGCAAGACCCGGTAAGAGTGCTGGTGACAGTGACAAAGGAGGGGACAGCCCCTCCAGGGGTGGTGTGGCTGCTCCCTCGCTGTAACTGCTCTGCTGTGCCTTTAGGAATTGGACCAGGAGAAGAAAACTAATAAAGAGCAGAGTGAGGAAGCTCCAGCAGTGGTTCCCAGCAGGAGAGGTGAGGGGGTTTTGTTGAACACCTTCATATTACTGGAGCACAAGCTGAGTTCAGAGTTGTGTAGAGAGGTGCAGGGAGCTGCCTGTCCCACACCAAGTGTAATCAGAGGCTTTCATTTTAGGCCTTGGTACCTGCAGTTGGAGATCAAAATGAAGACAAGAGCATTGGTGTCATGCAAATTTTGCTCTTAGTTCTGCAGATACTGATCTAACCAGCTCCACGTTTCTCTAGGCAGGAGGAAAATTCTTAGCTGCAAAGGAGTTGGAATATTTGAAACAGTTCTGGCACTCCTGTTCTCCCCAGAGATTTGTAAAAGAAGCATCTCTGTGCTATCCATGATATGGAGGAGCAGGATGTTGTTTCTCCTTAGACACACTCACTTTTCAAATCACCTCCTCTTTTGCCTTTGGAGATCACTAAAAGCTGGTGAGGTAGTATAATATATAAATTGCATAACACCCTAAAGCAAAAACCTGCCATTGACCATTTCTGTGCTAATAAGATGCCAGCTGAAGTGCCTTGAACAACTGACTTTTTTGGGGCTTTGTACAAGTGGTAGTGCTGTGGTGCTTGAGGCACACAAGTTCTTTTCAGTGGTGAAAGCTTAACACTGGAAATCTTGACCGGGGGCTTTTGTGGAAGCTTAAAAGACTCTCATAGGTTGGTTTGGGGAGGCTGTTTTTTCACTTTGGTCTGAAAATGGGGTTTTTTGTCTCTGTTCTCAGGGAGTTCACCAACTGCAGGTGGCATTAAAGGAGATAAAACCAAGCAAAATGAGCTGTAAGTGCTTTGACTTTCAGTGATCACCTGCAGGTATGAATTTAAAGCCACAGTCTTATTCATGGTTCTTTTTTCTTCTCCTACAGTGACTCCCAAAATGAGAAGGAAGTGGAGGTAAGTCTCAACTGCTTGTATCCTGAAGTATCTCAGATATCAGATCTTGTAGATAAACTCTGATTAATATCTTCTCCTACGTAAAAGAATGATCCAGCTTCAACTGGATGTATTTCTGTAGGCTAACTTCTGAACTCTCTTTCCAAGCCTAATGGAAATTTTTGCAAGAGATGGGATGGAGAAAGGTGGAAATCTGTAAAATTGAACAAAGACTTGTCACTACTGTGACATTTGTTTGCAAGCTTGAAGGAGCATAGCTGTGACCTCCTCCCAGGCAGAATGTACTGATTTAAGACAGTTTTGTCAAAAGGCACAGATGGCGCAGTGTGCTGCCAGGATGTCACCTCTCCTGGCTGCAGAACATTCCCACCATCACTACAGATGGGAAGACCTGCTTTAAGGAAGTGGGTCATGTTCACTTATTCTTCTGTATCTCTCCTAAACTCTGGTCACAGGATATAGCCCCAAGTGTCCAAATCTACTTAAACTTCTGCATTACTTGGATTCCTCAGAAATCTTTTCTTCTCCCACAACAGGCTGAATTTCTGAGGCTGTCTCTAGGTTTTAAGTGTGACTTGTTTACCTTGGACAAAAGAGTGAAGCTTGAAGAGAGGTCCCGAGACCTGGCTGAAGAAAACTTGAAAAAGGAGATCACAAATGCTGTGAATATGTTAGAGGTCAGTAGTGGCCCGGGCTGGTAGGGTGGATGGGATAAGTAGATGTCAGAGTCTTAAAACAGCTCTTTAAAGGGGGGATGTGTGCATGGGATACATGATGAGCAAATATGAATGAAGTTCTGGAGCAATGCAGTTGAAATAAAAGAGAATTACAAGGGATAACCTTGATCCAAATGCATTGCGTGCTCAGGCAGTGGAGAATTTTTCTGTTGCACAAACATCTGATCTCTGCTTCAACTGCTTTTATGCTCCAGTCTCTGCCCACTGGAGCTCTCTATCCAAGTCACACTGATTAAGGATGTTGATGTGGGCCTGAACGCAGCTCCTCAGTGTCATCAGCTCAACCCTTCATTCTCTGTTAGTAATTCACACCAATTTTCTTACCAATGTGTGCTCTTAGGCATTAGTTCCTTTGTGTGAAGAAGATAACCAGGCACAGGAGATCATTAAGAAGCTGCAGAAAAGCCTGCAGTTCCTTAGCCAATACGCAGCTCGAGTTGCCAGCAGAGCAGAGATGTTGGGAGCTATTAATCAGGTAACACTTTCCATCTAAAAGTACTTGGTACAAACCTAAAAACTTTTAGTTGCAAAGGGATAGCCACATCTGCTTTCTGGGCTTATGGTTCCAGGATTGGATTTGGGAATCTGGTGTGTGTAACTGGTCAGGACAGCTTAGTCCTGGCCTTCTCTTCTCAATCTGTGTCCTCATAAGGAATCCCAGGCACTGAGAGCAGCTATGCTTCACTACTATTGCACAAAAACCCACAGCAGAAATTAGGTACTGGTGGGAAAAAAAACATAATAAAGACTTTTCAGCAGTGAGATGTACAAAATACCAAGCAGTGTGGTAACAATGGCCTTGATGCTGCAAAGGTGGTTCTGTGCCTTATGGAAAGGGCAGCTAATCAGCTAAATCTATGGAAAGTCACAAAGCCCTGCTCAAATGTTAGGTGTAGTTGTGTATAACACCCCAGAACAGCACAAAAATATGACTTGGCAATACCAGCAAATGCATGGTGGCAGCTGAGACTGTAGATCAGAGGAGATGATGAGTTGCAAGTGCTTGGAAAGCTGAAGACTGATTTATTTAGTTTACAACAGAGAAATGAAACCTGTGTAGCATGTGCCAGGACAGGGGCTGTAGTGAAGCTTTGAAAGGGAGGATAAAAGTGAGATTAGCAGAGGAGAGCAGATGCTTGAGGGGGAAATCTCCAAAGATGAGGCAGCTCCTGAGAGCTGCTGCTTTCCCTGTTCCCTCAGGAGAGCCGAGTGAGCAAAGCTGTGGAGGTGATGATCCAGCACGTGGAGAACCTGAAGCGCATGTACGCCAAAGAACACGCCGAGCTCGAGGAGCTCAAGCAGGTCCTGCTCCAGAACGAGAGGTCCTTCAGCTCCCTTGGAGATAGAGGTAACCAGAAAAAGCCTCTTTCTCCTTGCTAGCACCTGCTAGACAAACCCTTATAGCTGCAGAATAGTTGTATAATCCCTCCACATCTTAGGTGATAGAATTATATGGTTGTTTTATCCCCCCTTCTAAAAAGCGGGGGGAGAAAATAGCCAACTATTAACACTATTAATATTATTAATATTAATAACTAACACTATTCATATTAATATTAACACTATTCAGCTTTCTGAAGTTAAATTTGTGCTTAATCTGTCGTGGATCTCGGGGGGTGTGTGTGGGACCACTGCAAGTACACAGGAATGTCCTGGCTTGCAGCAAAGTGCATGGAGTGTGCTGGTGGTAATCTTATTCCTTGTGAGCAGTAGGTTTGGGTGCTTGTTCACAGTAGCTATTTCTAATTAGCTGAGCTTTGGCTGCTCTCTATGGCTGCACCCTCCCCTTTTCTAATAGGAATTACAAACCCCTTAAGTGCAGGGGGCCTCTATTTTCCCTTCTAAGCAGCCAGGTTTGCAGCCAGTGCTGTGCACTTGTACCTTTGTCAGAGAAGTATTAAATTCTTCTGAAAAATAGCATGTGTTTTTAAACACCAAAAAGGAAGTCTTCCACATCATAAAATCCTTGCCAGGAGCCTTTGGAATTACAGTCCTGACTGTGAAAGACAGTTCTGTAACAGGACACTACCTCAATAATAGAATATATTTTATGATGGTGACAGAAGTTGATGCTTAGAGAGGATGGGTAATGTGTGAATATTACCAACTTACTTAATGAAATAGGAAGCTTTTCCTTGAGACCTCGTTTCTGCTTTATGAGTGTGCTTTGCTTAAATAAACACTGCAGAAAGTCAGACCTTAAGCTGCAAATTAAACTCGCTGCACTCCTTGTAAGCAGCAAGTTTCTCTTGTAATGCCCTGATGTTTGATCTCTTCACAGATGAATCCATTAATAAGAAGCTACCAGGTCCTTTTAATTTTAAGGTAATGGTCCTTACATGAAACTTCAAAATTTAAGCATGTGTGTATTTTTCTTTGCTTTATGTGCTGGTGCTGCGCTGCATGCTTGACTTAGTGCTTTTCTGTCACAAATATGGGCTGGTGTCATCAAACATAAGAATCTACTTTTCAGGCACCCTACCAACCTTCTCAGAGGTCCCCCTTAGAAGATGAAGGTGAAATGGTTGGGCTCTCATTCACTGGTTAAGAAATATTGTTAATTTGTGATTCTCTTAGAATTAAAGGAGGATTTAGCACAAAAATATGGGAGCAGCTCAAACTGAATGTAGGAATTCCTGTGAGCGATTAGGGGAATTTAGTTACCTTCAATGTTGGTGTTTTGCTGGAAGCTGTGCAGCCAGCCTCACTCAGGTGGGCAGAAATCACTTACTGTGGAAAGATGCTGCTTGAAAGATCTGACTTGATCTGCACTTGAATTTGGATTCTTTGTGTGTCACTTCACGCTAAGTGTCAGCATCTCTTTTTTTTTAATATAGCTTGCACAAAACAGATGGTATTTTGTGTGCTCAGTGGGTAGCCCAGTTGTGCCTTGCTAAGAGCCAGTAATGCCTCTTATTTGTATAGCCCTCGTCAGCCCTGCGGAGAGTTAGCATTGCAGCAGTGCCCAGGAGTGCTGGGAATGCAGGGATTGGGGTACCACTGGTAAGTAGGGACTGCTGGAGGGATGCTGAGGTGCTTCACCTCCCCAAATCTGGCAGGGATGAAGCATCAGAATGTGCCAGTGCAGTAAATGTGGCAAGTTTCTCCTCCAGGCCCAGTTCCACGAACCCGATGGGGACGAACGGAGTGACAGATTCAGCAGGAGATCAAGCAGTTGGTAAGGTCACCTGAGCTTGTCTTTGAATGGGGGAAATATTTTTCAACTCTAACTGTGCCTGTAGTAAGCAGTTTATGGAGCATCTTGGTGTATAATAATGTTTAGGCTATACTTTTCAGACTAGTTTTATGTGCTATAATAGGTAAATGAGCCTTATGAGCTCACCTTTTTTATTTATTGAGCATTGAGAGCTTTAAAAAAAATCCCTCAACTTTCTTGCTTAGAACTAAAATGTGAAATCTAAATATCTACAGTGCATGGATGTGTAGTTTTGTTTGGCTTTTTTTTTAAACGATCCTATCTTCAAGCAATTAAATTTGTAAGTTATTTGTCTGAGGTCAGCCAAATGAGTAGGCTGCTACTAAATTTCTGATTTTCTGCTCTCTATCTGCTGTGTAAAATCAGACAAATTTGTTTAACACATGGCAGGGGCAGGCTAGGGGTGAAGCAGAACGAGAAGCGTCCTTCGCTGCAGAGGTTCCTCAGCACCTATTCCTGGGCAGAGTATGAAGAGGAGCCTTTTGAAAACAAGTAAGTTCAGCAGCAGCCTCCTCCCAGGTGCACTGGTTTAGTTTTTAATGAGCTTTTAATTCACCAACTGGGTCAGGGCTATAAAGCCAAGCTGTTGTGAATTTGGCAAAGCTTTGGAGCTGTTGATTCTTGTTTACAGGAGTGAGCAGCTGGAATCACCTGCTGAAGTACAGGAACAACCAACTAGGAAGGAAAGTGTCTCTGAAAAAGGAAAATACCCACCCAAATGGACCCTGGAGTCAATGTAAGTCTCTTTCACAAGTTAAAGCCATGTTTGGGAAGTGTACATGGGAAGAGGGTTCAAACAAAAGGCCAGGACTTCCAGTGCCTTCTGTGAGCAAGATTTCTTGCTGCTCTTGCAAGGCAGCAGTTGTGAATCCTCTTCAGAAGCAGTGTGAAGTACAGGAAGCATGGCTGGATGGGTGAGCTTATCAAGAATTTGCTTCCTTGACTGTATTTTAAGCACAGAACAGAAGCTCCCCCTGCAAAGCTCCCAAAAGAGTAACAACCTGTCGCTTTCCATGTTTGTGGGATCTAGTTGGCTTTAAGGCCTTTTGGGGTAGGGTGGGAAGAGTTGCACTTTTTGGGGAGATACTGAAGGGCTCTGTGCTTTCCTGCCCAGGTGCAATTCCATGTCAGCGTGGGCATCCCACTTGAAGGCTTCCTTCTGCAACGCTAACAAAACCCTCTGGGTGTCTGTGTCCATCCTGGTCCTGCTGGCTGCTCTCACCAGCTTCTTGACGGGGCTGTCCCTGCAGAGGCCAGCAGATGCAGCCCCCGTGGGCACTGGGGACTCGTGGAGGTCGCTGCAGCAGCTGCTGTGGCCCTACACACGACTGCAACACAACGGCCCTCCCCCGGTATAACCCCGGCTCTGCTGCCAGGAGCTGAAGCATTATTTAAGGTTACACGTCTGGATTTGTTTTGTTGGATTCTGGGTATTTTTTTTGGGGGGGGGGCGGGGGGGAGATGAGGTTTTTTCCTTTAAAGCATGACTTGAAATAAAAAAATATATTTTTTTTCCCTTTCTGACAAAAGTCATCTTTAAAAGTAGCTTAAAGGGTCTCAGTTCTGTAGAGGTTTACAACAGAACAGCAATTTTGAACGTAGCTAACAATAAACGTGTCTAGGTGGTCTAGCCACAATTGAATAAGAATTTATTTTGCTTGAACAAAGAAAAAATGTTTGCATTTCAGAACCTGTTTCAATGTTTTGAATAGAAAAGGATTTAAGACTTGAAATGTAACTTTACTGAAAGCTTTTGATAATAAAGTTGTAAAAGAAAGCATGCAGTATCTAAGAGTATGCTAAAACTCTGGTAGCAAGGAGCAGCTGATACACAGAATCAACAAACAGGAAGCCAGCTCTTTCCACTTTATCCATGGCTTCACTGCTGGCAGAAGCCTTGAGCATATGGTAGAGTGTGGAGTGAAATTCAGACTCTTCTTCCAGCTCTTCTGAAAAAGCTTCACTGGTCTCAGTGAGCTTGAGGTTTTGTACCTTCTCACCGTCGAACATGAAAAGCGACCAGTCATTGTCTTTGGCAGAACCCGCTGTGAGATGTTCCCTTGCCTGTTGTAGGAAGAAATGCACGGTGAGGTGAAGCCTGTGCCATGGTCAGAGTACAAATTCTAATTTTTGTGTGTCACATGCATTTAACCTGAGAGGGAGAAAGCCACTGCAGCCTTCAGCAGTGGGGTGTGTCACCTTTCTCCAGCCACCCCTGGGAGTGTTTTTCTGGCTGGGAGAAGTTTTAACCATGTGTTTTAGCTCACAGGTGGAGACAAACCAGCACTGAGGTTGCTTATTCCCTCCTTTGCAGCAGGGAGCAAAAGAAACCCTGCAGGCAGGCCGGCAGTCCCAGCTGTTCTTCAGAAAGCTGGCAGAGCACAGTGCCGATTCTCAAGGGGCCTCTGAAGAGCATGAAGCTCTGTCACCCCAGCTCTGGCTAAAGCCTCCCTCGGTGCCTCACCAGCTCCATTCTCCTCAGCAAGCGTCTTGGTGGCTGTGACCTGTGTCCCCCGAGAGCTCCTGGGGCAGTCTGTGACACTGAGCTGGGGCAGGGGCTGAAGCCAGCCGGGTGAGTGAATTGTTCCTGTCTGACTGGGGAAGGGTCAGTGCTGCTCTGCTCTGGGCCTTTGGTGGGGCTGCACAAACCTTGAACACGACTCGCTCCGGGCACAGGGACATACTTGGGAGAGTACCCTGCTGGGAAAATGTTCACTCCAGCTCTTTTCAAAGCTGCTCTGAGGGCAAAAGGACTCATCCATTTTCCTGCGATGTGGGAAAGCACCTCCTCCTCTTCCACCACTACTGAAGACAACATACACTGATTATCCTGTTGTACAAACCAGTGAAAGCAACTTACTGGTCATGGAAGCTCCTTTCTGGTTTAGGCTTCAGATATTGATATTTTTGCTATGCTGGGTATTCCCCACATCATCTGCTACTCTGGGCTGTGACCTTTCATTTACAGATCCTAAGAAAGCCAGCTTTGTTAGGAATCAGAAATGACACTGGTGCACTGATGTATGCACTAATGAAGAGATGGATAATCACAAGTAGCTTTGAACTTGGAGAAGAAACAAGGAGCATTAGTAACAGACTGCTAGAAATCCCTGTATTTCTCTTGGTAGAGCTGGGAGGAGAGAGGAACCCTTTTCAGCTCTAACAGGTGGAACAGGCTTGAATGCAGCAAGGCAAAACCAGCAGCAAAACTCTGACTGAAACTTTGCAGAGCAAATGCACAGGTGCTGTCTCATAGTAAATAACTGAAATTAAACAACCAGTGCAGTGCTTGGAAAGGAAGAGAGATTCTAATTGCTCTTGTGGAAGCATCCCAAACTCTTAATCAGGGACACTGTAATAAAAATGGGGTTTTTTAACTGCAAATGTATGATTAAAATATTATTGACAGTACCTTAATTTGTATCTGAATGGTTGCAAAGACTGCAGTAACTGTGAAGAGTCCTTCATCCACACCAGCAGGGTGCAATTCCCAGGCCTGATAGGGCAGGTTCAGGTGAGCATCCTGGAGGAGGGCTACTGTATAAAAGGCACCCATGCTAAAGGTGATGCTCTTTTCTTCTGCTTCATAGGCTATCTTTCTGATGCCATCAGTTCTCAACTGCTGGCCTGCACAAAGAGGCTGGAAAGATGTACATGGAAGGCTTCTGCTAGTAATGCTGAAGTAAACAAAACCAAAAAAAGTAATAATAAAAAAACCCTTTAAATCCCCGAATCAATTAACATTCAAGTTCCCAAACTATTTTTGGATTCCAAGTTGGCCCTTATCTTTACAGCTGGATTGTAACAATAGTCCAATTCAAGTATAAATTCCACTATTGAAATTTAAAAGAAATTTATGTCCTAAGTTCATACCTGCAGGATCCCATCGGGCTACCACAGGCGCTTGAAAATAAATCACATTATTGAGCCTCAGGGTGATCTGTACTGCTTCCTGTGTGCCATCTTCAGCTTCTCCTGGGGAATACGGATACACCTCCAATCCAGCATCCAGCAGCTTTGGCAAGAGGAAAGGACAGGTAAGGGGTACATCAGAAAGTGCAGGCTTTTTTCTTTGAGTTCACCTAACCACTGCAAAGCTTTTTTAACGCCCCATTTTAAATGGTTTGCTAATGTTGCACATTTCCAAGTACAGCTCTGAAGGCAGTACAGGAGTGGCTACTGGAGGCCTTGGAGCCCTTCCTGTGCTGCTGAAGGCACCCTCAGGGCAGGGCCAAGGGTGGGCACAGCCATTTCTGACAGAGCCACAGCCTCAGGAAGCAGGAGAGGCACAGGCAGGTGTGATTCCACTCTGTCCCCACCATGGCAGGGGAAGGAGAGGCTGGGAATGAACAGCCTGGGCCTCTCCCCCTGCCCACAGTCCTGCCCCCTGAGTCTGGCTTTTTGTGAACTTTGCTTATTGATGGTTTCCAGCTTCAGAGTGCATCTGTGGGGTAGGTCAGTGCTAGGGGAAACCAGTGCCCAGTGCCCAGAGTCCTCAACCAGCCTGCAGAGCCTGGAGTGAACTAGCAGGGATTTTTGGCACCACTGTGCTTTTACCCTTCACAAATGAAAAATTACATTCCTGCTCCCAAGTCTCGCTCTGCAGCGTTCCGGCCCCATCTGCTGGTGCTCCTCAGCAGCACCCAAAGGTGCAGCAGCAGGAGCTGGGCCATGGGAAGCGCCTCTGCCTTTGGGGCTGAGCTTCTGCCTTTGTAATGCTTCCTATGGGAACAAGGTTTCACTGACAAAATGAGTCCATTATTACCCACAGAAGAATTTCACAAGCACAGTAATACGGTAGGTTCTGGACAGGTTTAGTAAGATTGTATTGATATGAAAAGAAATGAGGCAAATAACTTATCAAAATAAATAAAAATAAGGCACCGAAAGGTCATGGACTGAAGGTGAAAAACATATGAAAATTATGAGGAGGGATTTAACATGAAATACAATTATCAGATAACAAAGATTATTATACATAGAAAAAAATACATATGTATAATATAAAAGAATAAACTTAAGGTTTAATTAATTGGAAAATGTTAGTAAAAGGCAGAAACACTGTGGACAAAAATGGCCATAAATATTTTCTTTAAAAAAGCCAAACCAGCCCACATAAACCATCACAAGGGATGGTACAGGAGAAGTAACTGTTGACAGGAATGAAGAAAAAAGCATTCAACACTGTAAAACATCTACTGTAATTGTTATGAACTTTGCTCCGAGAGAATGAGACCATATGAAAAAATGACAATTCTAAAACACTGTAAAGTGGAGCTAAATTTTGCCAGTATTTTGCAGTTGTTTTATTTAAGTCAGTAGCACAAGAAAACTCACTCTTATCAAACCAAAGGACAACACCACAACACTGAAGACATTTGTAACTTATGTGGGACAGACAAACAGTTTTATTTCCTAGAATAAGGCCCTCTCACTTAAAGCACCCATTTAGGTAATACTCAGTAACACCCCATACTACACCAATGCCTACTGTGATATGCATTGGAATAATCATTTCTCTCTTTGTCCTTGCTTCCCTCTTTGTATCCTTCTGTCCTTCCTGTGTGTTTACCACTCTTTTTATTTGTCCTTCTCATGTTCCTTTTTATTCCCTGTTGCTCTGTCCTGCTCTCTGTGCCATTGAGGAATTAAATCTCCCCAGAGCCTGGCAGATTCATAAAGATTGTGTGCCTCATCCATAAACATATGTAAAATAATACACATATCTATATAAACATGATAAACATGTACATGAGCATAAATAAAGAAATAAAAATAAGTGTGGGGACAAACTCCATTTTTCCTATCTGTCCTGTTATCTCCCCACATGATCTAACAATCATTAATAGATACATCAACAAAACTCAAGTGTTATCAAACTTTCCTATATTTATAAACTTTGCTCATTCACATGGTGATATGGCAGTTTTTCCATGGATCCTGGAATGGCCTGGGTTGGAAGGGACCTTGAAGCGTGGGGTCACTGTCATAGGCTGGTGGCTGTCCCATGGCTTGGGGGCAGGGTGCGGGATGGAGATGAAATAAAAACAACTGGGATGGGCAGCACGACAGAGAAGAATTAAATAGGAATAGGGACAGAAGGATCCAGTGAGAAACAATGGCACAGGGAGCAACAGGGAATAAAAAGGAACAAGAGAAGGACAAATAAAAAGAGAGGTAAACACACGGGAAGGACAGAAGGATACAAAGAGGGAAGCAAGGACAGAGAGAGAAAATCACCACAGCAGGTGGGTGTGGGGGGAAGGTGCAGCAGAGGAATGGAGAAAGTGAGGGATGGGCAGCAGGACAGAGGGTTATGAAGAGAAGAATACATCGAGGGAGAAGGACTGAGCAGCAGATGCAGACAGGTACAGGCAAAAGGACAGTGAGATGGTGTCCCAGATGTATTCCATGGCAGTTGTCTTCTGTTAAGTGGGCAGTTTTCCTTATCTCTTTCATAACCAGTTCTCCCCCCGGGGAAACATCTACTGATAATGGGCTGTTGAATGTCACTGCATGGCTGATAAAAGTTACAGCATCCCAGTGTGAGATGCTGGGTCCAGAGGGAGGAGCCAAGCATTCCTACCTGATATAATCTGGGTTTTTGGGACACCAGACTCAGCTTTTCCGCTGGATTTCCAGGAGGACTGCATCCATTCCAATTTGGACTGCTACCAACACCCTAACCTAAAAGGGTCTGTCAGTGGTTTTTCTTTTGTATTATTGCATGCATTTTGTTTTCTTTTTCACTTTTCCTAATAAATTGTATTTCTGACTTGGAGTGTCTCACTGGTTTTGTTTTCAAACCAGAACAGATGGACAAAGAAATACCGTCACGGTGCATGACAAAGGAAAAAGAAGAGGAAGAGAGGAAGGAAGAAGGAACGATAAAGATGTGAGCCTCTCCCTGCTCCAGCTGTGAAACACACCCTGGTGATTCCCATGTATTATGGCTGTCCTGTGAACTGCAGCCTGGTGTCTCACTCTGGGCTAATCTAGCTTCACAAGACAGCATTTAATTTTTTTTTTTGAGTGATTCAGAAAGAAAATTTACTCTGCATCATTCAAGTAAATCCATGTGATCTTGAGGCAAAAGCTGGATCTTTTCTTCTGTAGAAATTGACACACTCCTACAACTCTGATAATATGGATACATTCTAAATGTGCCCCATAGGAAATGCAGTTTTGCCTGCTATTTGTTTGTTTGTTTAAAAAAAAGAATTACCTGGAATTAATGACTAAAATGCAGTAAGATTCAAGAAGGTGGAAAAAATTACAGTGAAAAAGAGTTGTTTATTGACTGAGCTGGTACCTATGTTTCATATGCTGAACAAATTAAGCTTGCTAAATCCCTGTTGTAGAAGTTTACATTTCATAGAAACAAGCTGTTAAAAGCTAGGACTGAGAAGAACATTCCAATGACTGAAGTTCCAAAGAGCACTCCTGTCTAATAAAGTATTTCTTGATACCATGCAGCCTGCAACAGGATTTTAAAAATCACACTGAACCTGACTGAATAGAACTAAACTACTTTTGTTAGCTGGTTTGAAGAACTTGTGGGAAAAAAAAAAAAAAAAAAACAAGCTACATAAGGCAGAACACACTGGTTTTAATTTTTTTATGTAGCTACCACACAGAAGACCTGTTTTTAAATGCACCTGCTTTCAGATGGATAGGAACTCATAGACTAAGAATCAAAATTATTTACATAGTATCAGAAAGCTGTGTTTAATCATCATCAAAATACATTAGTTTTTGCTTTTCCATCTGTTTAGGGAATGCGGAAAGAGCCTCCAGGGCCTAAAATCTGGCAAGGCAGTGAGACTGCAGCACACAAATGCCATGGCCACACCCTGGTTCCCGAGGAGAAAGGTGACTGGAGCTACAGGTGTGTTCCATGCTGGTTGTAGGGAAGGTGCTCCATTTCAGGACTGCAAGCTTCAGAGAGAGAAGAGAGAAAATTGGCATTCTGAGCAGGCAGCAAAATGTTTGAATGTGTGTCAAGCACATCCTGGAAGTGCTTGGGATCTGATCTGAGGCTCTCTTTTTAAGGAGACTGATGGAATTTAGGCTTGGTTTAGGGGTTTTATGTGGTGGAAAAGTTTTTTTTTTTTTTAATTTGTGTTTTTAAAGAAAAACTTAGTAGTTTTTTGTTGTTTGGTTTTAAGATAGATAGTTCATAAGTTATTTAAAAGATTTTTTTTTTTTTGTTATTGTGGTTTGGTTAGTAGTTTTGGTAGAGGTATACACACTTTTGACACTTCTTTTGTTTTTTTGATTTTTTTTTTCCATGCTTTTGGTTGTTGTTATTTTTTATATGGTATATTATGTAAAAAATGTTTATAGTTTTTCTTTAATACTTATTATTTATATTAAATGGTGTTTTTTTATTTTAAACTAATTTGTAAGTGTTAACATTACTAAAAACGTGGAGGTAAGGAAGAAGAGGAAGGACAGGACTAGCTAAAAATTTCTGTATTTTAAAACTTTTGACTCTTATGTATAAAGTAAAAACCCTCCTGTATAGGTGTTAAAACTTTGTTGTATAATACTAAAAAATCCTTTCTTCTACTTTGTAACTGTTTTTATTATAATATTTAAACTTTTGGGACTTTTTGTTCTTCTTGTAAAGTTGGTAAATCATTCTATGGCTTAAACTTAAAATTACAGCTGTTTTCAGCTGCCTGCTAGGGTCTTAAATGCTTTTGACCAGGGCCTGGAACCTCCAAAAATGTCTGAGGGACATTTTGAGTTCCAACAGGAGACAACAGCAGGACAAGCACTGGACACACAGTGCCAGCTCTTCCCTGCTCCCCTGCATCTTCCTGCGTCCATACATTGAGTCTGAACCAAGATCATTTGCAGAGAAGGAGAAGATGGAACTTCATACAAGATCCTGCAGAAAGAATTTTCTGTCATTTTGTCACCCAGCAGAAATACAAGATGCTGGATGGAAAGTCCAGTGTTTTGCCAAAAAGAACAAAGACTCCAGCTTTTTGAATCTGACATCTAGCTACAGCAGAACAGAATGTGGATCCCAGGAGGATGGACTGGCTTTGTGCACTGGTCAGGCACTGGAATTGTTCATAACTGCAGACAACTGAACACCAAGGAGTAAATCCTTTCTTCTTGATTCCGACATCCTCATTCTTTCGGTCCACGAACTGCTGCATCTGAACTGTCAGCCCAAAGCACATGAAAGATGCAGGCCTGGTTTTAGAAGATGAACTAATGACAACTGTTTTGTTATTCTCCAGTTGAAGATACTGCCCTGCTCTGGAAGAGCAGTACAGAATACAGGGCACAAAAAACCCAAACCGAAACACAAACATGAGGACATCCATATTACAGAACTCTGATGCCTGCTTAAACTCCAGAACTGTCAGGGAACATTTCTCCCACCTCTCCTCTCTGCTACCTGCTTTATGTCCCCCAGCATGGGGTTCATCACTGTTTCTCTATCATTTGCAAAGGGCCACATCCCAAGAGCCCCAAACCCAATACTTCCCTCCCTCAACTGGACTTGATGATCCAGATGGGTCCCTTCCAGCTGGGAATATTCTGTTCTGTGATTCCAGCACAGGTCCAGTGGACGAGAAGAGGCTGCGCTGAAACAGGATTTCCTACACTCCTGGGAATGATGAGATAAACCTCCAAGGGAAAGGAAATACAGGATAAACCAGGTGGTTGGTATTTTACACACTTCCTTTGGGAAGACAGACCTGAGCTGGGAAAGGTCAGCCACATGCTTTTCATTTTGTTTCCATGACCATAATAACATCACAGCCTGGAGCCGCGCTAGGTAGTGCTGCAAAGGGAATTATATCCATTAGTTTACAAACTGAGAGACTGAAACTACTTTGGAGACACAGATATGTACCTATTTGCCTATCTAAAGAGAATATTTAATTTTCCATGAATAAATTTAGGAAGCCTGTAATGAGAACTGGCCTGAACTTGCTCAATGAATTTTCCTTTTAAAGGCAAAGGCAGTATTTTGTTCAGTGGGTTAGATCCAAACAGTGAATTACAACCTGAACTGCTCAGCTGAGGGGAAGCTGAACAAGTCTCTCTTGCGAGACACTCCTTTGAAATGAGCCTAGTTTGATTCAAAAATATACAGCCTTTTGAGCATTACATGGTTTTATGGAACAGATTTGGGCAAGGGGCTTAGAGGGACTCTGGTCCTGTGAGGGACTGGTTGGACTGCTCCCACCTGCTCTCCAAAACTGTCTGAATTTGGAAGGATCATGGAATCATAGAATGGTTTGGGTTGGAAGGGACTTAAAAGATCCCAGCTGGCCCCTCCTGGGGCAAAGCAATGCACAGAGATGGGGGAGGAGACACTCCACTACCTTGCAGCCTCTCCTTATTTGAATAATATATTTTGGATAATATTGTCACAATCCTTATTTGTTTGGATTGTGACAACATTATTTACTTTATCTATAAATATCCCTCTGGCATGGGGAATAATGCACTGGATGATGTTTTCCAGATGGTCTCATATTCCTGGGTGAGGTGATCCCCTGGCATCATTAAGAGAGGGAAGAAAACGGGATCTGCAGGCCCACACATCATTTGCAAGTGGTCTTAAAATAATTCCATGTCTCTCCCTGCTCTCAGGACAAAGCAGGAAGAGCCAATTCCCTGTATTTTGTTGTGATTCCCAGGTTGAGACACAACACCCCTCAAAATCCATATCCTGAAAGAAAACTCTCAGGCACACAGGAATCAGTGGCTTTTCTTTTCTGCTTTTTTCCCCTCAGCCTTTCCTTAATTTTTCTCCACAAAAAATGCTTTTTCTTTTAAGACGGGGAGAGATTTGAGGATTAGGAAATTGAAAACTTTGCTGCTGCTCCTTATTATGTTGGGTTATTTTTGGTTTTGGTTTGTTGTTTTTTTTTTTAATTTCTCACACTTGTTTCACCACAAAGAGCTGTGCAAGGCAGGCATTTGAAGTCACCATCGCTGTTCCAAACACCCAGTGTTTTTCCAAGGCCTTTGGAAGGGGCAGCCTGACCAGGCAGCCAGTGGACCATGCCACGATTAGCTGCCATTAGGTTGTGCAGGTGAAGTGATTTGCCTCCTGTGGCAGGACAGGCAGGATCACCTGGGGCGTGCCATGGAACTCCTTGGCTGCGTTCCCCAGGAGCCTCCTTGACAGAACCCAGGCCTGGTTCAGGGGTTCCGTGTGGTGGAAAATTCCCTCCTCCAAGCCGTGCTTCCAAAGAAAACTCAGCAGTCTCTTGTTGCTCGGTCTCAAGGCAGTTTATTGCAAGCTATCTAAAAGATTTTCTTCTCTGGCTGCTGTGGTTTGCTCAGCAGCTCAGGCAGAGGCACACACACACCCTGACATCCTCTCTGACTCCCAACTGCTTCTTCTCTCCCTGCCCCTGTATATGGTACATTATGTGCTACAGGTTTACAGTTTTTCCCCAATACCTACTACCTATATTAAATGGTGCTTTTTTACTCTAAACCAATCTGGAAGTGCCAGCATCACCAAAAAACATGGCGGTAAGGAAGAAAAAAGAGGAAGGACAGGACCGGCCTACATTCCTCCATCTTAAAACCTCTGACCCCATGTACAAAGTAAAAAACCCCCTGTACAAGTATTAACACCCCCCCCCCCCCCGTACAACACTAAAAAATTCTTCCCTCTACTTTGTAACTACTTCTACTACAATATCTAAACTTTTGTGACTTCTTGTTCTTCCTGCAAGGTTGGTAAATCATTCCATGGCTCAAACTCAAAATCACAGCTGTTTCCAGCTGCCTGCCAGGGTCTCAAATGCTTCTGACTAGGGCCTGGAACCTCCAAAAATGTCTGAGGGACATTTTTAGTGGCAACACCCCGTGACATTCCTTCAGGGTGGGACAGAGGGGACAGCTGGAGCTGCAGAGCTGGGAGCTGTAGGAAGGCCTGAGGGGCAGTGTCCTGTGCAGAACCAAGATGTGTGCAATGAGATGCTCTGTCCCTGCACCTGGGATACCCTCTGGACACACAGGGATGCTGAGCAGGTGCTCTTGCAGGGGTCAGCGGGGTACAGAGCAGCTGGATCAACACCCTGAGGAGACTCCTGTGGGTGGTGTTATCCCACAGAATCCTGTTGGAGCAGGGAGGAGAGCTGGGCTCTGGAGTGGAAAAGAACAAGCAGAATTAGCCAGGTGCCCTGTACAGGTGTGCAGCAGCTTTGTGCTAACCACACGAACTCAGGGCACACAAACCAAACCCTGGCCAGATTATCCAAATATATTGTGCAAATCCAAGCATATATTCTTTTGTACTGTAATAATCCTGTTGATTCGTTGATTCATTGGGGGGAAACCAGAAAGTCAGCCAATAAGGGGAAACAAGTAGATGCCTCTGGGTGGCTGACCTCACACTCTAGACCTCCAGGTGGGACACAAACCTGCATCCAGCACTGAGCCATCAGCCTGAGAGAAATCCTTAATGTCCAAAATTTGGAAGCTAAGAGCTGGGAAACGAAGATGCCCCTGTGCCTGATTTGTCTCAGGTGTCCTCAAGGCCCCAGGAGGGGTCTCCACTGTTATTTTTACAGATTAGTGAGCACATAAGGGCACCTCTGGGCTCAGTGACCATGACAGCTGAGAGCACTGGCTCCTGCTCCTGACATGCTGGCAGCCACTTCAGGGAGAGCACTGGGAAGCCCCTTTGGAGCTGTCATGGTTCACAGCCTGGCATGCTGAGAGGCTGCCCCAGGTCAGTTCCTGTTTGATTTAATTCCCTGCTCTTTTGGGAGCTGCTTCCCAGGGGTCTGCAGCTCCTTGCAGGGTGAACAGAAGGGGCTGGCAGTAGGTAATCTGTGTGTGAGGGCAGCTGCTGGGGGCAGCTCCCAGACCCTGTGCCCTGCCCTCAGCAAAGCCTCACTTCCCTGCAGGTCTCTGTGCCATTTTTTATCCCAGTTCTCTCATGGTTTTTGGATGGTTCTCCCTCCCCAGGGGTGCTGGCAGGGCCATTTCCAGCTGTGGGAGCAGTGGGGTGGCTGTGCCCTGGGCAGGAGCACCAGCCCTGGGCATCAAGCAGTGCCTGGCCACAGCGCTGGCCATGGAGCTGAGCAGAGCAGAAGGGCTGTAAAACACAGGAGAGGCTTGGCCCATGCCTGTGGTGTTTCTGGTTGGAGAAGAGCAGCCCTGGAAGTGTTTAGGGAGCAGGGAGGACAGGGGGAGGATGCACCGAGAGAGACCAGCCTGGCCATGCTGCAGCTGCCTGCTATCCACACCAGGAGTATTCCCAGCTCAGCCACTCTGGAAGGAGATGGAGCTGCATTTTTTAGGTGCCTCTACTCACAGATTACCAGGGCTGGAAAGAGGCTGGCACAGGGGCTCTGTCCTCAGCACGGGATGGCTCCAGGGGGGAGATCTGGGCTGGCAGTGCTGATGCATTGCAGGGAAGTCCCCACTGTTGCTGCTCCCAGGGCCAGTTGCTGCATCAGAGACAAAATCAGAGCTGTGGCCCCTGCTCATCCTGGCATTTGCCACCTTAGAGTCACTAGATGGAAACCTGGGGAGGGGCGTGGGTTCCTGTGCTTCCCTTGGAAATGGAAACCACAGCTTGGGAAAGATCCTCTGGCCTTCACCTGTGCACGACACTCACGAGAGTGGTCTATCCCACTGACCACCCCCGAAACACCACTACCACGCTGCACAGCTCTGCTGCCTTTAGCTGCACTTCATTTCAGCTCCGTTTTATTTTGGTTCACCTACTCCAGATTGGCTGTTATTTTCTGGCTGGAGCCGGGGAAAGCAAAACTGTGGAACGCTGATGGAGGCTCCCGACTGCCACAGCTCTCGGAGGAGCCTTCTGTGGTGGGCTGCTGACGTTCCCCCCCCACACAGCCCCCCGAATAATCAGGCTAGCTCAGAGGTCAGAGGCTGTGAGGGGAGGAATATCAGGAGATGGTAAAGATTTCCAAAAGAGGCTCTTACCCCGAGATAAGTTGGTTCAGCTCTCTTTATTCTGTGATGTCCTTGTGGAGAGCGGGGCAAAAGAGAACGAACAGGAAATGTCAGGGGTCTATATAGACTTTAGACAGGGTGGGCTTCCCTGGCTCTCCGCCAACCCCGTTGGGGCAGGAAGGAGAGATCCAGGGGTTATCTTGATCAGAGTCACAGGGTCCTGGGGAAGGGGAAACAGAATGTCCATGAGCTCACTGTAACAG
This sequence comes from Taeniopygia guttata, assembly GCF_048771995.1. Taxonomy (NCBI): domain Eukaryota; kingdom Metazoa; phylum Chordata; class Aves; order Passeriformes; family Estrildidae; genus Taeniopygia; species Taeniopygia guttata. Next base: position 63,769,331 of record NC_133025.1, read on the forward strand.
GCAGCTTCAGGGAAAGCATGGTCACTGCAGTGCCACAGGGCAGGGCACAGCCACAGGTCCCCTCTGCAGGAGCCTCCATCACCAGCCCGAAGGCTGCATCCCCTCCAGGCTCTTCAGACGGGAAAATTGAGCGCCTGTCTGCACTTCCCGCTCATGGCAGTGTGATTGATCCCTAATCCTACCGTGCTGCTGTAGACGAGGGTGTTTTAGCTGCTGCTGTGGGTTTAGGGCAGCCCTGGCTGCTGGCAGGTGAGCACACACCTCAGCCCCGCTCAGGGCTGAGAGCCCTGCCGTGTTTACCGACTCCATGGCTACTGCAGAAAACCGCTCCGGTTTTCCTGCCCGCTTCTCCTTCCTTATCAGCCCCGGGCTGGCTAAGGATGAATGATTAGAGGTAACACGGCAAATATTACACCCCTGCTACTAATTCTGCTTTTCAAATGGAGATCAAACAACATTTAACCTGACACAATGGCCAGGAAGGACGCTGGGGCTGTTGAAAGACCATTAAGCTTTAAGGAGAGGATGAGCTGCAGAAAATGTTCCGTAATTAACTCAGCCACCCACAGCCCGGTGGAAACCCGGGAAACCTCAGTAAACACCGGCAGTTCTGAATGTGAACAAAAGGACTCTATTTCACCGGTTAAATACTCACTCTAAACTCGGTAAGTGCTGTGTGCTGGCATTGGTTGTCTCAGGGGGAGTGAAAATCTTCCGTGGATCTGTTTTTCCCTGGTGTTTTGGTGAGTTTGTTGTATGCCCCATCCCATAGTGGAATAAATTTCCCTGGGGATGAGTAGTTTCTGCTTTACATAAGTGTTGTGGGATTTTTGGCTCATAGGGCACCTCTAGCACCTGGCAAGGTCAATGCTTAAGCATCTGCTAATCCTTGAGATTTGGGCTCTGGCTCAGGAGTCTGGAGCTCTGCCCAGGCAGACCAGAGTGCACCTAAGTGGGACTAAGGAGGGATGCTACCAACAAGAAAACCAGGCAGGTCTGCTGGAATTCAGCCAGACAAACACGAAACGCCTTGCACCACACAAAGTAAGAAAAAAACTCTGTTCAATGATTATTGTGATCCGGCTGATGAGCACACAATGTACCCACGCCTATTCCTCCACCTGAAGATTTTTTTGTTTGTTTCACAGGCTAGTTTTGGTGACTCGGAAATCTCAGTCACATGCTGCTTTCAGACTGGTACAGGTTTCATATCAAAATGATTCACCTCTTTCAAGAGGAAACATTTAAATGAAAACGTCCAACTCAGCAAAGCTCCAGCACTCAGACTAGACCATCTTCTTTCTTGCATTAGCACCTCGGAGGAGCAGCCCTGCATCAATAATGAGCCAGGCACGTTTTCTGGAAATGGACTTTAGCATCTGTTTATAGTCCTAAATGTATTTTACTTCCAAATAGCCTCTGAGTAGAGTGATTCACATCTGAAGAGCCATGAACTGCTGCAATACAGCAAATATCCTTAAGGACCAAGGAGGAACAAAAGGCTTATGAAGACCTTTATTTATGTTGGAACACAGTGGCCAGTTGGATTTAGGGGGTTCTCACTGCCTTATTTACCTCCACACCCCACAGTGGTTTAAGTGTGAAGCACAGAGCTTTTTGTCTCACATGCTGCAGCTGCTTCCCTGCCTTCAGGAAAACTCCACTTTATGGCGTGAATGGTAGCATCAGTCTGACAAGAAATAAATGTTTACAAATAAATGTAAACAGAGAGGTGGGGGCAGTCAAACACTGGGTGTTTGTAACTTGATCTCGGTACCCGAATCAGAGCCACCTGATTTATGGGAACTGGCAGTGCTTACTGACCGCAGCGTTACAGGTCTGGGCTCTTACTTGTAGCTATGAAATTCATCCATTGCTGTAATTGGTGGAGTTACTTTGGGATTTTCCAGTGATTCAGGGCTTTCTGGCATTTCTTTCAAACTGGGGCTCTGGCAGGAAGAAATGACTTTTAATGAGTATTGAAAATAAAAGGAAGTATGGTGAGGTGAATTAAAAATACACAAAAATGTTACAAATTTGACACTTTCTACACAAACATTTTCCCTCCAACTCAAAACAAATACTCCTTTTGAAATGGCATTTGAATATGGTTAAATCTATTTAAATGTGATAGAAATTAAAATTATTTGATACAATCAGCATGACACTTTCCAATATGATCCAACCAATTTGGTGGTAATGATTAATTCAGTACTCTCTAACTTTGGGTTTGGGCCAGGGAAAGCTTTTGCAATCTCAGGCTCCTGCAAAAAGGGACAAACAAGTACTTAATTTCCATATACTCAAATGTTTCCATGTCTCCCTGCTGCCAGCTGTAGTTACAAGGGAGTTGCTCTTAGGGATTCTTGGACCGGGGAGAAAGCTGCAGCTAGGCCATTATTGTGCAGAGCAGGGGTCTGCTGGCCTTTTGTCTGTGGTAGAACACCTCACTTTGGGTTTAAATTATGTAACAGCCATCCTGCCTTCTCTCTGAAGGTACCACGCTGTTCCAATTTCCTTCAGTGCTCCAATTTCTCTCATATCACATCTCCATTATTAATCCACTTGCTGGACATGATGTTTATTATCATGCCTGACTCAACTGGCAAAATGTATCAGAGTGCATAAACCAGGGTTGGTGCACACTGAACAATAAATATTATAATGTCCTAATGCCTCTAAAAGGCTTTCTCTGTTTCTGCCAACTTCATTTTTTTTAAAGAAAAGCTCTTATTAGAGGCTTGGGAACTTCATTCCAAGGTGTGAGTGTCTGCAAGCAAAGCTTCTCACTGGTTTTATTCTTCTTTCCTCTCACAGAAACTTGATTAAAAAAAAAAAAAAACAAAAAAAACTGGGAATGGGAACATACTCCAGTGTCCATCCCATTGAGACTGATAGGGAATACCACGGCACAAAAAAATGCAGGGGTTTTAAGGGTCTCACTCTGCAATCTGGCTCCTGGCAGGAGAACACCAGAGAAGGGCTGCTGGCAGCATCACAAGAGGGTTTGATCTCATTTTCCAAAGGGAGGAAAAATTTCTGTTTGGCTAAAAGCAAAGTCAGAAGAGACCCCCTGAGCTGTGTGCAGGCAGCCCTTGGCACGTCCCCGCTGCCCTGCCGTGTCCCCAGCCGCTCACCGGCTGACAGACGACATAGGAAACTGCTCATCAAACAAAATCCGGACCAAAAGCTTGAAAACTATTTTATTCAGGCGATTTGCAGCTGTCAAACTAGCTCGGAGGTGATGATGCCACTGCTGTGCCGGATGCTTTGGAGAGTGATTTACACCTTGCTGTGCTCTCCACGGGGACTTGGGGTAGATTTTTTGCTTCCCAGACCCCGACTTGGCTCGCTGAGACCCCGCATACCCCAGCCCAGACCTGTGAGTACTGCTCCCGCTTCAAGTTTCAGGAGCTGATGGTAAAACAGCCCGGAGGCACACGTGTGATCTGAATCCTGCTGGTTGGCTACATCTCCATGTCCAGAAACTAAGATTTTACCATCCCTGCTGTAGTAACCCCAGGGGACATAAATACTGGCTCTGGAACTCTTATGGAGAGAGATCTGAGCTCCAGACCCTCCTTCTCCACCTTGTCACCTCCCCGCGGGGTGTCTGCGTGTGGCGGTGCTGCAGGTGCTGTGCTTGCCCTACGAACCCCCGCAGGATGCTCCAAGGAGGATGGATGAGCACTGACACCTTCAGCAGCAGCAACTCTCTCATTAATTTAAATTCTGCTCAGCTGCACACACAAAAATATCTTGAAATCTCTTTTAACTTAAAATTTAAGACCTGTTCTGATAAAATAAATAACGTATTATTGGTGGGGACAGATTACTTGATCGCGGAGAAAGCGTTTTTGTTTGCAGCAATGTCAGTATTTCTGTGGTGGAAAGGTTTGTCACAGGTACAACATTTGTAACACCTTAGTAACACATGGGAATCAAAACACGGGGCTGGAAGGCATCTCTAAAGAACTCGTGTTTAACTCTTGCTCCAGGTAGGAACATCTCTGTCTAAACCATGCTTGGTTGTATCACCTAAGCTGCTTCGCAAAATCTCTGGTGAATTCCAATGCAATTTACTCCACCCTACAGCAGCCTAGCAGTCAGTGGTGCTTTTCTAAATGAAAGCCCAAATTTTCCTTCTTTGTTCATACTCATTAAGAACTTGTTAAGCAATCATTGTCAGGAATTTAACAGAAAAGTTCCTCCTGCTTGAGGGTATGTTTGAAACTTGCTTTGCTACACGTCAGCAGTTCAGATACGGGCTGCCCTTTTTTTTTTTTTTTTTTTTTTTTTTTTTTAAGTACAACCTTCAGTTTCCTATCTTTAGTGTAGGATCTCCCTTGGCGTCAACAGGTGTGGGAAGTTTCCGCCTTCCCCTCCTCCTCCTCCTCCTCCTGCCCGTAATTAGCGGCTCCTGATGTCGGGATGTCTCCGGCCAGGGTGGGTCACGCTGCCACGCATCGCCACTCGAGCGAGACAACACAGGTACAGCTGCGAGGGGACGGCTCGGGTTACCTGGCCAAGGGGTACAGCACAAACTCCCGCAAGTGAGAAAGGAGAGAGCGAGATGGGAAAAAAAAAAAAAAATTCCTTGTGACAATTTTAAGTGGCACAGTGGGAATTTAAAACCCCGGAGCGCCCGGCCGAAAGCGGCGGTGCCGGGGGTGCGGTCGTTCCGCGGAGCGCCGCCGGGGCTCAGGGAAGGGACGGGTCCTTCCCGGGGAGTCTCCCCGACCTGAGCTGACCTGAGGGGCGGCCCCGGGAAGGGCATCCCGGTCCGCTCCGGTCCGGCGGCGGGGGCGGCGCCGGGGCTGCGGGACGGAGCCGCGCTCTCGGCCGAGGTGAGCCGGGGGATGCGGGGCTGGGCTGGAGCAGGGCTGGAGCAGGGCTGGGCGGCTTGGCTCTCATGGCCCGCTCGGGGAAAAGGTTGTTTTTGTACCGGGGAGGTGAGGGTCGGAGCGGCAGCGGGACCCCGGCAGCGCCGGGCCGGCTCTGTGCGGGCTGCGGGGCAGCTCTCAGCGCTCCCTCAGGGAGGGGCGGCGGCTTTTCAGCCGTGGGGTGTGGAGGGCAGCCCCTCACGGGTCTCCCGCAGCCCTGCGGGGTTTGTCCGGGGCAGCGGGGAAGGGGCGAGTGAGTGCGACCGTGCCCGCCTGTGCCGCCGGTGCAGGGGCTCCATCCTGCCCCAGGAGCACCGCTGGGACCCTGGAAGCTCTGGCAGGACGAAGAGGAAGGGGTCAGCTGGGAGAAAGGCGGAATTCCGCTCTGCCAGCGGTGACTAAGAGGTCTGGCTTGGCTGGGATGGTGGAAAGACATCAGAACTGGGAGCGGGGAGGGTGCAGTTGGCTGCCGTGCTCCCCGGCAGACGTGCTCTGAAAAACGTCGGAGTCTGGACAGGGCTAAGGTCTGAGGAAGAAAGATGGAGATTCACAATAGAACTGTAGGAGAGAGAGAAGAGAGCACCTACTAAAGAGGTACAAAAAAAAAATATATATATATATATATACAGAACTCTTGTAACTGTAGTAACCTAAAACTATTAATGCTGCTGAAAGAAGACGAGTTTAGAAGCTCTGGCTAAAAATGAACCATCCTGGTTAAGTGAACATGTTGCCTTCTAATGCGTGAGAGGTTTCTCAGAATAGGCTGGATGTTTCTTAACTCTGAAGCAACCGGTGGTTTTGTGTGGGATTCATGTTATTCCCCTATTATCCATGGGGCTTGTTGCAAGGGAAGCCAGAACAGGAAATCTCAAGAAACTCAAATACCTCTGTATTTCGATTTTGTAGTAATCCCAGCAGCATCTCGAGTCAGTGGCTCTGTAGGAGGAAACACTGACTGGTGAATGCCCTTCTCTTGTTCATGTGCCCTGTTTGACAGCACACAAATGGCCATTCCCCTCGAGGGCAGGAGTGTATGGAGTTGAGTAAAAAGCAGCCTGCCTGCCAGGGTCAGCTTTGGGTGTGCAGTTCAGGGAGCAGCTCTCCCTGTGCCTCAAGGTTTCCTTCCTATGGGATTTCTACTGACTCTCGGGGCATTTGCTCTCTCCATCCAAGCTCTATGGCTCTAATGAAGTTTTTCCTGTTTGGGGGCATCACTGTGCCAAGTTACCATGCACTGAAGTTCAGTGACACCAGAAGGATGCAGCCTCCTGGATGCCTGCTGTAGAACTTTTTTTGTGCCAGTATTTGTGTCTGTCTAACCGGTGTCTGTGCCACAAGGAAGAACATTCAAACCTTCAGCAGAAGCAGCCTTTTGCTGGTTTAGCTTTAGCAAGGCTGGTCAAGGCAGGTTCAGAGAAGCACCAAGGAAGAGCCTGAGGATGGAGGGAGCGGGGCCACTTCCTTTAGCAGCAATCAGCCCTCACCTTGGCTTTGTTGTCAGCAGATATTTTGGCACAAGGTGCTTATGAGTGATTCTTCCATCTTGCTTTCATTTCATTTGGTCTCTAGAATAGAGAGAAACATTTGTGCCAGTCACAGTCACCATGAGAAACCATGCCTGTTGCCTGTGTAGAGGTGAAACCAGGGGAGCAGGATATCCATGTGCTGGATGTGCCTTGCTGTTCGTGCCCTGGTGGTTTGGATCAAGTTACAGTATGTGATGGCAGGAGAGACTGGGGACAACCCTCACGTCTCTACTGGCAGCCCCCCAGTAAATCAGCATAGCTGTGCTGTTACTCAGCTCCCTAAGGGTTCTGCTTCCCAGGTTTGTGAAAAACTTGGACTGTGTCTTCTGGATTTGTGGTTCCTTTCTCTGCTCTCATCAGGGGAGTGTGTTTTACTCCTAATCAAAAGAACACTAAAACACCTCAAGTTGCTGGGTTGTTCAGGTTCCAGGACACAGATCTTCTTTTGGGTGGTGTTTTCACTGGGAAACAGGTGACGCTACCACCTCACTTCTTGTAACTCGTTTTTTCCTGTCTTCACTGACTTTAATAATTATCTTAAACGGTGGCTGGAAACTCCACCCGACAGTTTAAATGAGGTCTGCTGGAACTTCAGATTATGGCATTGTGAGCCAACCACTCCCCTATTAGCAAAGGATTAAGTAATGTTTATTTCAGTTTTTCTCCTAGAAAGGAAAATATTCACAATCTGCTTTATAATTTCATAACAGCTCCTGTTATGTCTGTTAATGTCTCCCAATATTTAATGAGTTCAACCTTGCAGTTGCACTGTCAGATAGGAAAGTACTTTGTCAAGACTCATAGGAGGTAAATTGTGAGACAGAAAAACAACCCCTGAGATCCTTGAAGAAATTTAGACATTGACTTCAGTATAGTTTCAAATCAGAGATGACACTTTCTGCTTCAGTTCTAAGTGACCTGCTCCTTGGTCTGTAAGAAACCTCTTCCAGAGCAGCAAAAGAAGCAGAGGTCCCTTCAATCCACTGTAGTCTACTGTTAGACCATCTTTCCTTGTAGCTAACAGTGATACAGTGAGATATCAGAGTTTTCTCACTTCCTGATTGGGTGGTTTTGCCTTCTGTGTTCTCATGGTCTCCTCAGACGTGCCACCAAAGGGCAGCTCCTTTTCTAGCCATGTGCCAGTATTCTCTTGAGCTGTGAGGGTTAGAACAGTGTTTAGTCTTAAATTTTATACCCCAGCACACAAGAGCCTGCATGGCTTCCTGCAGAAACGCAGTAACAGGAAACTACTGTTTGGAAGCTGTTGGTGGCATGGAGCTGTATCAGTTTCACTGCTTGCATCTGTCCTTTTGTCTCTTTGCCCTTTCCAGAAGCTTTACACAGCCAAATTCTGCCATCCCTTTCATTTTAAGTATTGATGAGGGGTTTATGTAGCTGCTTTCTGAAAACTAAAAGCTATGAAGTACAAAGTGCTCCTTTGAGTTAAAGAAGACCTAAAAGATGGCCTACAAAAAAAAAAGGTGTTGGGAAACTTTTCTTGTCAGGGTGCTGAGAATGATTCTCCTATGTTATTTTGGAAAGTGAGATACCAGAGCTTTCTTCTCTGTTGTGGAGTTCCATCTTCTGTCCTGCCTCAGAGCTCAGGGGTTGTGGGTTGGTGGTCACCTCTCATTCCTGAAGCCATCCTTCAATAGCTGCTGCTCCCCAGTGTCTCCTGTGCTGGGCTCAAGGGCTGTGGCAGAGTGGGGAGGAAGGCGTCGAGCAGAACAGTGTTGGGGAATTATGCAACTGCCATGACAAAGTGAGGAGGCCACAGGCCATCCTGAAGGGTGTGGATGAAGATTCAGAAAAGTAAGAAAAAAAAGAAGAATGGGCTTCAGATTGCTGCAGGTGTTTTTGAGCTGGGAGGCAGGTTACAGCTCCCAGATGCCTGGCATGCTGTTTTCTGCAGCAGGGAGGGCTGGCTGGCTGTGCAGTTCCTGCTGCTGGGGCTTTGCTGCTCTGCTGTCTGGTGCAAGTAAATCTTACTTCTCCATTCATTGCATAGGCACAGAAATATGAGGAAGACATCAAGCCGTGGTGTTTTGTTTGGTTTTTTTGAACCTTCAATTGAGAGACAGTCAAGATCAGGTGAGATCCTTGCAAGGACATGCAGAATCTTCCATTTCAACAAGTGGTCTTAAGACTGGCAACACAATTTTGTAAAGGTTAGAAAATTAGTCTTCCTGGGGCTTTTTGGGTAATCCCAGGTACCCCTGAATAGTGAGGAGCAGATGTCACCAGAGGGTCCTGCTGCCCCACACCTTGGTGGCCTGGGCCCAGGGCAGGCAGCTCATACCTGCACAGCTCCCTGGAGGGCTTTGGGAAAGCTGCAGGGCAGAAATGACACTTCCCTGCCAGCCCTCTATTTGAGTAGAATCAGCTGAGTTGGCAGGAACCCATAAGGATCATTGAGTCCTACCCCTGGCCCTGCACAGGACACCTCAACAATCCCACCCTGGGCTGAGAGCATTGTCCAAATGCTCCTTGAGCTCTCTCAGGCTTGTGCTGTGACCAAATCCCTGTTGAGGAGACTGTTCAGTGCCCCAGCACCCTCTGGGTGAAGAACCTTTTCCCAAAACCCACCCTAACCCTGCCCTGGTACAGCTCCAGCTGTTCCCTCCAGTAGTTTAGCCCTGTGTTCATTTGAGCAGGCAATCACAATTTCAGTGTTAGAAATCTCTGCTCTTGATCAGATTCTCTGTGTAAGTGCCATGTGGTGCATGAACAGTATGGAATTTTAAAAGGATGCATTTGGGGAGCTCACCAGTGATCCTGATATGCCCTGTTTGAGCTAAGTGCAAATGGGATATTCTTATGGATTGCGTAGAAGTGAACAGAACCAATTACATTAGCTCTTGGTGTTCCACGTGTATTGGTATCAGACTATCAGTATTGCTGTTAGGTAACAATATTGATATTCCATGTTCCATATGTTTGGGTGTTACTCAATGAACAGGAAGCTATAGCTTAGGTGCTGGCTGTGTAAAAAGTCAAGGCATTTGAAATGTGATAAGGACAGTAGGTGGTGCAGCCTTGGGAAAGGCTCCATGACTCCCCCCTAGGCTGTGGTTGTGGCAGTGGTTTCACACAGATTGACCTGATGCTGCTCCCTGGCAGAGCACTGGGACAGGAGCAGAGAAGCACAGATCCAAACACGAGTCCTGAGCCCCTCCTTCTGCTGCAGACTGCCTCATCCCAAGTATTCCTAGAGAACAGTCTTGACCACATCCATTGCACATGGATGCAATTCAGAGTATCAGTTCCTATTTCTGCTCGTAGCAAATGTGGCACACTGGAAAGAGCAAAGGGGTAAATGCAGAAGGTGCAGTGCAGGGCAGTTTTGTCTGTGGTCTTTGGAAGGAAAGAAATCACATGCTTTTCTTTGACAATTTGTGCAGTCCGTAGCTCTAGGAGGGTTTTTTCTAACTTGTTCTTGATGAAAGCTTTGCGGTCTTGAATTTTCCATTGTGCTCAAAAGGCAGAAAATGCCTGTCTGTAGCTGCTCTGAAACACATTAACTGGGAGCTGATTTATGTAAACTTTCAGCAGCCTTTTTTTTTTTTTTTTTTTTTTTTTAAATTTCACTTAAGGGTGCCTTAACACCAAATGTTTCTGTTGGGGATTACACCCACTGGTTATTTCCAAATTGCCTTAGCTCTAGATCCAAGATTAGTATGTTTAATTTTGGCGTACCAAATGTTATTTAAAAGTCTGCCTTGACAATTGTGCTTTGATTCTAGTTTGAGATTTTAAGGTTTTGTGAATTTTCTTGTGATTTAATGTTTCCATTGGCTTTTAAAGAAAAAGCTTAAGAAAAAATCTTGGCCTTCTGGGAAAAACAAAAGCAAGGGCAACCTGTTGGCGGGTAGGAATGGAATAATGGATTTGACCTTCTCCATGAAGCAGCAGCAAAAAGACTCTGGACCTTTTCTAATGTTAATCTGGGAAAATATCCTGTACTCATTATCAAGCACCATATTTAAACAAAGCATTTAAACACAGTGTTTCACCCGACCTGTGCGGAAGTGTTCTAAACTTGTCGTATATCACCTGGAGTGGGTGGCAGGCTGTCTGCCTCTGGAAACTCTGGGATGGAAACTCTGTGCCTTGCTGAGCCAACAGCACATTGCTGCAGCTGGGAGCAACCAAGCATTGGGGCTGGAACGGGCTCTGGCAGCGTGAGAGCTGCTTTGTGCCTGTTGGGATTGCTGCTGGAATGTGGTCCTGCACAGCAAGTGCCACACGAAAGGGACTTCAAAAAAACAAACAAGTTTATTCCTTGCTCTGTGTGCCACAGGAAAAGCACTCAACAGGTCAGTCCCTGGCCCCGTGGGAAGCACAGCCTGGGCTCAGTGAGGGAGGACCTGGCTCTTGTCTCTGGCTGCTGTCATACTCTGGTCCCAAGTCATCTCTCTGTTGTCCCAGCACAGTCCTAAAGCGCCTCTTTCTGACAGGACCAGGAAATTTATTAATGTTTGCTTTACTTTTTAGGCAATCACAAAGCACCTCTAAGGTAAGAACAGGAGCGAATTTCAGGCAAACATAGCTGCGTGTTTGCACTGGTGTGGCAGTCATTCCTGGGCTTGTGATCTTTCCTATGGCTTTATTTCCTCCACTGAAACTGCTGGGTGGAACCTCAGGGGTGCATCACCATCAGCTCTTGTGTAGCTTCTAAAGAAACTTCATCAGGCACGATGGGAAGAAATGGAGCTTTTTCTGTGGCTTTGGGGGTGTTTGCAGTGCCCCAGAGGAGCCTGCGCTTCCCCTGCTGCTTTCACCGCTGTTGCTGAAACAGCTGTTGGAACCTGCCTATCTACTGCCTGAGATACTTCTATACGTCTCTCCTGTCAAGCTGTGGAGTATCTTTTTAAAAAACCAAACCAGATCATCACTATTTCCTTGCTGTTTGTGAGGGAGAAGTGCTGAGGGAGAAGTAGTGCTCTTTATTTGTGGGAATCCAGAGCTTCCCTCTGGCTGCCCTGGAGGGCCTGGGACCCTGGCAGGGGATCAGGAACCCCCCTGTACAGAGCCCCCAGTGACACTGTCTGTAATCTCTGTCCATGGAAAAGAGTTTTCAATCTTACAGGATGAATTACAAGCTCTGAGTGTTTGATATAAGTAATAATTAAGTGTGGCACGGGTGCAAAAGTAAAATTTTAGGTTTCTAGATTAGGGGTTCAAAGGGGACAAGATGGGGGAAATTGGGTGTGTCTTGTCCTTTTTCTCCTTTTTCATGCCCTCCATGTTTCACTGTAGTGTTGGCATTTTTCTGTTGGTTTAGGCTGGGGACACACTGTTCAACATCGGTGACAGATATTGGCACATTATTGTAAATACAGCACAGGTAGTTTCTGGTATTTAATGTTTGTAACATCCCACTGAGGGCAGAGCCCCACACGCTGCCCTGCAGGACAGACCTGCGGCAGGGCAGCAGAACATGTTAGAGATAAGCAAGAATAAACAACCTTGAAACCAGCACAGACAAATTATGGCTTCTTCTTTGGCAGCGGGGCTGACAGACAGAGACTTTCTACAATCTCAGAATCATCAATACCACAGATTCCGACATTTATTCTCCCTCACAGCTGTGCTTCAGTCAAGTTGTTCTGTTGAAACCAAACGTTCAGGGAAGCTTCATATTTATTTTGTACGCAAAGTCTTCTGCCTCAGATTACTGCCCCTTTTGTTGAGGACAACTCCTTAGGCTGGCTTAGTTGCAACACAAAGCCTTGCTTTCTGGAGAAAAAAAAAAAAAAAAAAGTCTTCACAGGTGTATGGCAGTGCTGGGCTGTCCCTATCTTCCTGTTTAACTGGTAGAGAGCCCTTCGGTACGTGCTAAGGAGCTGCTTGGGATAAGCTCTCGACAGGTTTAAGCAAATAGTAAAACATGGGATGGGAAGCCATCAAAAAATTTTTGGCAAGTCCTTTGCATTCAAGTCAGTAAATTATGACATGGCACTTGTGATCATTCATCTTCCTTCTTTAAAGAATTTCTGAAGAATTGGATGGGTAATTTTTGGTAATTGATGTTGGGAAACAAATATAGGAGTAATTCAGGAAGTCAGTAACCCTCATCAACTAATTTCTTTTATAGCCAGTTTTGTTTGCACTAGGTAGTGAAGAGCAGCTCACTAGCTGGTAATCCAACATTCAAATCTAAGTTTCATCCTTACAGGAAGAAAAATCCCTGGGGGCTTCTCTGCATTTAAACACTACCAAGTGCTCTGTACGAGGCACAACCAGCAGGGTTTGGGAGGCCAGGGGCTGCAGGGCTCACCTGTGTGGACAGGGGCTGTAATTCCAGCTGGTTCCAAGCAGCTCCAGACTAGACAAACCCAGCCCATTGCACGCCAAAACCGCAGCTGGTCATAGCACCACACTCTGCCTCTGCTTGAATGTTTTGAAGAAAGGGTGGAAGCTGTTAGGGACAGGCTGCTGGGGTCCTGCTGTTTCTTGCAGGGGTATGGACAGAAAGTGTGTGTTACCCTTTCAGCATCCCAAGGAAAGCAGAGGGGCCGGAGGGAAGGGCAGCTGACCAGGAGGTGGCTGCTCCCAGGGCTGCTGGCCAGGTGATGTGTCAGGTAGTGTAGAAACATTCCAAAGTGGCCAGTCTGAGACACTGAAGGTGTCTAGGAAAAGTCACAGGGCAATAAGGCTTTTGTTTAATAGAGGGGGAAAGAAAATGAGAGAGAGAAAAAAAAAATCTCAGCAGTTTTCTTCTTGTTTTCAACTGAAGAGCAGTTAATCTGAAATGGAAAATTCTGTTATCAAGCTGACCCATAGCTTTCTTTAGGAAGCATAATATACTTCCCTGTTACATCATGCACATTTCTGGTTTGTCTGACAGAACTTCTGCTTTTACTGTTGAAATGTATTGATTTTATTTTTTTAAATTATGCAAACTTTTGCCAAAAGACAAACAGGGATTAAAGCAGAGGAGACACTAAAATGTTCTGCATCTTTCAGACAACATTTTTTATCTTTTTCTTCAAATAATACATTCCTTGTGAAATACTTCTGGGTTTTTAACTTTATTAAAAGCCAGGCACTTCTGAGAAAACCGTTGCCACACTAATCACAGTGCCCTTCATTTAAACTGTGTGTTTATACAGCTCATTTCATGCCATGTCTCCTGTCCTTGGGCTCATGAATGTTAGCTGGTACAAGGGTGCTGTACCTCAAGGGGGAAGCCAGAGGTGAGGCTGGTGATGCAGAACTGGCCAGTGCAGCAGAAGAGGAGCATGGAAGGATCAGGAAGGTAATCCTGATCACTACCTACTTCCTGGGAAGTGACTGAAGGATGATTATTTTCTCTTTGCTGCCTGAGAGCTCTCCTGTGCCAGAAGCTCTCATGCTGGGGGCATCCAGGACACATAGTGAGGAGTAATGCTCTCTAGGGCTCTTTTCACCCTTTTTATTTTCCTCCTTGTTTTATCTCCCTCCTCCCAAAATGTGTAGTCTTGGAAGGCCGTGGTGCAAAGTAGATTCTTGTGAGAAAGTGCCATTACCTGTCTTAATCTGATATGTGCTGGGTGTGAAAAACACCAATCACTTGGTTTTTAAAAATTTTTAAAGTTTAATAATAATTAAATGGTTATAAAAATAGTAATACAATTAGAGTAATAAAATTTAGAGTTAGGACAATTACAAGACAATAAAAAAGCAAAGAATTGTGGATGTCCAGATGCTCTTGGGCACTAAGTCACAAAAAGCATCCCTTGTGAACAAAGGAATCACCTTTAAACCAATACACTTGTGCATATTCATATATCCTTCATGGTTATGCATACATTCTATTTAAAACAAGAAACTCTGTCTGTTGTATGTCAACTATTTCCATTAATCCCCATGGCATCTTTGAGTCTGAGCAAGGCCTGAAGAAATTAGCTTCTTCTGATAAGAAGCCATAAATTCCTAAATTCCTTTCCTCTGGAAGATCTAGGTGTTCCTCGAAGTGAGTATCTCATTCCTAAAAATCAACTCCCCCCCATACATAGTCTCTATTTTAACTAAAATCTTCATTTTAACTACAAAAGCACAACTAATCAATATAACAAAATACATATAGTAACTATCTGCTTAGAGCCATATAATATGTATTTTTCACACTGGGGATTGAGCTCTGCCTAGGGCTGGTATGTCCTCAGCAGAAGAGAAGAGGGGAAGCCAAGCTCTTCCCATGCTCTGTTTGGATATGCCATTTATGAACATCACCCCTTTATTCTTTCACAGGTGCTTCAGGTTTATCTCTCTCAAGTGATTGTGACCATTCTCTTGTTCACTTGGCTCTTGGTCTCTGGTTTTTTGTTTTGTTTTGTTTTATAACCATTCCTGGAAATCAGATGAACAGGCAGAGTCCAGGAAAGAGAACTGCAGGAAGAAGTCACTCAGCTGCACCCTGCCATTACCGCTCAAGCTGAGATCTTGACAATTAGATTTGGGTATAATGATGAAGCCAAACAGCATCCTTTAATATGCTGGCAGAGGTAGGAGAAGTATAAAGCACTCTTCAAAATGGTACCTATCACTAGAGGGAAAATGAATCAGGCACATGAGGTCTGGCACATTAAATATGGCAACACCATGAGACTATAGAAAACACTGTTTGAAAACGGTTTCCAAAATATAGTAAAGCTACCAATATTATGAATTAATTTTTTTTTCCAGTTGTGGAAAGAAGGAGCATGAAGCCTGCTAGAGAGGCAGAAGGTTGGTAGGGAATGAGATTGGAAGGGAGTTCAGAGATCATTTTGAAACAACCCAGAATTAATTTCTGCATCTGGCTACAGGTAAGAGGAACTTGGGGGTGCTGGGCCCTGTTGTTTGTTAACGGAGAAGGGCTGGTGTGAGATGTGGTGGTTGGAGTCTGTCTTGGGCATAGTGGTCTTGAAATGGGAGTTTTCAATTCTTGAAGTATGAAATGGAGTCCCAAAACTTCTACCTTGGACTTCCAGACTTTGGCCTGTTCAGGGTTGAGGCAGTCCCCTGGGAGGCAGTCCTGAGGGACACTGGACATTCTCCAAGAACAACATCTGAAAGGCAAAGGAACAGGCCAGCCCAATGTGCCATAAGACAAGCCAGCAGGGAAGAAAACCAGCCAGGATGAACAGGGAGCTTTTGATTGAACTCAAGGGGGGAAAAATAATATTTACCAGCTTGGAAGAAGGGACAAGTGGCTCAGGAGGATTACAAGGGTGTCATTAGGTTATGCAGGGAGAAAGTCAGAAAGGCCAAAGGCCCAGCTAGAATTTAATCTGGCAAGTGCCACAAGAGATAACATGATTTTTTTTTTCTTCCCCCAAATGCATTGATAACAGAGAGCCAAGGAGACTCTCCATCCTTTATTACATGTGAGGGAAACATTGCTACCAAAGATGAGGAAAAGGCTGAGATACTTGCTGCCTTCTTTGCTTCAGTCTTTAACTATCTGAAAGACCGGTTATTATCTGGATGTCAGGCCCCCTGAGCTGGGAGATAGGGACAGGATAACACCCCTGTAATCCAGGAGGAAACAATGACTTGCTGTTCCATTTAAACTTGCACAATCTGTGGGGCCAGGTGGGATCCACTCAAGAGCACTGAGGGAGCTGGTGGACAAGCTCACAGAGCTGCTCTCCATCACTTACTGGCAGCCCCGTTGAACTGGGGATGTCCTAGAAGACTGAGGGTTAGCCCATGTGACACCCATCTACCAGAAGGCTGAAAGGAGAATCTGGGGAGCCACAAGCCCTTGAGCCTGACCTCCATACCAAGGGAGGCTGTGGAACAGATCATACTGAGTGTCACCAACCAGAGCCAGGCCCAGCCAGCATGCATTCATGAGAGGCAGGTCCTGCCTAACAAACCTGACTCTACAAACTTCTGACTGTCTAAGTGTAACAGCAGTGCTGACTATTTTCCCTTCATCTTGGGCTACTGCTTATTGTTTTCAGGGAGGCTGATTGAAATGTAATGTTGTCATGTCTGGCTATCTGATTTTCTGTTTGTGGCCATTGCTTAGGTACATCATTGATACTCTCTGTTGCAAATAACAGAGCCTGTAGATACTTTTTCTGGACAGCGTCAGTGAGATGCCATCGCATCTGTGGCTGCTTTGTGTACAGTGATCTGGGAATCAGCAGCTATCAAAACTGCCATATCATTTCTTCCCACAATCTGCTTATTTTTTGGTAGAAACTTGGTAATCTCATTCTCTGACTCTTTGCTGTGGCTTGCTTTCAATGCATCTTATCCCACAGAGTGTCTATCCAGCATTTCATTACAGCTATACAAGGGGGTGTGTATACTTCTTTCTTTTATTTCAAGAGAAAACATAGTTCTAAACCTACTTTAAGTGAATTGGATATTGCAGAGTTCATTCTGGAAAGGTGAAGTCATGATAAATACAGAAGATGCAGTTAGGAGATAGTTGCCTTAAATGTCCTCTGCCTTCAGCTGCAGTGTTTTATTGGTCTAATATACTACATTTACAATATTTGCTCTCCTCTTTCCTCAAACACTCACACATGCTTGGTCTGCCATCCTCTCTGACTTCAGGAGGAGGAGCTCTAAAGCTGTTGGTAAAATGCTAAGAACTAATTCCCCTAAATACTAGGGGAATTTGCCAGTGTATGAATCCCTGTTGGACACCATTCTGTGTTTCCATGCCTAGCAGACTGATTAGTTACCTACTGAGTGCTGTTATTGTCATTCTCATGTCATAAATCTCATCTATTCTACTCTCATTAGTAATGTAAATCTGGAGAAAATTGAGATCTTCAGCTGTTGTCTGATGGGTCCCCAAAATACTTCTGTCATGTTGCTTGTGATGGGTAATACTCATTGTTCCAGACCCTTAGCAGCTACCTAGGTATGCAAAGGTTTGCTGGACCTTTTCCCCTCATCTCTGCTTTTTGCTACCGAATTTGTAGTAAATTTACAAACACCCCCTCAGGTGTTTGCAGTTCCTGTGTCCACACATTTGCTTGAAATGGTATCACTAATCTCAAGGGTACTTGGTTTGTTCTCCTGAAGACAACAGGGGCTGGTACAAACATTTTTTCCAAGGCTAACCAAAGCTATTGTTGCTGTGTTTGTGCTGCATGTACATTCAAACATAGCTTTTATAGTTTAATGCCATAAAGTGGATGAAGTCTTGATAAAAATACACAACAAAGACAAGCAGTAATAAAACAAAGAAGTGAAGCTATACCACAGTGTACTTTCATTTAGCCTGTGAAGACTGGATGTTCATGACAAATTCTGGCTGACCTCTCCCAGATCCTCAGCCAGCCCCAGGCTAGGCTCCTCCAGGGCTGGGTCCCTTGCTGCAAGAGCTGCCACTCTCTGCTTTGCTACCCCAGCAGTACTTTCTCTAAACCCAGAAGGTTATTTTTAATGCCCAGAACTGCAGGAATGACAGTTGACTTGGCCAAAAGAGGGCCCAGCTATTGCTTGAAAATGTTGGGATCAAGCAAAGCATCTTGCTCAAGATGCAAAACCATCTCTAACCAGTTTCTCTGCATGTTCTAAGGGACAACAAAGAATTACTGCAAATCCATTTTAGTTAATAGTATATAATATATCAATAGATACGCATATATTTGCTAATAGTTAGATCATCCCGTTGCACCCTCTTTCCTATAATTTTCTGCTAATTTGCAGGCCTATCCAGCTTCATAGGCTAGCTCTCCTAATTACCTAGGTATAAGCTGTATCAATTAAATCCTAGAAGGGAAACAATAGTGAAGTCCTTATTGAGAGCCTTCATTTACATTCTGGTTTTGAAAAAACACTTGCACTTCTGTGATATGGACAGCTGCAGTTTTCCTGTAATCATCTGATCACCTCTGGCTAAAACAAACCATTTTACTTGGTATGGTAAGATTTAGGCTTGGAGGTTTTGAGACCTTCTGCAAAACTCATACTCTGAGAATTACACAGTTCTAATGTAATTATGTAAAAACAATCCTAATTGCTTTCATTGCAAAGTGAGAATGTAACATTTTGTTGTCTAACATCACAAATGCATTACCTTAAAGAATTTTTACAGTTAATTTCTTCCATTTGTTATCACTATTTCTACATGACGTCGTATGTCATGTAGATCATATGATGTTTTATAAGAATATCACTTAGTAATCAAGGTTTTTTTCTTGTTAGGAATTATTTGCCAGGTTTCAGGGACTTCTGAATATCTGCTGTTAAAATTTGAAAAGTTAAGGATTGCAGGAGTGCAGGATGCTTTTTTGGCTTCATGTAAGTTGGCTTCATGCACAATTCATGTTGTACCCTCAATGATTCAATTTGCATCTAGTTTGGGTTGTTTCCCTCTTTTGCTGTCTGTGATTTTGCTACCAAGGAAAATATCAGTGAAGCACTGTTAGTCATGTAAGGCAGGAAATCACTTTCCTCAGGGCAGGGTGAACTAACAGTAGGCGTGAGCATGTGCAGATCTATGAGCAGCAGACTGGTGGCAGTCTTAGCATGGTGGAGTTAAAAGATCGTCTGTGATGGCAGCCCTATGTCTTTTTCCTTTGTTTTATCCATTTGTGCTTGGAACAAGGGATCCTTGATGATATTTCTATATCGGGGTTTACGTTGTGCAGTGAGGTGTCTCTTTGCATTTCGCAATTTTTGTTTGGACACATTTTTTGTTCACATATTTCAAACCATGTATTGGCTAACATGGCTTTTAAATCTAACAAGCAAGGCCATGAAAATTATAGTCAGCATTTTGATGGAAGGCCCTGAGCAGAAAAGGGCATGGTGGTCCCCTGGATCATTAGCTGACCAGGAGCCAGCAGATGTCCTCACAGCCTGTGGAGTGTATCTTGCAAGGTCATGGGGGGTGATCCTTGCCCACCACTCCTTGTGGACCCCTCACAACTGGTGAGGCACGCCTGGAGGCTGGTTCTGGAATCCCAGGATGAGGGAGGTGCATCCGTACTGGAGTGAGTCCGGCAAAGGGCCGCTAAGGTGAGAAGGAGACTGGAGCACACGGTGCATGACGAGAGGCTGGGAGGGCTCTGCTGACTTTTCTTGCACTAGAGCAGGCTGGGCTGTCTGGTCAGGCTGTGAAACACCCGGCTGAAGGTGGGTGGATAGGTGGTGCCAGGGAGCAGAATGGTCCTCTTGTTATCCAAGAAGAGGCAGTCAGAGAACTGCCGGGACACTTGGATATTTATAAATCAATGGGACCAGATGGGATCCACCCTAGGGTGATGAGGGAGCTGGCAGATGAGCTTGAGAAGCCCCTCTGCGTCATTGCTCAAGAGTCATGGCTCACTGGGGAGGTTCCAGACAACTGGAAACTGGCCAATGTGACACCTGTTTATAAAAAAGGTAGAAAGGAAGATCCTGATAATTACAGGTCAGTTAGCCTGACCTCAGTACCCGGTAAGGTAATGGAACAGTTCATACTGAATGTCATCACACAGCACTTACAGGATGGCCAGGGTATCAGACCCAGCCAGCAGGGGTTTATGAAGGGTAGGTCATGTCTGACCAACCTGGTCTCCCTTCCATGACCAGGTGACCCATCTGGTGGATGCAGGAAAGGCTGTGGATGTTGTCTATTTAGACTTCAGCAAGGCCTTTGGCATTTGAGTATCCCACAGAATACTCCTAGAAAAGCTGACAGCCCACAGTTTAGGCAGCACTCTTCGCTGGGTCAGGAACTGTCTGGATGGCCAAGAGAGTGGTGGTGAATGTTGCTACATCCAGCTGGGAACACTCACCAGTGAGGTACCTCAGGGCTCTGTACTGGGACCAGTTCTAGTTAATATTTTTATAGACAACATGGATGAGGGCATCGAGTCCTTCATTAGTAAATTTGCAGACGACACTAAGCTGGGAGCTTGTGTTGATCTATTGGAATGAAGGAGGGCTCTGCAGTGAGACTTAGATCAGTTGGATAGATGGGCAGAGTCCAACAGCATGAAGTTTAATAAGTCTAAGTGCCAAGTTCTACATTTTGGCCACAAAAATCCCCTACAACATTACAAGCTGGGGACGGTGTGGCTGGACAGTGTTCAGGTGGAAAGGGACCTGGGGGTGCTGGTCGACAGCCGGCTGAACATGAGCCAGCAGTGTGCCTTGGTGGCCAAGAAGCCAATGGCATCCTGGCCTACATTAGGAATTGTGTGGCCATCAGGAGCAGGGAGGTCATTCTTCCCCTCTGCTCTGCACTGGTGAGGGCACACCTGGAGTGCTGTGCCCAGTTCTGGGCCCTCAGTTTGGGAAGGACTTGAGATGCCTGAGCGCGTCCAGAGGAGGCAACGAGGCTGGTGAGGGGCTTGGAACACAATTCCTGCGAGGAACATTTGAAGGAACTGGGATTGTTTAGCCTGGAGAAGACAAGGCTTAGAGGTGATCTTATTGCTCTCTACAACTTCCTGAAGGGAGGTTGCAGATGGGTGGGGTCGGTCTCTTCCACCCGGCAGCAACTGACAGAACAAGAGGACACAGTCCCAAACTACGTCAGGGAAGGTATAGGTTGGATATTAGGAAAAAAAATTTTCACTGAAAGAATGTTAAAGTATTGGAATTGTCTTCCCAGAGACGTGGTAGAATCACCATTTCTGGATGTGTTTAAAAATAAACACTGGACATAGCACTTGGTGCTATAGACTAGTTGAGGTGTTAGGGCATAGGTTGGACTTGATTATCTTAGAGGTCTCTTCCAACCTCATTATTCTGTGATTCTGTGGTTGAAGGACACAAAAGACACTCGACTCTGTCCAATGCAGAGATGGCAGGAGACACACTGGGCACACATTGAAGTGTGGCAAGTTAGAATGAAAGGAAGAAACACTGAATCAGGTAGCCCAGAGTGGTTGTGGAGTCCCTTTGCTGGGAGAAGGGCTGTCATGAGTCCATCCATGGTGCTGCTGTGCATGGAAGGATTTGGGGAGACGAGAGAATGTCTGGGGCACTACAGAACAACATTAGTTACACACAGCTGAGGAGGAACTGCAGTAATCCCTGAACTGAGTGGCTGTACTGATAAAGGAGGGATTTTATGAATGTGCCAGCATGTCTCATGCTAGGGAAGGTCAGCCACCCCTGATCACGGGGGCAAGGGGGAGCTGTCATAGAATGAGAGACACCTGAAGGTGGCAGTCCTTCAGTGAGGTCCCTGGCGTTCGAGGGAGTATTCCCTAATGAAGGTGTAAAGCATTTGGTTAAAAGTTTGTGTTTCCAAGGGACCATTCTGTACCTAGGGCTTGGGGTGGGAGCAGGCAACTCTATGGAAGGCTCAGCTCAGCTATCACTCAAGGAGCAGCTCCAGAAGTAGTGTACTAGGAAATTTTAGCAAAGGAGGAGAAAACAAATCGAGCCATTTTCCTGCCAGTCTCAAGCTCAAAGTGTAGCTACAGTAAGGTTTCAATTTCCTCTTTTTTTTTTTTTTTTTTTTTAATTACTTTTTAACTAACTGGTTTGTTTAGGGTGCATCTTTGTGACCTTTGTATCAGCTACTCATTATGAATGTATGATGTCACATCCTTCCATTTTTTTTTTTCCTCTATATGCTCGCCATTCCTTTTCATAAAAAGCAAGTGACAGACTATAGAGTTGTAGTCATCCTCAAAGACTTGAATTTCTTAAACATCCTTTCAGCTGAGGAGGGAGTTCTGTGGTGTCTTGAAAGCAGGAGCAGGTGAGTTTTGTGCCTTCTCTACATCACCGTCTCTGTCCCACCAAGTCTGTGCCTCTTTGTCTTTTGCAGTTCAAAAAATGATTTACAGGGTTAACCCAGCTGTAGTGTGTGGAGGGTGGGGAATGTAAAGGGGTCTGTAAAAGGTGGGTTGGGTTTTGCTGCCTGTAGCACTGGCAGCGCATGCTGGCATTTCTGTGCCAGAAGAGAAAACTTGCTGACAACCCAGGGCTGATCATTTAAATATAGGCTGCCTCTCCTCTGTCCCTGAAGTCACAGTGACTTGCATTAGGACACCTCCCATTGCCTCTAAGAAGCCATTTTTTGGTCACATAAGAAGTTCCATATGTGACCCAGACACAGTGATCAAGGGAGAAATGACAAACAGGATTGTGTCAGCTGAGTTCTCTGTCCTGTTAGCGACTTGTTTGGTTTTTCCTCCTGCCAGAGTTTTTTGCATATGTGTCTCATGTTCAAAATGACTGGAAGTCCTAGAGGGTGACAGATGAGTTCTCTAATGGTGTTCCCAGAGTTTGCTGCGCACTGCTATGAATTTGGGACACACCTATGAAGAAAGGCTCATACTCCACTGCCTCCTCTGTCAGGTTTTTTTCTTTCCTTCCCTTCAGGCTATCTTGGGAGAGCATACTCTGGCTGGAGAAAGAATGCTCAGGATGCCCAGCTGCCTCCAAAAGCTGACCAGGGTGGTGCTCAGCCACAAGCCCTGGGCCCTGTTTATCCTCATTGCTGGCTTTGTATCCTTTGCCTACACCAAGTTGTACTGGGGCGTCTGGGAGGACCCAAAGAGCAGAGCCCCCACCTACGGCTTGTCTGCTGAGACCAGCTGTGCTCACTATGTGCCTTCTGGCCTCGACATTGCTGCTGGGTCCTCTCCTCCCACAGGAAACGTGTTTTTTGTGGAGACCTCAGAGCAAACTTCCCCAAGTTACCTGTTCTCGTGCTCTGTGGAGTCAGCGGCCAGGACACACCCCACGTCAAGAGTTGTGGTGCTCATGAAAGGCTTGGCCAAAGGGAAAGCCTCCTTACCCAAGCACTGGGCTTTCTCCTTGCTGAGCTGCTTCCCCAACGTGGAAATCCGGCCCCTGGACTTGACAGAGCTCTTTTCTGGAACGCCTCTGCAAAGGTGGTACTTATGGCCACTGCGGCACTGGGAGCCTTATTTTTTACCTGTTCTCTCTGATGCCTGCAGAATCGTCCTCATGTGGAAATTTGGTGGCATCTACCTGGATACAGACTTCATTGTGCTGAAGAACTTGGAGAACCTCACCAATGCCCTTGGGATTCAGGATAACCATGAACTGAATGGGGCCTTTCTGTCCTTTAAGGCCAAGCACAAATTCATGGAGCTTTGTATGCAGGACTTTGTGCAGAATTACAATGGCTGGGTCTGGGGGCACCAGGGCCCAGGGCTCCTAACTCGGGTCTTCAAGAAGTGGTGCTCCCTCAGGACTCTCAAGAGTATGAACTGCAAAGGTGTGAGTGCTCTTGCCCAAGAGGTTGTTTATCCTATTCCCTGGCAGGACTGGAAGAAGTTGTTTGAGGCAGTCAGTGCCTTGGAGCTTGAGAAACTCCTTAAGAACACCTATGCAGTGCACATTTGGAACAAACTGAGCCACGGGACCAAGTTAGAGATCCCCTCCCAGGCTCTGCTGGCTCAGCTCTATGCCCAGTTCTGCCCTGCCACCTATGCAAAGATGAAGCAGGACTCTGAAGAGGTGTCCAGGCGTGCAGTGTGACCTGGAGCCCTTGGCTGCAGGGATGTTCCCCAGGCGGAAGGAAACCAAGTGCCTTTGACCTACCCCAGAGTTGGTTTTTAGTCCCCAGAGCCAGTGTTCTGTGTGACAGCTCTGTGCTTTTGAAACTGATATTCCTGATATCTGACTCAGATCCTTTGTGTTTCAAATTTACAGCAGAACCTGGCTTCAGCCTCTCTTGCTGTCCTTCACAGGACCTGCTGCTCAGCATCCCTCGGCTGGTGCTCTCTTGCTGTTCTCCAGTGGTTCATCCTGTGAATCCCAACCTGAGCAGCCCCTTGTGATGATTCCACAGCTGTAGGAACCCTTGGCTTGCTCTCTGTGGCATTTCTGAGTTTGTGAAGCGATACCAGGCAATGCCAAAGGGCACAGATTGCTGGGGCTCAGAGCAGATTTCCATGGCTGGCAAAGATTCTTAACACGTGGGGAAATATATGAAGCGTATATGAAATTTGCTTTAAGAAGCAGCAAACAGTTGAGATCCCTGCGCAGCTCAGTGTGAAGTTGTTCTAAACTTCATAAGTGAGAAAAGTTCAAATGCTGCTTCCTACTGCTTCTGATTCCCCAGCAGTGGGATGACTTGTCTGGGACTCCTCCGGAAAACAAATAGACAAAAGCAGTTCCTTGAGGAGCAGAAATTAAGGTCCTTGCTCTGCTGAAGTATTTCTTGTGGATACCAACATCTAAGCAGCCATTGTCCCACTCTGAGGGGCTCAGCAGTGCCTGTTTCTGCAGTGCTGTGAGGAGGATTACATCCCTTTCATAGGGACATTGGGCCCATGGTGGAAGTCCAGAGGACAACATGTCCACATCAACAGGAGGACCAGGTGCAGGACTCCAAGCAGTGTCCCCAGGGACAAAACTAAAACCTCACAAGCATATGAAGGTTGGAAAAGACCTCCAAGATCAGAGAGTCCAAGCTTCAATTCTGTATCACCATACCCACTGGCCTTTATCCCAAAGTGCCATGTGTACTCATTGTTTGGAGCACTTCCAGGAATGCTGACTCCATCGCTTCAGTTGGGAGCCTGTGGCACACAGTGCTAAGCACGCTGAAACTTTTCCTCATATCTGAGCTGAACCTACCGTGGTGCTGGGAGTGCTGCATCCAGCCCTGGGATCCCAGCACAGCAAGGACAGGGAGCTGCTGGAGCCAGGCCAGAGCAGGGACACCAAGGGGATCAGAGGGATGGAGCAGCTCTGCTGGGAGGAAAGGCTGAGGGAAGTGGGAGTGTTCTGCCTGGAGAAGAGAAGGCTTTGGGGTGATATAATCGTGGCCCTCCAGTGCCTTAAGGGAGCTTAAAGGAAAGTGCAGAGAGACTCTTTGCAAGGGCCTGCAGTGACAGGACAAGAGGGAATGGCTTCCCACTGACAGAGAGCAGGTTTGGATTGGATATGAAGAAGTAATTCTTCCCTGTGAAGGTGGTGAGGCCCTGGCACAGGTTGCCCAGAGAAGCTTCCTATCCCTGGAAGTGTCCAAGGCCAGGGTGGATGGGTCTCGGAGCTGCCTGGGATAGTGGAAGGTGTCCCTGTCTATGGCAGGAGGGGTGGCACAAGATGATCGTTAGCATCCCTTCCAACCCAGACCATTCCATTGATTTCCCCTCATCCGGTCCTTGGTTCCCTGGGAGCAGAGCCTGACCCCCACCTGGCTGCACCCTCCTGTCAGGGAGGTGTGGAGAGCAATAAGGTCCCCCCTGAGCCTCCTTTTCCTCCAGGTTCAACAGCCCCAGCTCCCTCAGCCGCTCCTCATCAGCCTTGTGCTCCAGCCCCTTGCCCAGCTCCGTTCCCTCCTCTGGACACGCTCCAGCCCCTCCATGTCCATCTTGCAGTGCCAGGGCCAGAACTGGACACAGCACTTGGGCTGAGGCCTCCCCAGTGCCCACGACAGGGGGACAGTCACTGCCCTGCTCCTGCTGCCGCACCATTGCTGCCCTGGCCAGCAGCCTTTGGCCTTCTCGCCCACCTGGCCATGCACTGTGGAGCAGCATGGCCGGGCCCTTTCCTGCTGGGCTCTTCCCAGCCACTCTTTCCCAGCCTGGAGCTGCTGGGGGTTGTGACCCAGGGGCAGGACCCGGCACTTCTGGTCTTGTTGAACCTCAAGGACATGAACCGGGGCTGGCTCTGACAGCGGGCCCTGGGGCACAGCACCAGTGACCCGCTGCCAGCTGGATTAATTCCACCACCATTCTCTGGGCCCAGCCATCCAGGCAGTTTATTCCCAGCAAACAGGGAAGCTGTTAAATCCGTGGGCTGCAAGGACAATGCTCTCCAGGAGAGCGCTGTGGGAGCAGCGAGCAAAGGCTTTCCTGGAGGCCCAGGTACACAACATCCACAGCCTTTCCCCATCCATTGGAGTTCACAGAAGGAGGTTGGGTCGGTCAAGCAGGACCTGCTGGAACTCGTGCTGGCTGGGCCTGATGCCCCAGTGGTGCAGCACACATCGTGTCATTGCACTCCAGCTAATCTGTTCCATACCCTTCCCTGGCACCGAGGCCAGGCTGACAGGCCTCTGGTTCCCCCAGTTGTCCTTCCAAGGCTTCTCATGGAGGGGTGTGTCACATTGGCCAACCTCCAGTCACCCCAGAGCTCTCCGGTTCACCAGGAGTGCTGATAAATGATGGCGAGAGGACCTTTGTGAGCTGCTTCAGCAGCTCCCAGCAGAGGGATGGCATCTCCCTAGACTTGTGCACGTCTGGGCAGCACCGCAGCTCACTGACAACTTCCTCCTGCAGTGTGGGGACTTTGTTCTGCTCCCTGTTTTTGTCATCTGGCCAAGGGGCTGGATATGCAGAAGGCGACTAGGCTTTTGGTTAAAGGCTGAGGTCCAGAAGGCATTGAGTACCTCAACCTATTCCTCATCCCTGGAGGTCATGTTCCCACCCCAGCATGCAATAAAGGATGGAGACTCTCCTTGGCCTCTTTTTGTCATTAATGCATTTGGAAATGCTTTTTCTCCTAACTTTTATGCTGGTGGCCGGGTTGACTTCTAGCTGGACTTTTACCTTTGTAGTTTTCTCTCTAATTAACTTCATGGCATCCTTGTAGTTTTCCTGAGTTGCCTGACCCTTCTTCCAGCACTGCTAAACTCTCTGTTCTTCCCTGAGTCCCAGTGGAAGCTTGCTGTTCACGCAGGCCAGCCTTCCCTGAACCAGCTTACGGCACATTGCAATGGGCTTCTGCTCCACCTCTATGACCTCCTTCCTGAGGAACGTCCACCTTCCTGGCCTCCTTGGCCCCTCAGGACTGCCTCCCAAGGGATTCTCTCCACCTGTGCTCCAAACTGACCAAAGCCTGTCCTTCACAAACCTAAGCTGTGGTTTTGCTGGCCCCCTTCCTCCCTTCACTGAGAACTGAAATCCAACTGTGTCACGGTCACGGCACCCAAGATGGCCCCTGGCAACCTCCTCTCCCACCAGTGCTCCTCTGTTTGCAAACAGCAGATCCCCTGGGACACCATCCCTGGTGGGCTTTGCCTGCCAGCTGTGTCAGCAAGTTCTCTTCCACATGCTCCTGGAAGCTCCTGGAGGGTCTCCTGTCTGCTGGGTGGGATTCCAGCAGACGCCTGGTAAGATGAAGATGTCACTGAGGATGTAGGCAGTGGATGCTGTGGGGTCATCCATCTATCTGTAATGCAAATCCATCACTCAGCACTGGTGAGGGACGCCTGGAGGCTGGTTCTGGAATCCCAGGATGAGGGAGGCGTGTCCATACTGGAGCGAGTCCGGCAAAGGGCCGCTAAGGTGAGAAGGGGACTGGAGCACACGGTGCATGATGAGAGGCTGGGAGGGCTCTGCTGACTTTTCCTGCACTAGAGCAGGCTGGGCTGTCTGGTCAGGCTGTGAAACACGTGGCTGAAGGTGGGTGGGTGAAGGACACAAGTGAGACTCTGCTGTGCTCAATGCAGAGATGGCAGGAGACACACTGGGCACACATTGAAGTGTGGGAAGTTAGAATGAAAGGAAGGGTGGTTAAACACTGGATCAGGTAGCCCAGAGTGGTTGTGGAGTCCCTTTGCTGGGAGAAAAGTTGTCAGGAGTCCATCCATGGTGCTGCTGTGCATGGAAGGATTTGGGGAGAGGAGAAAGGTCAGGGGCACTATAGGGCATCATTTCTTACAGGCAGCTGGGGACAAAATACAGAAATTCCATTAATTGAGTGGCTGTAGTGATAAAGGAGGGATTTTATGAATGTGCCAGCATGTCTCATGCTAGGGAAGGTCAGCCACCCCTGATCACAGGGGCAAGGGGGAGCTGTCATAGAAAGAGAGACACCTGAATGTGGCAAAGTCCTTCAGTGAGGTCCCTGGAGTAAAGCATTTGGTTAAAAGTGTGTGTTTCCAAGGGGGCATTCTGTACTTAGGGCTTGGGGTGGGAGCAGGCAGCTGTATGGAAGGCTCAGCTCAGCTATCACAGCAGCCCCAGAAGCAGTGTGAGCAGTTGGACATTTTAGCGAAGAAAGAGAAAACAAAACCAAAATTTTTCCTGCCACAGACTAAAGTTGAAAGCTTAGTGACAGTGACATTTGAATTTCATCGTTTTTTTCCATGACTACTTTATATTTGGACGGGTTCTTTGCTGCACTAGGTACAGCCTTCTTATGAGCTGCTCATTGGATAAATGTCTGATGTCACATCCTTTATCCATTGTGTTTTTCCACGTATTCAGACGTTTTCCCTTGTAATTTCTTTTGAGAAAGAGGAAGTGCCCGAACATAGAATTGTAGGCGCACTCAGAGACACCTACCTCTTAAAGCTCTTCTCCAGCTGATCTGTGAATTCTGTGGTGTCTTGAAAGCTTGGAGAGGTGAGTAGTTTGCAGTTTCTTTGCTATGGCCCTTGTGTTTTCAGAGGAAGAAATGGAGCCAGGCTTCCTCTGTTTGTTTTGTAATAGAATTGCACTGGCTAATGCAACGACTAAAGCGTTGGCATTGTCCGCTCCAAAAGCAGAAATGTATTTCTAACTTTATAGGGGTGTGACGGTAGTCAAGTTCTGTCCTTTGCTCAAAATGTGACAATAGCCGCAAGCCTTGCTCGTGGTTAGATTAATGTGGCACTTTCGTGCCCCTCTGCTGCATAGGAACTTCCTGGTAAGCCTCTACTGCTTTCTCTTCTTGTGCTTGCAAAGCAAAGAATTATTTACCGGGTTAACCCAGCTGTGGTGTGTGCAGGGTGGGGAATGTAAAGGGGTCTGTAAAAGGTAGGGTGGGCTGGGTTTTGCTGCCTGTAGCAGTGGCAGCACAAACTGGCATTTCTGTGCGGGAGGAGAAACCTTTTTGTGGATCCAGAGCTGATCATTTGTCCAGTGGCTGCCCCTCCTCTGTCCCCCAGTGCCTGGTGCAGAGTGATGGCTCCATGCTCTGACATTTGGGTGCCTCCCAGTGCGGCCGACAAGGCATTTTTGGCCACGGGGGAAGCTCCGTATGTGACCCAGGCACAGTGCTCAAGGAGCAATGACAAATGGGACTGTGCCAGCTGGGTGCTTTGTCGCGTTCCCTGCCACTTTGGTTACAGCTGCTGGATCAAAGCTTTTCCCCTTTCCTGAGCCGTTCTGTCCTGGAGGGTGGGCTGTTGGAGATGGAGCTCAGGGAGGCAGGAGAAATGATGGAATCCCTTAGGATGCAAGAGACCTTTGAGTGCCTGGGCACAACCAGCCAAGTCCAGCGCTAAACCACGTTCCTAGGGGCCACACCTACATGTCTGTTAAATGCCTCCAGGGACAGTGGCTCCACCGCTTTCTTGGGCAGCCTGTGCCAATGCCTGCTAACCCTTCCAGGAAGTAAAATTTGTAGTAATGTCCACTCTAACTTCCCTTGGCACAACTTAAGAGCATTTCCTCTGGTCCTAAAAGTAACACCCTTCCTCACTGCTTCTTCATGTGCCCTTCCCTGTTGGCCTTTGGGGCCCAGTGGTGGGCACAGGACGTGCTGCTTCTGCTGCCCCTCGCTATAAGGAGAGGCAAGGGCAGCAGTGCTGATGTTAACGCTGGGGATGGAGCTAGAGTGACTTATCTGTTTGTTGCTGCCTTGTTAATAATCTCTTCCACTCCATCCCTCCCTTTTGCCAGAAGAAGAGAGGAAGTAAGGACAGGAGAGCAGGGGGATTGCCTGTCCACCAGCAGGATCCACTGGGAGAACTGAGCAGGGCAGAGCCAGCGTTGCCTGCGCAGGGTTGGGAAGCAGCCTTGGAACTCCCTTTCCAAAGGCAGTTCATGACGTTATTGTCTGCATTTGCCTCCTGAGCTGCCCTGCATCTGTTCCTTTCCCAGCCTCCATCCATCCTGCTGGCTCTGCTGCCATCAGTAATGGGCCAGGCTCTCTGCAGGGGCAGGTGGCTGGTTTGGAAAGGCAGCAACTGCTGGCTCAACAACTGGAAGGCTGAGCTTGTGTTTGGTTTGGGGGAAGGACACGTTGTGTACTGGGAGAAAACAGCTCCTCTCATGATAACCAGATGTCAGTGGGAAGCTGCTCCACGTAGTCTCTGTTGACAGAACTCCAGGATTTGTCATAAAAATGGTCATATTTCCTCCTGCCAGGGGCTTTGTGTACGTGTCTCATGTCTCATGTGTCTAGAACTCTGAACTCCTAGAGGGTGAGAGATGAGTTCTCTAATGGAGTTCCATGAGTTTGTTGAGCACTGCTCTGAAGCTGGGACACACCTGTAAAGGAAGGCTCATACTCCACTGCCTCTTCTGTCACGTTTGTTCTCTTCTTTCCCTTTCTTCAGATCATGATGGCTGTCTCGGGAGAGCATACTCTGGCTGGAGAAAGAATGCCCAGCTGCCTCCAAAAGCTGACCAGGGTGGTGCTCAGCCACAAGCCCTGGGCCCTGTTTATCCTCATTGCTGGCTTTGTATCCTTTGCCTACACCAAGTTGTACTGGGGCGTCTGGGAGGACCCAAAGAGCAGAGCCCCCACCTACGGCTTGTCTGCTGAGACCAGCTGTGCTCACTATGTGCCTTCTGCCCTCGACATTGCTGCTGGGTCCTCTCCTCCCACAGGAAACGTGTTTTTTGTGGAGACCTCAAAGCAAACTTCCCCAAGTTACCTGTTCTCGTGCTCTGTGGAGTCAGCGGCCAGGACACACCCCACGTCAAGAGTTGTGGTGCTCATGAAAGGCTTGGCCAAAGGGAACACCTCCTTACCCGAGCACTGGGCTTTCTCCTTGCTGAGCTGCTTCCCCAACGTGGAAATCCGGCCCCTGGACTTGACAGAGCTCTTTTCTGGAACACCTCTGGCACTGTGGTTCTCACAGCCTCAGCGGCAACAGGAGCCTCATTTTTTACCTGTTCTCTCTGATGCCTGCAGAATCGTCCTCATGTGGAAATTTGGTGGCATCTACCTGGATACAGACTTCATTGTGCTGAAGAACTTGGAGAACCTCACCAATGCCCTTGGGATTCAGGGTGACAATGTGTTGAATGGGGCCTTCCTGTCCTTTAAGGCCAAGCACAAATTCGTGGAGCTTTGTATGCAGGACTTTGTGCAGAATTACAATGGCTGGGTCTGGGGGCACCAGGGCCCAGGGCTCCTAACTCGCGTCTTCAAGAAGTGGTGCTCCCTCAGGACTCTCAAGAGTATGAACTGCAAAGGTGTGAGTGCTCTTGCCCAAGAAGTTGTTTATCCTATTCCCTGGCAGGACTGGAAGAAGTTGTTTGAGGCAGTCAGTGCCTTGGAGCTTGAGAAACTCCTTAAGAACACCTATGCAGTGCACATTTGGAACAAACTGAGCCACGGGACCAAGTTAGAGATCCCCTCCCAGGCTCTGCTGGCTCAGCTCTATGCCCAGTTCTGCCCTGCCACCTATGCAAAGATGAAGCAGGACTCTGAAGAGGTGTCCAGGCGTGCAGTGTGACCTGGAGCCCTTGGCTGCAGGGATGTTCCCCAGGCGGAAGGAAACCGAGTGCCTTTGACCTACCCCAGAGTTGGTTTTTAGTCCCCAGAGCCAGTGTTCTGTGTGACAGCTCTGTGCTTTTGAAACTGATATTCCTGATATCTGACTCAGATCCTTTGTGTTTCAAATTTACAGCAGAACCTGGCTTCAGCCTCTCTTGCTGTCCTTCACAGGACCTGCTGCTCAGCATCCCTCGGCTGGTGCTCTCTTGCTGTTCTCCAGTGGTTCGTCCTGTGAATCCCAGCCTGAGCAGCCCCTTGTGATGATTCCACAGCTGTAGGAACCCTTGGCTTGCTCTCTGTGGCATTTCTGAGTTTGTGAAGCGATACCAGGCAATGCCAAAGGGCACAGATTGCTGGGGCTCAGAGCAGATTTCCATGGCTGGCAAAGATTCTTAACACGTGGGGAAATACATGAAGCGTATATGAAATTTGCTTTAAGAAGCAGCAAACAGTTGAGATCCCTGCGCAGCTCAGTGTGAAGTTGTTCTAAACTTCATAAGTGAGAAACGTTCAAATGCTGCTTCCTACTGCTTCTGATTCCCCAGCAGTGGGATGACTTGTTTGGGACTCCTCCGGAAAACAAATAGACAAAAGCAGTTCCTTGAAGAGCAGAAATTATTAAGGTCCTTGCTCTGCTGAAGTATTTCTTGTGGATACCAACATCTAAGCAGCCATTGTCCCACTCTGAAGGGGCTCAGCATTGCCTGTTTCTGCAGTGCTGTGAGGAGGATTACATCCCTTTCATTGGGACATTGGGCCCATGGTGGAAGTCCAGAGGACAACATGTCCACATCAACAGGAGGACCAGGTGCAGGACTCCAAGCAGTGTCCCCAGGGACAAAACTAAAAACTCACAAGCATATGAAGGTTGGAAAAGACCTCCAAGACCAGAGAGTCCAAGCTTCAATTCTGTATCACCATACCCACTGGCCTTTATCCCAAAGTGCCATGTGTACTCATTGTTTGGAGCACTTCCAGGGATGCTGACTCCATCGCTTCAGTTGGGAGCCTGTGGCACACAGTGCTTAAGCACGCTGAAACTTTTCCTCATATCTGAGCTGAACCTACCGTGGTGCTGGGAGTGCTGCATCCAGCCCTGGGATCCCAGCACAGCAAGGACAGGGAGCTGCTGGAGCCAGGCCAGAGCAGGGACACCAAGGGGATCAGAGGGATGGAGCAGCTCTGCTGGGAGGAAAGGCTGAGGGAACTGGGATTGTTCAGCCTGGAGAGGAGAAGGCTTTGGAGGCTTTGGGGTGATATAATCATGGCCCTCCAGTGCCTTAAGGGAGCTTAAAGGAAAGGTGCAGAGAGACTCTTTGCAAGGGCCTGCAGTGACAGGACAAGAGGGAATGGCTTCCCACTGACAGAGAGCAGGTTTGGATTGGATATGAAGAAGCAATTCTTCCCTGTGAAGGTGGTGAGGCCCTGGCACAGGTTGCCCAGAGAAGCTTCCTATCCCTGGAAGTGTCCAAGGCCAGGGTGGATGGGTCTCGGAGCTGCCTGGGATAGTGGAAGGTGTCCCTGTCTATGGTAGGAGGGGTGGCACAAGATGATCTTTAGCGTCCCTTCCAACCCAGACCATTCCATTGATTTCCCCTCATCCTGTCCTTGGTTCCCTGGGAGCAGAGCCTGACCCCCACCTGGCTGCACCCTCCTGTCAGGGAGGTGTGGAGAGCAATAAGGTCCCCCCTGAGCCTCCTTTTCCTCCAGGTCCAACAGCCCCAGCTCCCTCAGCCGCTCCTCATCAGCCTTGTGCTCCAGCCCCTTGCCCAGCTCCGTTCCCTCCTCTGGACACGCTCCAGCCCCTCCATGTCCACCTTGCAGTGCCAGGGCCAGAACTGGACACAGCACTTGGGCTGAGGCCTCCCCAGTGCCCACAACAGGGGGACAGTCCCTGCCCTGCTCCTGCTGCCGCACCATTGCTGCCCTGGCCAGCAGCCTTTGGCCTTCTCGCCCACCTGGCCATGCACTGTGGAGAAGCAGGCTGGGCCCTTTCCTGCTGGGCTCTTCCCAGCCACTCTTTCCCAGCCTGGAGCTGCTGGGGGTTGTGACCCAGGGGCAGGACCCGGCACTTCAGGTCTTGTTGAACCTCAAGGACATGAACCGGGGCTGGCTCTGACAGCGGGCCCTGGGGCACAGCACCAGTGACCCGCTGCCAGCTGGATTAATTCCACCCCCATTCTCTGGGCCCAGCCATCCAGGCAGTTTATTCCCAGCAAACAGGGAAGCTGTTAAATCCGTGGGCTGCAAGGACAATGCTCTCCAGGAGAGCGCTGTGGGAGCAGCGAGCAAAGGCTTTCCTGGAGGCCCAGGTACACAACATCCACAGCCTTTCCCCATCCATTGGAGTTCACAGAAGGAGGTTGGGTCGGTCAAGCAGGACCTGCTGGAACTCGTGCTGGCTGGGCCTGATGCCCCAGTGGTGCAGCACACATCGTGTCATTGCACTCCAGCTAATCTGTTCCATACCCTTCCCTGGCACCGAGGCCAGGCTGACAGGCCTCTGGTTCCCCCAGTTGTCCTTCCAAGGCTTCTCATGGAGGGGTGTGTCACATTGGCCAACCTCCAGTCACCCCGGAGCTCTCCGGTTCACCAGGACTGCTGAAAAATGATGTCGAGAGGACCTTTGTGAGCTGCTTCAGCAGCTCCCAGCAGAGGGATGGCATCTCCCTAGACTTGTGCACGTCTGGGCAGCACCGCAGCTCACTGACAACTTCCTCCTGCAGTGTGGGGACTTTGTTCTGCTCCCTGTTTTTGTCATCTGGCCAAGGGGCTGGATATGCAGAGGGCGACTAGGCTTTTGGTTAAAGGCTGAGGTCCAGCAGGCATTGAGTACCTCAACCTATTCCTCATCCCTGGAGGTCATGTTCCCACCCCAGCATGCAATAAAGGATGGAGACTCTCCTTGTCCTCTTTTTGTCATTAATGCATTTGGAACTGCTTTTTCTCCTAACTTTTATGCTGGTGGCCGGGTTGACTTCTAGCTGGACTTTTACCTTTGTAGTTTTCTCTCTAATTAACTTCATGGCATCCTTGTAGTTTTCCTGAGTTGCCTGACCCTTCTTCCAGCACTCCTTAACTCTCTGTTCTTCCCTGAGTCCCAGTGGAAGCTTGCTGTTCACGCAGGCCAGCCTTCCCTGAACCAGTTTACGGCACATTGCAATGGGCTTCTGCTCCACCTCTATTACCTCCTTCCTGAGGAACGTCCACCTTCCTGGCCTCCTTGGCCCCTCAGGACTGCCTCCCAAGGGATTCTCTCCACCTGTGCTCCAAACTGACCAAAGCCTGTCCTTCACAAACCTAAGCTGTGGTTTTGCTGACCCCCTTCCTCCCTTCACTGAGAACTGAAATCCAACTGTGTCACGGTCACGGTACCCAAGATGGCCCCTGGCAACCTCCTCTCCCACCAGTGCTCCTCTGTTTGCAAACAGCAGATCCCCTGGGATACCATCCCTGGTGGGCTTTGCCTGCCAGCTGTGTCAGCAAGTTCTCTTCCACATGCTCCTGGAAGCTCCTGGAGGGTCTCCTGTCTGCTGGGTGGGATTCCAGCAGACGCCTGGTAAGATGAAGATGTCACTGAGGATGTAGGCAGTGGATGCTGTGGGGTCATCCATCTATCTGTAATGCAAATCCATCACTCAGCACTGGTGAGGGACGCCTGGAGGCTGGTTCTGGAATCCCAGGATGAGGGAGGCGTGTCCATACTGGAGCGAGTCCGGCAAAGGGCCGCTAAGGTGAGAAGGGGACTGGAGCACACGGTGCATGACGAGAGGCTGGGAGGGCTCTGCTGACTTTTCCTGCACTAGAGCAGGCTGGGCTGTCTGGTCAGGCTGTGAAACACGTGGCTGAAGGTGGGTGGGTGAAGGACACAAGTGAGACTCTGCTGTGCTCAATGCAGAGATGGCAGGAGACACACTGGGCACACATTGAAGTGTGGGAAGTTAGAATGAAAGGAAGGGTGGTGAAACACTGGATCAGGTAGCCCAGAGTGGTTGTGGAGTCCCTTTGCTGGGAGAAAAGTTGTCAGGAGTCCATCCATGGTGCTGCTGTGCATGGAAGGATTTGGGGAGAGGAGAAAGGTCAGGGGCACTATAGGGCATCATTTCTTACAGGCAGCTGGGGACAAAATACAGAAATTCCATTAATTGAGTGGCTGTAGTGATAAAGGAGGGATTTTATGAATGTGCCAGCATGTCTCATGCTAGGGAAGGTCAGCCACCCCTGATCACAGGGGCAAGGGGGAGCTGTCATAGAAAGAGAGACACCTGAATGTGGCAAAGTCCTTCAGTGAGGTCCCTGGAGTAAAGCATTTGGTTAAAAGTGTGTGTTTCCAAGGGGGCATTCTGTACTTAGGGCTTGGGGTGGGAGCAGGCAGCTGTATGGAAGGCTCAGCTCAGCTATCACAGCAGCCCCAGAAGCAGTGTGAGCAGTTGGACATTTTAGCGAAGAAAGAGAAAACAAAACCAAAATTTTTCCTGCCACAGACTAAAGTTGAAAGCTTAGTGACAGTGACATTTGAATTTCATCGTTTTTTTCCATGACTACTTTATATTTGGACGGGTTCTTTGCTGCACTAGGTACAGCCTTCTTATGAGCAGCTCATTGGATAAATGTCTGATGTCACATCCTTTATCCATTGTGTTTTTCCACGTATTCAGACGTTTTCCCTTGTAATTTCTTTTGAGAAAGAGGAAGTGCCCGAACATAGAATTGTAGGCGCACTCAGAGACACCTACCTCTTAAAGCTCTTCTCCAGCTGATCTGTGAATTCTGTGGTGTCTTGAAAGCTTGGAGAGGTGAGTAGTTTGCAGTTTCTTTGCTATGGCCCTTGTGTTTTCAGAGGAAGAAATGAAGCCAGGCTTCCTCTGTTTGTTTTGTAATAGAATTGCACTGGCTAATGCAACGACTAAAGCGTTGGCATTGTCCGCTCCAAAAGCAGAAATGTATTTCTAACTTTATAGGGGTGTGACGGTAGTCAAGTTCTGTCCTTTGCTCAAAATGTGACAATAGCCGCAAGCCTTGCTCGTGGTTAGATTAATGTGGCACTTTCATGCCCCTCTGCTGCATAGGAACTTCCTGGTAAGCCTCTACTGCTTTCTCTTCTTGTGCTTGCAAAGCAAAGAATTATTTACCGGGTTAACCCAGCTGTGGTGTGTGCAGGGTGGGGAATATAAAGGGGTCTGTAAAAGGTAGGGTGGGCTGGGTTTTGCTGCCTGTAGCAGTGGCAGCACAAACTGGCATTTCTGTGTGGGAGGAGAAACCTTTTTGTGGATCCAGAGCTGATCATTTGTCCAGTGGCTGCCCCTCCTCTGTCCCCCAGTGCCTGGTGCAGAGTGATGGCTCCATGCTCTGACATTTGGGTGCCTCCCAGTGCGGCCGACAAGGCATTTTTGGCCATGGGGGAAGCTCCGTATGTGACCCAGGCACAGTGCTCAAGGAGCAATGACAAATGGGACTGTGCCAGCTGGGTGCTTTGTCGTGTTCCCTGCCACTTTGGTTACAGCTGCTGGATCAAAGCTTTTCCCCTTTCCTGAGCCGTTCTGTCCTGGAGGGTGGGCTGTTGGAGATGGAGCTCAGGGAGGCAAGAGAAATGATGGAATCCCTTAGGATGCAAGAGACCTTTGAGTGCCTGGGCACAACCAGCCAAGTCCAGGGCTAAACCACGTTCCTAGGGGCCACACCTACATGTCTGTTAAATGCCTCCAGGGACAGTGGCTCCACCGCTTTCTTGGGCAGCCTGTGCCAATGCCTGCTAACCCTTCCAGGAAGTAAAATTCATAGTAATGTCCACTCTAACTTCCCTTGGCACAACTTAAGAGCATTTCCTCTGGTCCGAAAAGCAACAACCTTCCTCACTGCTTCTTCATGTGCCCTTCCCTGTTGGCCTTTGGGGCCCAGTGGTGGGCACAGGACGTGCTGCTTCTGCTGCCCCTCGCTATAAGGAGAGGCAAGGGCAGCAATGCTGATGTTAACGCTGGGGATGGAGCTAGAGTGACTTATCTGTTTGTTGCTGCCTTGTTAATAATCTCTTCCAATCCATCCCTCCCTTTTGCCAGAAGAAGAGAGGAAGTAAGGACAGGAGAGCAGGGGGATTGCCTGTCCACCAGCAGGATCCACTGGGAGAACTGAGCAGGGCAGAGCCAGCGTCGCCTGCGCAGGGTTGGGAAGCAGCCTTGGAACTCCCTTTCCAAAGGCAGTTCATGACGTTATTGTCTGCATTTGCCTCCTGAGCTGCCCTGCATCCATTCCTTTCCCAGCCTCCATCCATCCTGCTGGCTCTGCTGCCATCAGTAACGGGCCAGGCTCTCTGCAGGGGCAGGTGGCTGGTTTGGAAAGGCAGCAACTGCTGGCTCAACAACTGGAAGGCTGAGCTTGTGTTTGGTTTGGGGGAAGGACACGTTGTGTACTGGGAGAAAACAGCTCCTCTCATGATAACCAGATGTCAGTGGGCAGCAGCCTCACACAGTGTCTGTTGACAGGACACCAGGATTGGTCATAAAAATGTTCATATTTCCTCCTACCAGGGGCTTTGTGTACGTGTCTCATATCTCGTGTTGCCAGTGACCTGAACTCCTAGAGGGTGAGAGATGAGTTCCCTAATGGTGTTCCCAGAGTTTGTTGAGCACTGCACTGAAGCTGGGGCACACCTGTAAAGGAAGGCTCATACTCCACTGCCTCTTCTGTCACGTTTGTTCTCTTCTATCCCTTTCTTCAGATCATGATGGCTGTCTCAGGAGAGCATACTCTGGCTGGAGAAAGAATGCTCAGGATGCCCAGCTGCCTCCTAAAACTGACTAGGGTGGTGCTCAGCCACAAGCCCTGGGCCCTGTTTATCCTCATTGCTGGCTTTGTATCCTTTGCCTACACCAAGTTGTACTGGGGCGTCTGGGAGGACCCAAAGAGCAGAGCCCCCACCTACGGCTTGTCTGCTGAGATCAGCTGTGCTCACTATGTGCCTTCTGCCCTCGACATTGCTGCTGGGTCCTCTCCTCCCACAGGAAACGTGTTTTTTGTGGAGACCTCAGAGCAAACTTCCCCAGGTTACCTGTTCTCGTGCTCTGTGGAGTCAGTGGCCAGGAGACACCCCACGTCAAGAGTTGTGGTGCTCATGAAAGGCTTGGCCAAAGGGAACACCTCCTTACCCAAGCACTGGGCTTTCTCCTTGCTGAGCTGCTTCCCCAACGTGGAAATCCAGCCCCTGGACTTGACAGAGCTCTTTTCTGGAACACCTCTGGCACTGTGGTTCTCACAGCCTCAGCGGCAACAGGAGCCTCATTTTTTACATGTTCTCTCTGATGCCTGCAGAATCGTCCTCATGTGGAAATTTGGTGGCATCTACCTGGATACAGACTTCATTGTGCTGAAGAACTTGGAGAACCTCACCAATGCCCTTGGGATTCAGGATGACCATGAACTGAATGGGGCCTTTCTGTCCTTTAAGGCCAAGCACAAATTCATGGAGCTTTGTATGCAGGACTTTGTGCAGAATTACAATGGCTGGGTCTGGGGGCACCAGGGCCCAGGGCTCCTAACTCGGGTCTTCAAGAAGTGGTGCTCCCTCAGGACTCTCAAGAGTATGAACTGCAAAGGTGTGAGTGCTCTTGCCCAAGAAGTTGTTTATCCTATTCCCTGGCAGGACTGGAAGAAGTTGTTTGAGGCAGTCAGTGCCTTGGAGCTTGAGAAACTCCTTAAGAACACCTATGCAGTGCACATTTGGAACAAACTGAGCCACGGGACCAAGTTAGAGATCCCCTCCCAGGCTCTGCTGGCTCAGCTCTATGCCCAGTTCTGCCCTGCCACCTATGCAAAGATGAAGCAGGACTCTGAAGAGGTGTCCAGGCGTGCAGTGTGACCTGGAGCCCTTGGCTGCAGGGATGTTCCCCAGGCGGAAGGAAACCGAGTGCCTTTGACCTACCCCAGAGTTGGTTTTTAGTCCCCAGAGCCAGTGTTCTGTGTGACAGCTCTGTGGTTTTGAAACTGATATTCCTGATATCTGACTCAGATCCTTTGTGTTTCAAATTTACAACAGAACCTGGCTTCAGCCTCTCTTGCTGTCCTTCAGGGCCAGGGAAATGTTTAACTCATTCATCGCATCCCTTGGCTGGCGCTCTCTTGCTGTTCTCCAGTGGTTCGTCCTGTGAATCCCAGCCTGAGCAGCCCCTTGTGATGATTCAACTGCTGTAAGAGCCTCTGTTTAGCTCTCCGTGGCATTTGAAATTTTCACAGAATATTCTGTGTTGGAAGGGACCCACAGCCATCCTGGGTCTAACCCCTGGCCGTGCCTGGGGACAGGACACTCTAACAATCACGCCCTGCGCATGCGATGCCATCCTTGGGGCCGTGACCATTCCCTGGGGAGCCTGTTCAGTGCCCAGCACCCTCTGGGAGAAGAACCTTTTCCTGATATCCACCCTAACCCTGTCCTGACACAGCTCCAGCCGTGCCCTCAGCTCCTGTCCCTGGTCACACAGAGCAGAGATCAGAGCTGCCCCTCCTCTTCCCCTGGTGAGGAAACTGCAGAACTGCTGTGAGCTCTGACCTCAGTCTGCTCTTCTCCATCTGAACACACCAAGTGCCCTCAGCTGCTCCTCATGTGGTTTCCCCTCCAGGCCCTTCACCATCTCCAAAACCCTACTTTGGACACTCTTAACATTTTTAGATCTTTCTTATACTTATACAAAGTATTCAGTATTCAAGGTGAGGCTGCCCCAGCCCAGAGCAGAGCGGGACAATCCCTCCCTGCCCTGGCTGGCCATGCTGGCTCCAGGTCGCTGCTGGCCTGTGTCCAGCTGGCCACTGACCAGGACCCCCAGGTCCCTTTCCACAGCACTGCTCTCTGGCCTCTCATTCCCAGTCTGCCTGTACATCCAGGGCTGTCCTGTCCCAGGGGCAGAATCCAGGCCTTGGCTTTGTTAACTTCACCCACTTGGTGATTGCCCAGCCCTGTCATTTATCCAGGGCTCTCTGCAGGGTCTCTTTGCCCTTGAGGGAGTCAGCAGCTCCTCCCAGTTTTGTATTTGTATCTGCAAGCTTACTTAGTATCCCTTCCTGTCCTGCATTCAAGCTTTTTATGAGGATTTTTGAGAGCACAGGGCCTAAGAGGCGCCCTGTGGAACCCCACAAGTGATAGGCTACCGGACTGCTGTCACCCAGGTACTGTCATTCTGTGTGCTTGACCTGTGAGCAAGTTGCTCAGCCATCACAAAATGTGTTTATCCAGCTGTGGGCTGCACACTGAGATAGACGGTATCCAGAGCTTTACTGAAATCCAAAAAGATTACATCTACTGATGTTTTCTGATCCACTGGGTGGGTTATCTTAGCATAAAAGGAAATTATTTTTGAAAAGCAGGACCTTCCTCTCATGAAGATGTGCTGGTTGCGACCAATGACTGTGTTGTCCTTCAGGTGTTTTTCAATACATCCCAGAATAATCATAATCCTCTCCATAATTTTACCAGGCCTCACTGGAGTGAGACTGACAGGCCTGTAGCTTCCAGGGTCATCCTTCTTGCCCTCTTTGAAAACTGGGATCTCTCCAGATTCTCAAGACTGTTAGAAAATTATCAAGAGACACTTCACGATGATATGAGCCAGATCTTTATGGATTCTCAGATTAATCCTGTCATACCCCATAGACCTATAGGGATCCAGCTGGAGCAGCATATCCCTCACACCTTCAGGGTTAACTCATTGTTTATCATTGTCGTAGTCACAGTCCTCTAGCTCAGGGTGCTGGGACCTCTCTAGTCCTTCATCAGTGCTGAAGACAGAGGAAAAGAAAGCATTAAACATCTCTGCCTTGTCCATGGCCCTGTTTGTGAGGTGACCATCCTCATCCTGTAATGGGCTGACGTCATTTCAGCACTGCCTTTTACCATTAATGTATCTTTAAAGACATATTTTTATTGTCCCCAACATTTCTGTTGGCTTCAAATGTAATGGAGCTTTGGCTACACAAATTCTCCCGCTACAGTGGTGAGCAGGATCTCCGTATTCCTTCCACATCACCTGACCTTGCTTCCACTGGGCATACACCTTCTTTTTTTACCTTATCTCCAGAAGAAGATTCCTGTTCAGCCAAGGTGGCCTTCTGCTTCATCTGCTTGATTTCCCATTTTAAGGAATTGCCTGTTCCTGTGCCCTCAGGAGCTGGTGCTTAAAAAGTGACCAGCACTGATGGACCCCAGAACCTTTAAAACCATTTTCCCAGGTGTGTTGGTTCTCAAATCAAATCTCAAATTTTGAGGAAAAAAAAACTCTCTTTTTTTTTTTTCTCAAAATCTCAAATTCAAGATCTGAAAAATCTCAAACTGATGAACCAAAACCACTACACCATGGGACTTTTCTTACTGGTTCCCTGAGCAGCTGAAGTCCCTCTTCCCATGCCCAGGGTTGAAGTTTTGTTGGCACTTTTCCTCCTGTCACAGGAGATTTTAAACTTGATGGCTTCATGGTCGTTGTGGCCAAGACAGCCATCAATCTCCACTCAAGAGGATCACAAGCTCCACTGTATTGACAGGCAATAAATCAAGGAGGGAGGGTATCTTTCTGAGTCAGCCCTCTTAGTACCTGTAGCATGAAGTTGTCATCCAGGTGTTTCAGGAATGCAAAGGGAGTATATGAAAATTGTGTTAAAGAAACAAAAAATATTTTAAGGCTTGCTGTGGAGCTGATGGTCATCTCCCCATCTAAATGTGTTCCCTGTGTGTCCAGGTCATTGTATTGTAATAATGCATTTGAAATTAACCTCTTATGAAATAAGAAGAGGAAACTAAAACATCCTGGAATTCTGCCTGTGCCAAATCAAAGCTTCTGTCTGGAAGGTAAAGTGTAAGCAATGTGTGATTATTGCTCTTTTAGATATGCAGTGACTAACAAATAAGAGAAAGATGTATATCAATTTTAATAGAATCTTTTCCTAAATGCCATTTTTTGCTGAAAAGTACAGTGCTACCACGCAGAAGGGAAGACTGATGTAATTTAGATGTAAATTTAATGTTAGCAGGAGTATGTTTCATGGTTTCTCAGACAGTGTCACAGCACACTACTTATTAAACACTCCATTGCAGACCAAAAGAGATGGAGTCATCCATTTTTACTTGAAATGAGTTGTATAAAGCAACATATTAACTTTGCTGTCTGGTCCTGTCCACCCCCCATCCATTCCTCCTCTCTCCACCACTCCGTCTTTCCCTCGATTTAAAAAAAAGAAGTTTCCTGCTCACTCCACTAATCTTCACTAGTGGTGCTGAGCAGTACTGGATATGCTGTTCCAATGTGGTGCCCATGGCGCCAGACAACCACCTGTAGCTCGTACTCGTCTATCTTCACTGTTTCACGTGTGACTCTTTCTTCAGACAGCAGGAAAATGACTGTGTAAAGGGCAAATTCAAACTCCGGGCTGACACCAATAAAGGTGCTTCCAACTGGCTTGACTGAGCCCTTCCAGCTGAACTGGATGCTCAAAACTTGGTCATCTTTATCAGGCTGAAAGCATAAATGAAACAACAGAATAATCTCCAACACAGCTGTGACTGGACAGATAGAATTTCTGATTCCAGATTTTTGAGAGCTTTGTAAGATTTAGTCATCCTTGGTGTGCCTCAATACTATAGATGGATCACAACCTTTTCCCTGACCTCTGAAGCATACATGACCATTTATCCCAGCTAAGCCTTAGCAGTGTTGCAATTCTGTAAAACCCAGCACTACTTTTTAAAATAGTTTTTGCAAAAAAAGAAGCTGGAAGACATGCTATTATTCATTCTTCTTATATACAGTTATGTACTGTATATACTTAGTGCTGTTCAAAGCACTGAGCCTATGATTGCATTATTACATTTGTTTCATTACAACTTTTATCTCTGGATCAATTTGCTTTACTTGCAAAGGCCCCCAGAGGCTTGTTCTTACCCTGGTTTTGTTCTTCCGAGCCACGTATCCCTTGTAATCAATCTGATTGCGTTTTTCCTGAAGGTAAAATTGCACCCAGTTGTGCAAACCTAAGATCTCTTTACCATGCCTTGTTTCTCCAACAAAAACGTGTTCAAAACCACAAGAATCAGGTCTGTAATTAAGAAAAAAAAAAAAAAAAGAAAAAAATAATATACAGGTCTTTTGTATGTTTCATAGAGCCATAGAATGGTTTGGTTTGGAAGGTATGTTAAAGCCCATCTCGTTCCAACCCGCTGCCATGGGCAGGGACACCTTCCACTATCCCAAGCTGCTCAGAGCCCCATCCAGCCTGGCCTTGGACACTGCCAGGGATCCAGGGGCAGCCACAGCTGCTCTGGGCAACCTTTGCCAGGGCCTCAGCACCCTCACAGGGGACAATTTCTTCCTCATATCC
This sequence comes from Taeniopygia guttata, assembly GCF_048771995.1. NCBI lineage: Eukaryota > Metazoa > Chordata > Aves > Passeriformes > Estrildidae > Taeniopygia > Taeniopygia guttata. The sequence continues at coordinate 63,813,402 of NC_133025.1, forward strand.
AATCTAAACCTGCTCACTGTCATTCTGAAGCCATTCTGAAGCTGTTTTCCAGTTGTGTGTAGGAGATGGCACTCGGGCTTGTATTTACCTTAATCAGAATATCATAGAGATTATCAGTTCCCACACCCATCAAACATACCTGTCTCCTTTCCTGGCATAGAGCTGGAACCAGATGTCATAAAGCTGATGTTTGAAATCAGCAAGGTTTGGCTTTGCTAGGTTTTTTTTCAGCAGATAGTCATGAGCTAGCTGAAGGGTAGAAAACGAATATACATATACAGTTTACTTTTTTAATCAGTGTTTTCAGTGACAAAAAAGATCTCTGTTACTCACTCTCATGACTTCTGTTGCTAAGATAGCATCAAGGAAAGAATTGTTTTCAGCTATTTCTTCTGGAGTCACTACTTCTGCTATACCAGTTGATGTCTCATAGTTGTCCAATAAGGAAATAAAGGCTGCAGAAAAAGTGAAACTTTCAGTCTGGTCATACGCCTGATCCAGACATTAGAATGCCATCATAAAAAGTCACCATAGAATATGCCTTGAGAGCCCTTAGAGAAAGCCATTCCTTTACATGTCAGATTCTACTCTCAGGTATAGTGTTAAGTGTAGGCCTCAAGGTGACTCAAGGCCAGATCACTGCTGTACTTTTTATAGACCTTTTAAAAGATAAACAGCTACTGAGCTTCCTTATGGAGCCAAGCGCTGAAGAAATAATGACCTTTTACCAAAACAAATCACGCCTGCCCACCACAATTATAGGCACAGGCTTAGGACCTTGAGCTATGCTGGCACAAGGTTTTGTGGGCATTATTTCAGTAGAGGAATAACAGAGCATAAACCTATATCTGATGTCTTGAGCTTGAGCAAAATTAGGGAAGGAAATATATATTCATAGGCATGGCTGAAGTATAGCCTCCAACAGAAATGCAAGACCTAGCTGTGGGTCTGGTACTATCTGAAAGGGCTTGGAATTTGTGAGTAAAGGAGCAAAGATGAATCTGGTATCTTTTTCAATGCATAGAATCATAGAATGGTTTGGGTTGGAAGAGACCTTAAAGATCATCCAGTTCAAACTCCTTGCCATGGTCAGGGACACCATCCACTATCCCAGGTTGCTCAGAGCCCCATCCAGCCTGGCCTTGGACACTGCCAGGGATGGCGCAGTGCTCTGGACAAACTGTTCACCATTATGTCTCAACTGCCCTCATAGGAAAGAATTTCTTTCTAAATTCTAATCTTAACCTGTCTAATCTCTGTCAGTGTCAAGCCATTCCCCCTTGTCCTGTCACTCCAGGCCCCTGTCAAGAGTCTCTCTCCATCCTTCCTGTGGGTTCCCTTCAGGCACTGCAAGGCCACAGTGAGGTCACCCCAAAGCCTTCTCCTCTCCAGGCTGAACAATCCCAGTTCCCTCAGCCTTTCCTCCCAGCAGAGCTGCTCCATCCCTCTGCTCCCCTTGGTGTCCCTGCTCTGGCCTGGCTCCAGCAGCTCCCTGTCCTTGCTGTGCTGGGATCCCAGGGCTGGATGCAGCCCTGCAGGGGGGTCTCAGCAGAGCGGGGCAGAGGGGCAGAATCCCCCCTGCCCTGCTGCCCTGGGGCTCTGGGTGCAGCCCAGCACAGGGGGGCTCTGGGTTGGGGCAGGGCCAGCTCTCACCCACAGCACCCCCAAGTCCTTCTGCCAGGGCTGCTCTGGATCTGTTTATCCCCAGCCTGGAGGAGGCTGTTCTAACCCAGGTGCAGCACCAAGACTTGGTCATGTTGAACCCTGTGAGATGCCCTTGGGCCACTTCTCGAGCTGGTAAGTATCTCTTCCCTTTTACTTTGTAGTGGAAGAGCCAGATAATTCAGATTTTGCCTGGAGCACAAAAAGATGTTCCTCCTGTGGCTCAGGTACAGGTAATCTCCAAGCAACTGTTACGAAAACTCCCTTCAAACAACCTGCAGTCTGATGATCCTCACCACCATCCAAATTAAATATAATGTTATATTTTAGGCAAACACGTCAAAAACTGCACAGATTTTTTTTTTTTTTTAATATCATAGCCACCATTAAGAAAAGAACAGGTCTCACTTGCAAAAGTTTTTATGCTCCTCAGGCGTTCTTCGTTTACATTGTGAAACAGATGTCTGGCTGCATTATCCTGGACAGCACTGTCACCTGGCTGTGCTGGACCTGCTTTTCCCTAGGAAAAAAAGGGGAAAACAATGTAAGGAGTAAGATGTCCTTTGAGGAGACAGTACCTGCCTTTGTTATAGTCCAACCAAACCCCATAATGCTATCAGGATTCTTTGCTAGGAATTGTCTTCCTGTGAAACGAGAGACAATATTACAGAACTGCCAGCATTAAGAAAAAAGACAATCTCTGACATCTGGAAGAGCCTGAAATTTCTGTTTACTCAGAGATTATTGTAATGGCCCATGTGATAGTTCAGTTCTGCTCAGCAACCAGCTGTGTCATTATGCTATATAAATCACAAATGGTAACCAGAAGTAATGTAGAGCAAGGGCTCCCTCCCACCACAAATAAATGAACAGGAGATTTGGGTACCTTCTGTCTCTGCAGTTTTAAGGAGGCTTTCCTGAAATTTTTAAATTTTTTATTTTATAAAGGGCATTCTCAAGGAAAGAAGATAGAAGATGAGTAGCAGCTTGTTAACACAGGCAAGAGGTACCTAGAGCCTTGTTCTGACAAATGGAGAAAACATATGGGAGAAGTTTTCCCCACACACGTTTTGGCTTGAGGTAGGTACCACTATTTTGAATTTATCAGCAACAGGAAATTATCTGTTATAATAAGAAGCACCATTGGAATAAAGTGTTTGAGTAACATCAGAATAAAGTGGGTTCTTGTGTGAGTACAAAACTGGATTGTGAATATTCTGGCCTGTTGCAATTTGTGGCAAAAACACATGGTCATGTTTGCAATGCTCTGAGTGAGCAAGGAGTGAAATGGCTGCTTATGAAATCTCTCACTCTTCCCTCACATTTCCCTGGGACTGGAAGAAACAGTCCTGAAATCTTCACCCACCCCTCTCTGCTACTCCCTGCTCTCACAGAGAAACCCAGGAATTTCTCAAATTCCTCCCTTATTCTTCTAAGAATGATTTGGGGCCTATCTCCCTTTCTCCCTTGCTGCAAGTCACCCAGAGCACATGCACAAGCTGTCATTCACACACTGAAACCCACAGGGTGGAGAAGAACATCTCTAGTGCTGCTCCAAGTGTGGTTAACACTGAATTCAGATTATTTCTCGGTGTCATCTTTTTGGGTCTTAAAGCTCCAAAGATGGAGATTTCACAGCTTCTCTGGGCATCTTGTTCCTTTGTCTTTGTTGAATTTCATTATGTTCTTAACATATTCCTCCAGCTTGCCTATGTCCAGTGGAAGAGAAGCCCTGTATCTGATCATACCAATGTCATTACTACAGTTTGCTGTCATCTGCAAAACTGGAAGAGTTGCAGGCTAGTTCCTCCTCCAGTTCACAGACAGAGAGATGAAATATTACAGGACCCAAGACAAACATCTGAGAGACTCCACTTGTAACCGAAGTCCAGGTAAGTGTGAACCATCTGTGTTCTCCATACCATTCCCTCTCCTAAGGGATGCTTTCCCCACTGGACATGACAAAGCACAGGCAACGTTTTAAGCAAAAAACTTTTCCCTGCAGCACCACATTGCCCTTAATCCTGACTTAGCAATTGGTTACCTGCACATCAATTGTGTAGTCTTTCCCAGGCCTCAGGCGGTGAACATCTGCATCCCACATCTCATTGAAGAGCTTAGAAAGTTCACGATTAAAGGCCCTCCTGCCAAGAAATACAGAGGAATACATGTAAGGCACAAAAAAAGGCATGTGCTATTACTTCTGCAAGTCACTTCTAGAGTCTTCTAATGCCACTCCATATTCTGGATATCAGCCTGGCATCAGCTTTCTGTTTCTCCCCACATCTTCCTGTCAGTACTGCTGTAAAAACTACAATACTTATGGTCCACATCCCTTTTTAATGAATGCAGGTAAACTGTAAGAAAACCTGAGCCTTCCCTTAGATTGTCAGACAACAAAGTCTGTGTTGATAAGTGTTCCTGTGGTTCTTCATTGAAATAAAAAGGAAGATGGTGGTGTTTCATTCCCAAGGATTCTGTGCACAAACCAGAGGCAAGCAGGAGATTGTTCCCAGCATGCAGCAACACTGCCAACAGAACAGGAAGCAAAAAAATTCTCCCTTATGATGCTTTTCTTGCAGCAATCTTATAAACTCTTCCCTTCTTCCTTCAAGCAAGATTCCACACAGAATGTTTTCCTTTGCCATGTGATTATGCCAGCGTAAAGGTAATGGTGACAAAGGGTAAGTAAGGCTCTAAATGCTGTGTCTGCATGCAATAAAAATCCCTTATGCACTGATCTCTCATGCACATACCTACCCAAACTTCTCCTTCCCTAATTTTTAATGGAGTCTTGTCCTGCATAATAGGGTACAGTTTTCAGAAGTCTGTCCATTTGTCTATCAACAAAATTTAGGTAGGGTTGTGTGTTGGTTTTGCATGGCCTGATTTTTGGTAGCTGGTGGGGACACAGAGGTGGCTTCTGCGAGAAGCTGCTGCGAGCTTCTGCTGTGGCCAGCAGAGCCAGTGCCTGGTGGCTCTGAAGAAGGACATGCTGCTGGCCAAGGCTGGGCCAGTTAGAGGTGATGGTGATGAGGTCTGTGTGATAACAGATTTGAGAAGAAAATCAACACAAATTTGGCACAGTTTTATTCCCAGCCAGAGAAGAGGAGGAAGTGAGAATATGTGAGGAAAACAACATGGAGACACTGAAGTCAGTGTGGAAGGCGGGAGGAGGTGCTCCAGGCGCCAGAGCCAAGGTTCCTCTGCAGACTGTGGTGAGACCATGGTGGAGAAGCTGTGCCCCTGCAGCCCATGGGGATCCATGGGGGATGCAGAGATCCACCCTCAGACCATGGGGATCCATGGGGGATGCACAGATCCACCCTCAGACCATGGGGATCCATGGGGGATGCACAGATCCACCCACAGTGTGGGTGCCCACACTGGAGCAGGTGGATGCCTGGAGGAAGCTGTGATCCAGTGGAAGACCTGGTGGAGAGAGAGAGCCTTTGCTTCCAGGCTGGAGCAGCCTGTCCTTGGAGGACTGCACTCCATGGAAAGAGAGATTCACTCTGCAGCAGTTTTGGGAGGACTGCTGCTCATGAGATTTGGACCCAGAAGTTCATTGAGAACTGTCTTCCATGGGAAGGAACCCCACAGTCTCACAGAGGAAGGACTCCTCTTCCTGAAGAGCGGAAGAAGATCTTGGGTGATAAACTAACCAAAAAAACCCATGCCCTGTCTCCCTGCACTTTTTGGTGGGAAGGAGGGAGGGGCTTGGGAGAAAAATGTGTTTTAATGTCTTATTTTGCTTCTCATTATCTTCCTCTGACTCTGCTAGTAATAAATTATTTTTTTACTTCTAAGATGAGCCTGTTTTGGCCTTGGAGTGTTTTCTCCTGGTCTTTATCTCAACTCATAAACCCTTTGTTAATTTTTTTTCTCTCCTCTGCCCAGCTGTGGTAGGAGAGGGTGAGGGAATGATTCTTGTGGGTGCCTGATATTTGGCCATGACAGGTTGTTATTGTGATGAAGTACCCAGAGGTAGCTCCAGTTTCAAGTACATTAAGAGGGGATCAGGACAACCAAGTGGAGGAAAAAAGAGGTGGATTAATCTTTAATTAACTGACAGTGCAATCAATCAGTTACAAACCAGCACATGCATCAAAGCCCAGAGAAGAACCACTTGATAATTTTGAATTCTCCTCCAAAAAAGATGTTTTACAGAAAAGAAGAAAAGTACAGAAATCTTTCAACAATTGGTGTTTCTTTCAAAAAGCACTTGGGGCAACCTGCCATGATTTTAACAACTGGTTTTCCCAGACTGAACCAAGGCACATTCAAGCCCAGCTCTGAACCTCTGATTAGTGTTACGTCTTCTCCTTCTGCTCTGCCCAGGATAGAGATAACTCGCTGCATCCTCCTGCCAGTGGCAAATTCCATGCTCTCTAGCAGGAAGAGCAAACAAAGATTGGGGCAAAGGCTCAAGGGCAGGGTAGATAAGCACAACTACAGCAGCTGCCACGCCCCAGCCTGCCTGCAGCTGTGGATCTGAGCCACTGTGTTCCTGGGCAACGCTGGAGGCACTGATGGTCCATTTTCCCTCGGGTTCTCTGGTACTTTGGGATAGCTGTGGATGGGAAATCTAAAAGATCACTTGAATTTTTAACTGGGCTTGAACAGGCATCAGTACCTGATTATTAGAAATTCTAGTGTGTGTGAGACAAAGGGTATGTTTGTTGCCAGGGTTAAACAGGAATGTGAAGGAAGATTTGTGCTTGGAACAGGTACTGGCATGGATCTCACAGTGGAGAAGAAGGAGGCTGTCACAGAGGAGCTTCATTCAGCCCCTGCCCAAACCCCAGGCTCTGCTTGTACAGTAAGTGGGGCTCGTGGGGCAATGTCAGCACTGGCTGGGCAGCCCAAACCAGGCCCTTGCTCAATGTCCCCAGGAGCTCCCTCAGAAGCCACCAGCAGCAGCAGTTTTACCAGCTGTGCTTCCATATTCTCTCAGAAGTCTAACAAAGAGTAAGGTCTTCTCAAAAGAGCTTACAAACCAACACCAAACAGAAAACTGCTCACTTCAGCAGCTCAACTGAAGGCCAAATGACAGGACTGGTGAGCTCACAGAACAGTACTGGAGATGATTTTCAAACTCCAAGCCTTTACTTTGGACTGCCCTAATTTTATTGGATCACTTTTGTGCTGTGTTCTGGACTGTCCTGCTGTCTGCTCCTCTGTATCAGCTTATCCTGTCTGTTGGAGAACCATCATATTATGTTTAATAGAGTTTTCACTTTGGAAGTAACTACTGCTGGTGAAGAGAAGTCTGCTGCCTGCTGAACATCCAAGGTATGTGTAACATTAGGGAGGGTGTCACTCGGGTTTTATTATAATATTTGGTTTCACAGATACAGTATTTTATGTACATATCTTTTAGTATCACCTATCTAGGAGAGATCTATCGTCTCTTTAATACTCGCTTGCTCTCAGTCTGCTCTTAGCAGATTTGTCACTGTTTATAAAGCACTGTAGGGCTCTGGTTTAGAAATATTATGAAATATCACATGAGCTAAAGGTGTCTACTCAGGAGAGGGTTACAATAAGAGTGTACCTACAGATTTCAATCCTCATTTTTGTTCAATAAATATACTTCTACTAATTGTATTTCTCTGTTCAGGAAACTTGTCCCAAAACTGAAATCACTAAATTTTATGAAGTAAAAGCCTTTACTGTCCTTTATCTCTGCTAGGTGCAACCACAATATCATCATGGACTTTTCCTCTCCTTTTTGTTGTCCCTTTAGTTTCCAAATGGAGAGAGCACCTGTTTATGCTGCAACTTAGGGCCAAAGCAAAAAACTTGTCTAGCAACTTATACAGTCATCTTGTAAAAACTCTTTCTGGATAGTATCTCTTTAAAAAGGGCCATAAACTTAGCTGACACATACCAGCTGAGACAACTTCAATGAGAAGATGCCAAACAACTTCATGGAAATCCATGACACACCAGCATGTAGGTAAGGTTGTCCTGGAAAATGGTATTGTGTATTTAGTCCCTGGTTTGCAACACAGTGACATGGGTGACTCAAAATAGATTCTTATCATCGATTCTCAATCCCTTTCCTATTGTGAAAGCTCTGAGTTGTTAGATTTATGCTTTCACATAGAATTAATTATTTCTGTGTCTGGCCAATTGGATTTTGTCCAGTTGGAGCCTTGCTTGGATGTGCTTACGTGAGCAAAGCACCACCCCAGTAACAACACTCAGTCTGCACTTTAAGAGCTGAGAAAACCTGGGAGAGGCTCTTTGCAATAGCAACTGATGCACCAGCAGTGTGTTTAGAGTCAAAGAATCTCAATTTTATTCTTCATTCTACCCAAAACAGTGCTCCAAGCAGAAGACTTTATTACTATAAATCAGAAATTATTCAAGACATGAAAAGAATTAAAGGTCAGTGATAAATAATGTGAGCAAGTCAAGAGTATTAGAGCAAGAAGAACAGGTATTGTGAATGGGTCACATGAAGCTCTGCAAATAAGGTCTGATTGAACACCTTGTCCAAAGTAAATTTACTTTCAAAGATCCTTTCAATGGCATGTAATTTTATACAGCCTTTAACATTTACATAGAGAAGAAAAGAATTTGGAACACCTGATGAGCAGCCACTTACAAGAAGTTTCCAATCATTAAAAAAACTTGGTTCAAATGTTGTGAAATACATGTGAGAGCTTTTATGGCTAACAGAAGATAGAAACAATTCTCTAGATTTTCATCTTATGCCAGTGTCTATGTCTTCTATTTAAGTCCAGTGATATTTTTTTTTGTTCCATTTAAAGCTGGTATTTGAAATACCAAAAGATACGTAAGGCAGGTTTTGTATGTGGAAAGGAAAAGGCAATGTCAAGGGGAAAACATGAGAGTGAAACAATCTGTCAAGGTCCTGGGCAGGCAGCTGATGTTTGAAGAACTGATTCTGAGTTACCAACTATATTTAAGCATAATCTCATTTTAGCATCACCTTTATTTTAAGCTAGAGATTCAGTAGCCTCACCGATTTACAGTGAGTCAGTAAAACAGAACAGAAAGAGGAAGAAGGTTCTTGCTGTGCTGCATGTCATGTAATATTCACCCTTTTTACAGAAAAATATATCCCATCCCCCCTACCCTGCTGTTAGAGGAGAATTAGTATGATTGTCTCTTACCCACTTGCCATGCCAGGAAGAAGTTTTTCTCTTGGGAAATATTCTGAGCAGGGAGAAAGCAGAAGCCAGAAGCTCAGCAATCCTCCTGTAGTCCAAGGCACGAACTGTGCTCCCCTTACGCTCCTCCTGCCCACTGAGGACTGTCACTCAGCCTGGCAGGAGGGCACAGGAGAGGCAGGAGGTGCCAATTCTCACAAGAGTCTGAGGACAGCGCCACAACTCACAGCGCTCTCAGAGCAGGAACACTCACACCAGGAAGTCAGAGGCACCTGCAGCAGGCTCCTGCCTCACTTTATCTTGCATCATGGGTTATTTGCCAAATGGATTTTATGTCTCTGGATGAAGTTTTAGCCCAGAAACAAGCACTGCAAGTCTGAAAGCTTTGAAATGGACAGGACATTCTAGTCCTGTTTATTCTGTATCCAGTTTTTATTTGACAGTAGAAGAGAAGATGATAATTAGTTTGAGATGAAAAAAAATCAAAGGTGGTGAAGGAAGAAACCCCAACAAATGCATCTCTATTTACAGCTGAAACTGCTAAGTGTGATCTTGTGAATATTAGGAGGTGTTATAAGCGAGAAATGTTTTAGAAAGGCAGAACTTTCCATGTGCCACTGGAAGCAAGTGGTGGCAGGTGCTGGTGCCTATCCTGGGAAGCTTGCATTCATTATGTGGCTTAATCAACCTTCAGATCGTTTAAAGCTTATTGTTGTTTGGTTGGTACTTGTGGCATCTTCTTCATCACAATTAATTTCTGAGAAACATAGCTTTAGGTCTAAACTAGATATATGTATGTAGAGAAGCCAGAATGCCTTGATGCTAGATACCAGTCTTACAAGTGCTTCTGCACCTCTGGTCCATGAACCCCTTCAAAGAACCAGTTTAGGGCTAAATAAAGCCCCTGGTGATGAAGACACATAAAATTGCACAGGGAACAAGAGATGCAGCCCACTAAGTGTTTACTTAAAAGTGAAGCTTCCTTTTGACACTGGTAAAAGAAATTAAACCATCTCAAAACTGAATATCCTTAATTTTAACAGAAATTTTCTTTACCATCTCTGGTTAGTATTTATTGCACTTCAGGGTAAACAAGGTCATCCAGTGCCCTGGATTTGTCAACTGCCCCAGTTTATCAACTCAATGCAGGAACTCTTCTTCTCTGCTTTCATTTAAAATACAAAAGCCAGTGGGCATATTCTGTCTATTAAAAAATTGCAACTTCTTTACTCACATTAGCAGAAAGAGCCCAGATGGGAGCCCAGGGAATTTTCACTTACAAGCAGCATCATCACTGAAGTCAATGAATGTAAGTTCATCTTTAATAAAATTACAACTCAGTAGCATCACCAGCAATTTCACAACTGTGTACTTGTATGTCTTTTAAAATTTCTGTCTTTAGATTTGGACACTGTTATAAGAAAAATGCAGAGATACTGAGGAGAGTGAAAAGAGTGTGTTTGCTGACAGAAACTAAACACTAATCAGAGGCAAATTAGATCAGCACAGAATCTGAGTCATTCCCAGGTCTAACACAGAAAAAGAGAGTGTGCCGAGAGCAGCCCTGGTATCCACATGAGTGTTATTACAAATATTGGCTTCCTCTGCAGCAGAGCCCAGCCAGTGCTTTGTCAAACCCATTGCACAGGGCAGCGGACGTGGTTTTTGTGCAAGAGCTGAGGCCAGGCTGCCTCTGTGCTCTGTTCCTCTTTTTCTGTCCCAAGGGAATGGGAGGAGTGTTTGGTGTTCACTCACAAGTACCCAGCATTTCCAAAGGAGCGGGGCAAAGAACTTCTAGAAGTTCTGCCTGACAAAACCACCACCTCAAGCATCAGATGCTGAACTTTGCCAACATAAAGGATCAAGGAGATCCTGGGAACTAAACATGTTTCTAAAGCATGTAGGCATCTCTATGCATTTCTGGCCTAAATATTTTGCTTTTCCAGTCAAGGTGGCCAACGAATAAGTGTTGGTTTGTCACCTCTAGTCTAGTGCTTACACTTCCCTGAGGGGAGAAAGAGTTATTTAAACCTCTTTGGTCAATCTAGAGAGGTGTGAGTGAGAACACTGAGTTTTACAGGCTTCCAGACCAAAGCGGGCAGGGCTCACACCAGCACAAAGGGCACGTTTGGGCTGGACAGGCTCATTCAGGGAGACTGAGTGAAAGCTGCCAGCTGGAGCAAACACCCTGCAGATCTACAGCATGCTCAATCCTTTCCCAGGAAAAGGCAGAGCAGGTCTTTGGGTCACATTCTGCATGGAAAGAGGAAAGTTTATGAGACACTGAGGATGCTGGACATTCCCATGAGATCTTTGGCTATTGCTGCCAAGTCCCCACAAGCTGACCCACACTGAAAAGCAGTGGAGACACAGCCTGGGCTGGTCACTTGGAAGCCAGCCAGGTCAGAGCACAGTGAAAGCAGAACATGGGTACACTGAGGTCTCCACCCTTCCTTAAATATTAATATTCAAGTTGGAGCCTCTCCTGCCAGATTTTTTGCCACCAAACTCCAGGACCCCTGTGCCTGTCTCAGTTATCTCCCTTTTCCTAAGCCTCAGCCTCTGAGTCCTGGAGTCCTTCTCTGTAGCCAGTGGTGTTTACAATCCCTGCACTTACTGGGGAGCTTCAGATGCAGCAGCTTTCATCCTGAAAGAGAAAACCATGAGGATTACAGAGCTAGGCATGCTCTTGTCATAGAAAAAACAGGGATAAATAACTCCATCCCTGCAGCTAAATATGTATACCTGGACTGAGGCACAACCTTATTAGCATTAGGTTAGTCTGTTAATATTCTTTCACTTCCCAGTGCTAATTCCCAGGTTTAATAAGTAAATCATGATGGACTTATGATATGTTCTCGCAGCCAGATGAGCCAGCTGCACACTCAGCAAACCACGAGGATGAAAGAAAATATTTGCTTGGGCTCACAGGGGTTCAGCACCTCTGTGTGGGCCTAGGGGATAAGGGTGGACTTTTTTTTCTTATTTTATTTTTAGGACTGCCAGGCGTATTTTGTGAGAAACTCTCTAGGAATCATTGAAGGCAGATTGTGAAGACATAATATGTGAAGACGTAGTAATTAAATAAATTTAAAGTGTTTCATGTTTAGCACAGACACAAAGACACATGTGGTTATTAGTCACTGATTTTCACATATTGGTGTAAACCAAAATTTAAGTGAGCCTGGCTGAAACTATATCTTATTGCACAGATCAGTTCTGGTGCTTTTTGGATAAACATTGATGCTAATTAATCCTTAAGGCCGAGAGAACTGGGATTGCTCAGCCTGGAGAAGAGAAGGCTTTGGGGTGACCTCACTGCGACCTTGCAGTGTCTGAAGGGAACCCACAGGAAATATGGAGAGAGACTCTTGGCAAGGGCTTGGAGTGACAGTGTTATGTGTAGTAGATATAATTCGTGCCATTTTTAGTATGATATATGTGATATTGAATATTTGTTGGGAGTATACACGTTTGTATAGGAGTCCCTGGTGTATGTTGAAACCTGATTTACAAGTAAAATGATGTGGCTCGGCCAGGAGATGGGCCATGTGTGGAGAGATACGGTTGGGACGCCCAGAGATGGATATCATGGAAATCCTTGGGCAGATACATGTGAATGCAGGTTCCCGTAAATTTCATCAAGGGATTCAACAACTCCAAAGAAGAAAATCTTATTAACCTATGGACTCTGAATAGAAGAAAAGACTGCCGAAATCTTGGCCTCAGGCGGAATTTTCCCTGCGCACACAAAGCGCAGGAGGGCGCTCGGGGCGCTGCCCTCACACAGCGCCGTGACGTCACGGGGCGGAGCGGGACAGGCGCCGTTCCCCGTGCGTGACGTCACGGGGCGGGCGGGGCTGTGTGCGCCGTCACGGGGCGGGGCGGGCCCGGCGCGGTTCAGCGCGGACGGTGACGGCCCCGGGCGCAGCGGGGCGGTGCCCGCCGTGTGCCGGGGCAGCCATGGGGGCACAGCTCAGCGTGGTGAGTGCCGGGGGGCGGCCGGGAGCGGGGTCCCTTCCTGCGCAGCTCCGGCTCCACCCGCAGCGCTCCGGAGCGGGGCGGTGTCCCGGTGTCGCCGCTGCCCGGAGGCCGCGCGGTGGCTCCGGGGCCGTCCCGCCGCGGGCGGTGGTGGTGCCTGTGCTGGCTGCCCCGCCGGGGCGTTTTGCCCTCCCGGCTCCGCGGGTATCTGTTCTTGTTGTTGTTATTGGCGGGGGCTCTGAAGGCTTGTGGTGTTTTCCGCCGCCGGAATAGTTTCAGGCTGTAGGTGCGTAGGTTTGGAGTGGCTCTGAGGAAGAATTTGTTCCCTGAGCGTGGTGAGGCCCTGGCACGCAGTACGCGGAGCTGTGGCTGCCCCATCCCTGGCAGTGCCCAAGGCCAGGCTGGATGGGGCTCTGAGCAACCTGGAATAGTGTCCCTATTAGCAGGTGTCCCTGCCCACGGTGTTGGAACGAGAAGCTCTTTAAGGTCGCTTCCGACACAAACCATCCCACGATTCTGCCTGAGACCGTGCTGGCTGGGCCGTGGGTCTGCAGCTGTCACCTGTGCCAGGCATCCTTACTCTCTTTTCTCAGCTGCCTGTTACGGTTCTTTGCTCCTGTGCTCAAACACTTTTCTTCGGGTTTGTGAGGGGGCAGGATGGAGCTGGATTCGACATGCACTCCTTTGGGAACAGCTGCTCCTAAGGTGCTTTGAACAGGGAAGATGTGGCTCAAGGTGAAGAAATCCCGTTATCCTCTGGCTGGTTTCTGAAACTCATGAGAATACTCTGTTAGCTGCGATTACTTCAAAAGCAGGGTGTTTGAAGCCGAGGGTACAATGTTTCTCATGCCGAAGCAGCGTTCGGTTTGTGTGTTTGCAGGGCAGGGCAGTGCTGGGGTGTGGAGCCCTGAGCCTGTGTGTTGGACTGTGCTGTGCTCACCACGCCCTGGCAGTGCAGCCTCCCTGGCTTTTCTGCCTGTTATCACACAGAGGCCTCTTTCCATTAACAAAAATTCCTGCTCGGTTACTAATTCTGCCTTGTCTGTTTGTAAAGATTTGTGCAGCTGGAAATGATGAGTCACAGGGTCCCCGTTTGGAGATTCCCAGGCCTTGTGGTCAGCCTGTTGCTCTCTGCTGCTGGAGACCTGATGCTGTGATGTTATCTTCATTTATATCTTGGTTTTCCCTGTGGTGAGAGTATATAGGCCACTTTTAACCCAGAGAATGCTTTTCTTAGCAAGCATGGCTTTTTGTAATCATTCAGCCTTCAATTCTTCCCCTTTTTTCTGCCCACCTGGTGATAGATATGAGTAAGGGACTAAAATAGTTTTCTGAACTGGGGGTGTGCTGTGTCTTTCCAGACCAAATCCCATGAGACTTACTAATTGACCATGAGTAACAAATGGCTTTCCACAAGGTTAACACCATGTTAGAATTATTGCCTGACAACAGCAGCTCTGGTTTTTTTGTTCATTTGAGATAGCCACATTTGGAAATTAAACTTTTTTTACTTATTAGTGTCTCATTTGAAACACCTGCTGCAGAGTCAGCTTGCTATTGCCTCCAGACCTCACTCACTTGTTAATTTCTCATTAAGGAGTTTACTTGCTGCTCTGACACCTTGAACAACCTCCCTCCCTCTGCCCCTTTTTGTGACTCAATACCAAAATTTCTTCCCAGAGCTGCAGTAATTTCGTGGATCTATGAGAGTTAAGGAATAAGTTTCCTGTAAACTTCAGCTTCTTCAGAAACAACATGTATGGAGCTATTTCAGTATTCCCAAATAGAAGTTTAAAAGTGTGTGTAGGGCAGGCTGTACATAGTGATGATACATTTTAAACCTGTACAGCAGCACTTTAAGAGAGAATTTATGTTGTCCCACAGTTTTATTATTAATAGCATGGGAAGTTTTCATAGCCTCCTGAGGGACTGTCATAGTTGCACAAATGCCATTCTAAAATACTGTTCACGTCCCTTTAAAATAAAAGGAAAGTGAAAGCTAAGCAGGTAAAATGTTGAGCTCATTTTTTTATTTTTGCTATGGTAATGTTTTTCCCCTCTTCTCTGTTGAAGTGTTGATTAATAAATTACTGAGTTAGAGAGGATTTTTATAAGTAGTTGTGCAGTTTATTCTCCTGCCCCAGTGTGAAGAGGGTGGTGTGGTGTCAGAGCATAATCTGTTCCTGTCTTACTTCAGAGGTGGGGAAAATGATGGTAAAGGCACAAGAAGGGCTGTCCCTGGCTGTGTCCTGCAGCTTAGCTGCTTTCCCAGGGAAGGGGTGCTGCTCTGCATGCAGGGCTCTGTGTGGTGGTGGAAGTGCCAGTGCCTGCACCCAAACTCTGAGCTGGAGGGTGTGGGCATGCTGCCAGCAGCAGCAGTGTAGCATGGCTGGCAAAGCCCTGCTCACCTGCCAGATGGAGAACAGGGTCTGTGCTCAAGCGTGAGACCCCAAATTACGGGGTGTCTGCAGCACGTGGGGTGGTCTGTGAAGGGGACTGTGGAACAGTGGCTCCTGTGTCCAGGTGGCAACAGCTGGGGAGCCTGGAGAGGGGGCACACTCTGCCAGGGCAAAGCCAGCAGCTGGGGGATCCACATCATACAGGTATGTGTGTATGGAATTGCCACTCATGGACCTTCATCCCGATCAGTGGGGAGGGGAGCAGGATGAGCCCCTGTTTGTGTGTGTCTGGCTGTGTTGATCAGTGTGGTCTGCCACAGGCTGGGTACAAGGAAAAGGTTCTCCCCCCAAAGGGTGGTTGGGCACTGGAACTCCCCAGGGACTCATCACAGCCTCAAGCCTGACAGAGTGCAAGGAACTTTTGGACAGTGTTCTCAGGGATTGTAGGGGTGTCTTGTGTGGGATTGGACTGGATGATCCTGATGGCCCCCTCTCAACTCAGGATATTCTGTATATTTGGACACATGTGACACGTGTGTCTGTCTGCCTGCTGGAGATGGGGATTCAGCCTCCCTGTCAGGGCGCCTGGGGATATGGAGCAGTGCAGCCTCACTTTGTAGCTGCCAGCATGGCAACCCTGTACTGGTGTGCAGTTGCCTCAGCACAGGAGTGATGCCAGATCTTCATAAAGCAAATCTGTGGCTTTGGGATTTTTTTCTTTTTATAATGCTTCATTTTCCTTCTCAAATAAACACATTCCTTTTGGTGGTTAGAGTGCAATGGCATAGGATCCTATTCCTTGTCACACTCTCTAATTCTGCACACGTGTCTAACACTGTTTCTGTGCTGCTGCAGTTGCGTCAGGTTGTGACATACCCAATATGGTTCATCTACACTGCCTTCATGAGGCTCTTCAGGAATCCCCAGCCTGCAATTACCCTCAAGGACCCAGAAGTGAAGTATGCACTGAGGCTGATTGATAAGGAGGTAAGTGCACGTGCAGTGCTGAGCACGACCTCTCTGTGGGCACTGTGAAATGCTTACACCTTCCAAAGTCTCGGGTGATGTCCCAGCAGGGTGGATAATTTTGTCTTCAGGAAAGGACTTCTTTATAAAAGCTCTTTGTGTGGTGTAACATTCAGTTGTGCAAGCAGCTTGCTTCCAAACAGTTTAGAGTGGAGAATGCTGCTTGGAAATGATCAAAGGCACAGTCACATGTGTCTCATTTTTTTGGAGCACATCAGCAGAAATTCCCAAACTCTGCACCACTGACTGGGCTAAGGGACACAAGTCAGGCAGAGCAGGCAGCTTTTTCATGGTCAGTGGCATTCAACAGCAGCTGCCAGAACTATGTTGATGCTAGTTCCTGTTATTGGATTGAAATACTGTAATGCTTTACAGGAAGAAAGGTGTTTAAGTCATGCAGTCCTGACAGCACCCAAACTGTCTCAGCTTCTCTATTCTCTGTTGAAAGTGAAGCCTCCTGGTGCAACCTAAAAGCTTGCTCAAGTGGGATACCAGAGGAAGGGCATGGTGCTTTCAGGGGTGGATCTTGCCATCAGAAATTGGTAGCTAAGCCTGTGGGAAGTGAGCCAAAGCCACCAAAGTTGAAAAGTCTAGGTTTCCATTGGATAAACCCACCATCAAAAGCATGAGAGAGAAATCTTGGCTTCTCAGGTGTAAAGTCACACCCGAGGATATTTTTAGTGTTGACTTTTTAAGGCTATGACTATTCAGAAATTTATCAGAAGGTTTTGGACAGGAACATAACTTTATTTGAGGTTTAGAGGGTGCACTGATAGCTTAGCTTTCACTGGTTCTGTTGAAGGAAACAAAAAAAAAACTATTGTCATTTTGAATCCTGGGTTTGTGGGAACTGAGAGCTTCACTGTGGCTTGGGCTGGGCTGCATTGCTGAGTTTATTTCCCAGGTGTACTGCAGTCACACTGTTATTACAGGCTCCCTACTTCTCATGAGGTCAGGAAAGGCTGAGGGAAGTGGGATTGTTCAGCCTGGAGAGGAGAAGGCTTTGGGGTGACCTCATTGTGGCCTTGCAGTGCCTGAAGGGAGCCACAGAGAAAATGGAGAGAGACTCTTGAAAGGACTTGGAGTGACAGGACAAGGGGGAATGGCTTCACACTGACAGAGAGCAGGGTTAGACTGGATATTGGGAAGAAATTGTTCCCTGGGAGGGTGCTGAGGCCCTGGCACAGGTTGCCCAGAGAAGCTGTGGCTGCCCCATCCGTGGCAGTGTCCAAGGCCAGGCTGGATGTGGCTCTGAGCAAGCTGGGATAGTGGAAGGTGTCCCTGCCCATGGCAGGGGGATGGAACTAGCTGATCTTTAATGTCCCTTCCACCTAAATCCTTCTGTGATTCTGTGCTGTGTCCAAATTGAGTCTGCCACACCTGTCTTTGGAACAGGGAAAGAGGAGTCTCAAGGCTGCTTCCTAGTGCACAGCATAGGAAAATTTTTTTGTAATACAGTTAGGTGTGCTAATTTAGTTCATTCTATAAAAAATCCAACTACTTCAGTTTGGTTGGTTTTATAGTGGTGTGCATAATTAATTTGTTGCCTTTCAGTGGCTTCTGAAAAAACTGTTCTCCAGCTTTGCATTTGGCAAGGGTGGAAGACTCCTTGGCACTGCAGCTTGAGACAGAATGTGTGGCCAAGGGCTTGCAGGTGCCTGGGGCAGTCCAGAGGGGAGTGACCTCGTGCTGGAAGTGCATCCTGATCCAAGGCTATCTGTAATCCAGCCTTGATGACACCTTGCAGAGTGGCAGGCTCTGTGTCCTGGTTATGTGACAGGGAGAGGCACAGGCATGCTGGTCTTGGTGTTGGGGATTCCCTGAGCCTCTTCGTTTCTCACAACTGCCTCATGATGCACCAAAATACTTGTGTTATTCACCTTCAGCCAAACTCTCTCCACTTTAATTGGTGAGGTGATTAAGTGGGAATTCAGAGCTTTGTTTTTTTCTGCATGCTGTTGAAGACAGCGTAATAAAAATGCAGCATTATTGGCAAAATCCAGTGATTTCCATACAGTGTTGAAATTTCAGTACAGAAAACAGCAGCAGTGTAAGTCCACATTAGTTGTCTTTCTAAAGGAATTTTCAGTGGCAGTTACTGCTCCTGAATAGACATAAGTACAGAGAAGCCCTTTTGAGACCGCCAATCAATTCCCTTCTTCCTTCAGCATTTGCCTTAAAATGAGCTACTGTGAGGAAAATATGATTGTAGTAGGGGTAGATGAGACAAACTGTGAGGAAGAAATTTGTTTCCATTGGTTACTTTAAAAACAGGCAAACAAAATAATGGTTACAAAACCCTTAAAAACAGAAAGTCACTGGATGAGGTATTAAGCTGTATGATGTTTCTTTCTGTCTTTTTCATTTTTTGCTGTGTTTTCCATTCCTATGAATATGATCTGATTTTTGAAATATAAAATTTACATAATATAAGAAATAACGTTCAGTTACTTATTGCCAAAATTTTATTGAAGGTGTGACTTTCCGGTAAAGACTAGAATAACTATCCCAGCAGGACTGGATATATTGTCATAATTTTGTTCATATCTAAACACAGTGCTTTTTTAAAATTTCATTTATGGATTAATTCCGTTTTTACTGGGAAAATACATTAAGGACCTTACCATAGCAAAAGGAACCAGCTTGCTGCTTCCATTGAAGTGGTTTTGAGAGATGAAAATCAGAATACTTTGGCCTTAAACTGCTGCATAGTTAAACTTGAAAAGGGAATTGAAAAACTAATTAATTTATATTTGTGGCCTTCTCACAGGAGGCGGTGTAAATGTCCGTTATATTTGGAAAGTTATCACTTAGTCTGCACACAGGTATCATTAAGTTTCATTAATTTTTAATCCTACAGGACACCAGACTTGTCTTGTTTCAGAAGTGAAATCACAAACATTTAATCCCAACAAAAGAGGTGACTGTTCTGATTTCCTCTTTCAGGAAGTTAGTCATGACACAAGGAGATTCCGATTTGCTCTCCCTTCCATGGAGCACGTTCTGGGTCTCCCTCTAGGTAAGTTCCTTATGAAGAGTCCAAGTGTTGCTTGCATTAATTACACTATAAGAAATTTTGTGGAGATTTTTCCTCCTCTGTTTTGTATTTGGAATACTGCTGATGTGGCTGGAGCTGTTACTGAGAGCTCTGAAATATTATTCTCGTGCTGTGAGTAATCTGCAGGCTCTGAAATGCAGTATATGTGAGTCAACATCCAGCTTGTTTCTGTGGAGAGAGGAGGAACACACTCAGGTCTTTACTTGTACTTTTCCAGGCTCAGCTTTCCAGCATGTGTTATTCCTGTGGGGCTAAATCCCTGCAGTCCCATTCCATGGCCTGAGGCATCACTCTCATCCACTTCTCCTCCAACACATGTGGTTTACCAGATCTACTCACTTCTGAATTTCATGGAGCTTTTGAATCACCCAGGGGTAGCTGTTTCCAAAGGCTCTGCCACATGGTGTGGTGCCTTTCATAACAGCTTAGTGCCATTGTCTCCTCATGCTTGTATAAAGAGCATTTAATTGTGACTTGTGTTTAATAGGACTTCTGCTTTAACAAGCTGCTGCAGTGATCCATGGATCCTGTGCTTTGTGGTTGTTGTCAGCACCTTTTCCAGGTGTTCTATTTCCAGAAGTTCTATCTTTTTTGGAGTGTTAAAAACCTCTTGATCTTTTTAGTAGCCATGAAAGCTAAGCTCCTTTCCCTGGCTTGCCCAAAATGGGCATTGAGGAGTGGTTTGCAGGGTGAGACTTGGGTAGCACAGGGAGCTGAAAGCTGCAGAGGATGGAAAAGCAGCTGGGAGCAGCAGAGCTGCAGTTGGGTGGCAGATGCTGTCTAGTCCAGCACCATCATTTGCCTTTTATCACCAAAAACACAGCAAGCTTCATTCTGAGCGAGAGGGTTGGATGTGGCCCCATGCAGAGGCTGCCAAGGTATGTCCTGTCAGTGGGGTAAATCTCTAACAGGTGAGGGCATAAGGCATGTTTTCCCTGTGGGAGGGGTACCTTTTCTGCTTTGTACCAGTTCTTGTGAGATGTGCCCCAGCAGCAGCCCCACTGTCCAGGCTGACAGTCTGCAGGGGCCACCAGGGGTCTGTGGGTCTGTGCCTGCAGCCACTTCTGCCCTAGAGAAGGAACAGGAGCTCCCTGCTGCAGCTCCCTCCAGGTCTGTCCTAGCAGGATGGCTGTAGTCTTTGCTGGGAGGGTTACTGGAATATGATGTCCATGTACAGCTTCAGGTGAGTTATGGTTGCTGATTCCCCAAGGCACCAGGTAGCAGATCTTCCTTCACCTAGCACTTTGTAATCCTTCTGAAGTAAAGAATTAACCATGCCTGAAGGATCAGCTGCTTCTGGAGCTAATGTAATATGGTCATTATGATCATCTGCAAACCAGCTCCAGGTAAAATCTCCTCTTTGTGTTCCCATAACAGGCAGCGGAGCTGTGCCATCATTGGAGATGCTTAGTTCTGTTGATCTAATAGTGGAAAAAAAACCCAGAACTCAAAACCTCTCCCTTCCCTCCTGGGTAATCTTCACTTAGGTGTCTTCAGAATGCTGGAAACTTATAGGAAAATCTTCCATAGAAGTTAGTTCTTTCCTTGGTTTTTTTTTTTGTTTTTTTGGGGGTTTTTTTGTGGGTTTTTTTTTTGTTTTGTTTGTTTGTTTTGGTTTGGGTTTTTTTTGTTTTTTTCAGAAAAAAAGAATATGTAGACATTGAGAAGAGAAACTGTTGTAGAGAGCTTGGAGGATGTGTGACAGATGGAAACATGGTTGCTGCATTCACATGTCAAGCTGGAGGAATAGCAGGTTTAGAAAAGTGCTTTGTGTCTAGGCAGCCTTAGCAAAGGCAGCTGGAGAGCTCCTGGAAGACGTTGAGGGATCTGTGGTCAAAGCAAGAGCAGTTACAAACTCAGTTTTAACTAAACCGTGGCAGTTTACAGCTAATACATTAATAAAGATGTGTGAACAGCTTTATTAAAAGATTGGACAGTTTTCCCCTCCTGTGTCCCTTTTATTTGTCTGTACAGGAGAGACAAATCCCATCTTTTGAAAGATCTAGGGTAGGTAAGTTCAGGCTTTGGTACATGTAAATGCTTGAAGTTATGATTGACACACAGAATTAGCCGTGAAGTTGTCTGTCCTTCCAGGTAGATCTGTGCATGGCTAACAACTCTGGCTAAGTGTGGCAGTGTCAGGAAAATAAGAAAGGAAGAACTGATGCCCCAAAATAAGGTAGTTAGAGCTTTGAGCCTGCATTTCAGCACATCCACTGAAAGAGAAATCTCTTGAAAGACAATGAGTTTTTGGTGTTTTTTTTCCCTGCAACAGGGCAGCACATCTACCTGTCTGCACGGATTGATGGAGCTCTGGTTGTCAGACCTTACACTCCAGTTTCCAGTGATGATGACAAGGGCTTTGTGGATCTTATTGTGAAGGTGAGAATGAGTTGTCCCAGGCTGGGCAACTTCTGAGCCACCTTTACAGTGCCTTTATGTAAAGTTTGGTGTGCTGGTTTCTCTTCAGGAATGTGCCATTACCTACAGTCCACATGGCATTCTGCAGGCACTTCTTTAGTGAGGGTGTCTCATGAGATGCTGCATCATTTTCTACCCTCTGTGTAGACCTGCAGATGCTCATATGCTTTTTAATCCTTCTGGAATAAGGAATTAACCTTTCCTGAATGGGTAGCTGCTTCTGAAGCTAATGGAATTTGTTCATTATGATCACTGAGCGTGATGATCATTATCATTACTGATCCAGGCAGTGGAATGATCGATTTAATTGGTAAGAATGTGATTTTAACTCTTGTGATAATGTATTTTCGTTTTGCCTCTTGGTAGCTGGACTACCTATCATTTAAAGCTGTTAGGAATTGAAAATATTAATATCTGCACTGGATTTCCTCTTAGAATTTTGCTCTTTGGAATCGCAGTTTTGGGGTTTTTCTTTATTTATCTAGCCCTTTTTAAACTTGGGTGTAAATTATGTTGATTATTATCAACATTTTCAGTGTTGCAGAACTACAGTGGAGAAATCACTGGTCTCTATCCAAAAATTCAGGCAGGGGGGCATTTTGATCTTTTGTCAGTCAGACTTTGCATTTCTTTATGGAGTAATTGTTCTTTGCATGAGGAGTATTTAAACCTACAAATTTGAAGGGCAAATGCTTTTCTCTGAGCTGTGAGACTGAATTGCTTTGTTATTGTTTTTAACAGGTCTACTTCAGAGGTGTCCATCCCAAGTTTCCTGATGGAGGGAAGATGTCTCAATACTTGGACAGCCTGAAAATAGGGGACACCATTGACTTCAGAGGACCAAGTGGCCTCCTTGTGTACAAAGGAAAAGGCAAGGCTGGTTTGGAAGATAGAATTTATCCAGAGTAAACAGTACAGGAAAAATGTCTTACAACTATGGAAGTGCTTTTTATTGATGCTGTTCTCAAGTAAGGGATGGGTTTTTTCCATGCTTATATGGGCACAGTTTATACACTGACGAAAACACTGGGTATTTGCACTGTCCACTGCTTATTTCCCAAGTGAAAATGAACTTTCAGTAGGCATTGCTTTTATGTCAATGTAAAATATCTCATGGTACTATAATGCAGCCACAAATGTGTCACAAAAGCCTTCTGGTAGTTTTGTGTGGAGCAGAACTCTGACACGTGGTTTTCCAGAGCTTTGTATGTAGCATTCATGTTATCCTGGATGAAGAGAGCTGTGAATACAGCTCAACACTGGGGAGTTTCATACTCTGTTATGTTTGGCTGAAATGGGCAAATTGGCTCAAAAAGAGAAAAATAGAAAAATATGCAGCATGGTGGGGTTTTATGTTTTTCCTTAATATAATCTGCTCAGGGGAGAGAAACTCTTTGAGCAGATCAATTCCTTAGTGTAGAACTGTTTCCAGAATCTGAGCTTGTGAATGTCACTGGGGGTGTGGGATGTGAGCAAATTGAAGTACAAGTGGTGTGTATGTAGGCTGTGGTCAGGGATAAGTCATGACCCATGTCAGTGTCTAATGTTCCCACCTCATGTCTTCAAATCATCTTTCAGGATTGCTCTACTCCAGGACATGTTCACCTTTTCTGTTCTCTGGGAGGGAAGGGTGGCAGGGCTGAAATGAAGTCCATTTAGCAGGATGTGCTGGAAAGGGATAACAGGAGGTGTTTCCTGCTTGCTTCAGTGTTTTCCATCTCTTTCTCTTCAGGCAAGTTTGATATTCGGCCAGAAAAGAAAGCTGAACCAGTTACCAAGACAGTGAAATACGTGGGGATGATTGCAGGGGGGACTGGTAGGTGTCTGTAAGGATTCAGCTGTGGTTTCTGACAGCTGGTGGATGCATTTGCTCACGTTTTCCCACTTGTCCCTTCTTTTATTCCCCATCCTCACATCACTGACCTGCCTCTCTCCTCCAGGGATAACACCTATGCTGCAGATCATTCGAGCAATCATAAAGGACAAAGATGACCCCACCATTTGCCAGCTGCTGTTTGCTAATCAGGTAATTCTGTCCTTTTTTTCTGTTCATAGTGTTTTACGTACCTAGCAGGACTCCACTCAGCAAGGGAAATCACAGAGATACAAACCCTGAGGGGAGAAGTGAACTGAGCTCCCATATAAAATTATTGTGATAAATTGAGGGTTTAGCATTACTACAGAAAGATTTGCTAATATTTGCCTTCCTGTGACTCACTGCTCTGTTTCTAATCCCGTTTATGAATGTTAAAGCCCTGCATTCCTTTGTGCAAGTTGTTAATGGTTTAGGTAGGCTTTCAGAGCTGTCTTTCTTAGTGGAAACAGGAAAGGGGTGGACTCCTTTGTCTCCTCCAGCAATTTCAACTCCCCAGCTTTGCAGCAATGTTTGTCTGTGGAATATTTCTGTCTGAGGACATCTTGGGGGAGGCTAAAACTGTGGTCTCCAGCAGCTCCCTCAGTTACAGAGCTACGATTCCTCTTGGCTGTCTGTTTTTATTTCCAACCCTTCTATCAGTTTTTCACTGCTTCTCTTGCTCCTTGAGGTGTGGCATCTTGCATGCTGGCCAGAGGGAAGCTCTCATCCATGGAATCCTTACAAGAGAGATTTCTTGGATAACCCAAATGATGGTGTGCTGCTGGGCAGTACCCCTTCTTGGCCTGGTGTTCTTCTGCTGTGAATCTGCTTTTTAATTTCTCCCTCTAATGAATATTTGTGTCTGGATTATGAGTGATTATGATTATTTGTGGTGAGCTTCACTTCATGCTTGTGGTTTTTAGCTTCTTTAGGTTCTCCTCTATTTTTCTTCTCATATTCAGTGTATGCTCATTCATTTGTGCCATATCTACACCTACAAGAAAGATGGGAGAGAGACTATTGACAAGGGCCTGGAGTGACAGGACAAGGGGGAGTGGCTTCACACTGACAGAGGAGGTTTAGATTGAATATAAGGAAGAAATTCTTCCCTGTGAGACCCTAGCACATGTTGCTCAGAGAAGCAGTGGCTGTCCCTGGATCCCTGGCAGTGTCCAAGGCCAGGTGGATGGGGCTCTGGGCCAGCTGGGGGGTGGAACTGGATGGGCCTCAAGGTCCCTTCCAACCCAGGCAGTTCTGTGACACCTGAGTTATAACCTGAGGTTTTTCTGCCCAGGAGCTATGATCCAAGTGCTGAGATTGGCATAAAGTGCAGTGGTATCAGGGCAGGAGGGCCAGGATTTGCTAGGAATGATTCAGAATGGCTAACACAGGGCTGGAGCTGCTTTAGTAGCATGGGAAGCCCACTGCAGCTGTGGGGGAGAGCCTGGGAACAATTCCCTGCCTGTTAGCAACAGCCTGTGGAAACATCAGTCCCTGGTTTTCAAGAGTCCTTGCACCCAGTAACTCCAAGAATAGAAAGCAGTTTTTAAAAATATTTTAAACAGTTTAAAACAATATACATGGGCTCCTACTGTGCTTTTGGCTGGCACACTTTGAGCAGGCCAGAGCCAGTAGGAGCTTGTCGTGGTTTGACAGAGCTTTTCTGGAGCACCCACAGCTGCAGATCCAGGAATAGCACCTTCTCTGGAATAGCTGCTGCATATTCCTCCTTATCCCCACAGTTACAGACTTAGTGGTGACCTCCGTGCCAATTACTGTGGCTGCAGGGGATGGCAGCACTTTCAGTCCCTGCCCTTTTCCTTCCTGCCCACACTGCAGCTGCTCTTAGGGAAATAAGGCTTTCCTTCGGCCTTCAGTGATGCTGCACCAGGGAGGAGCCAAACTTGATACCCTGAATAATGTTTATTGTTGCAACCAGAACTTGATACCCTTTTGGTTTTCATTCCACAGGCTTTTTAAAAGCCAAGCAGTCTCCATATGGCAGTGCTGATGATACTTGAATTGGCAAAGGTGAAAAAAACTGGCATTTTCCTGTCTGGATGGCACAGTATGAAGGGGTAGGGAGATATTTCTGTGCAGTCACGATTAGTTTTTTGATGTACTAGTGCTAAAACAGGCTTTATTCTTCTGATTCCCTGATTAAGTGATGGTTCTGCTTTATTTTATTTTTAGAGGGAAGGCATTGCATGGTAAGAATTTGGGAAAGTTATGAGTCTCTATTACCTCTGCCACAGGCTAGGTGTGGAAATAACTTGGGTTTGGCCTCTTCAGCCTTTAAAATGGAGTTGAATCATCTCTTCCATCTCTCAGGGCTGTGCAGTAGCTGCTGCTCTGTGGCCATCTGAGGGCTGCACTCGCATGCAGGGTGTGATCACTGTTCTCCTTGTCCTGCAGACTGAGAAGGATATCCTGTTACGTTCCGAGCTCGATGAGATCCAGGCTCAGAATCCCGGCCGCTTCAAGTGTTGGTACACGCTGGACACAGCACCTGAAAGTAAGACCTGGAGTGCCACTTGATGTGAAACTCAGGAGTTTTAATGTGCTTTACAGGACACATGCTGTGTCATGGGTGTCTTTCTGGGCTTCATGATTCACTTCTTGCTTAGTGAATGTCTGAGTGGCATCATTCTCCACGCAGGGATGCACACAGGCTCCGGTGTAAACAGAGAAGTGTTTCCAAAGCTCACCTCAGGCTAGTGGCAGTGCAGTGTTACTCCCATGGCTACACCTGCATATTTGCTATTGTCTCCTGTGGAGGGTGACCTTCTTTTCTCCTTCCCCACAGACCTAAATACAACATTATATCCTGTATTTGGAGCCTGCCCTGAGGCAGCTGCAGTGCCAGAGGCACTTTGTAGTTCATGGGCACAGATCCCTGCCTGAGCTTGCTGAACAAGCTTGAGGAAGAGAAGGCTAAACAGTATAATTCCTTGTGGTTTTCCTTTCTTCCTATTCTTTGTCATGCCCACCCATGTGAGGATAGATTCACACTCGTATTCAGCAGGAGTTTGGGGCAGAGAAGGAAAAGCCATGTGCCTTCTCTTCCTTGTGACCAAAATACACCTCTGCTACATTGAGGGAAGACTCTATTTCTATTTCTGTTATGTCATCCACTGCAATTAGTGTTTTCCTGGAATTTCTCATTGCCATTCCTTCTTTGGGGAAGTCATGTACTGATCTTAGCAGTTGGGATAAAAGTTGCTCCCTGGACCTCCTCAAGACTGTTCTGCAGGCTTTCACTGTCATATGTGAAAACTTACCAAAACTAGGATAAAAAAATTTTTCAGTCTTATGGTGCCCAATAGTTTGGATCAGCAGCAGCACAAGTTCTGCATCCATGGCTGGGGATGTGATGATTTACCTGAATCCCAGTAAAACTGACTGTCACTGTAAGTGTTCCAATTGGGAACAACCTCATCAGCAGGATTTCTCCTTTCTAAAGTGACTTGTATCTCTCTTTTCCTCCTTTTTACCTCATTCCCCTTCTCCTACTTTCATTTTCTTGTAACAGATTGGGAATACAGCCAAGGATTTGTGAACCAAGAGATGATCCGAGACCACCTGCCCCCACCTCAGAGCGATGTTCTGATCCTCATGTGTGGACCTCCTCCAATGATCCAGTATGCTTGCATTCCCAACCTGGACAAACTGGGCTATGCCAAGGACATGAGGTTCTCCTTCTAAACATGAGTTATTCAGGGATCTTGTATAGAAGGGAAGAAAAAAAAAATGTTAAATGGGGAACAGGACAAAGTTACAGAGGTGGCTGATGCACAGTGCTGGGAAAATACATTTACATTAAAAATGCTTCACATTTTCAGACTCTCTAGCAAGTAAGACACATAACTGTGCTAAACCTGTGTGTGGAGAGGTGGTGATGCCTCGTGCTCTGTGTTTTGTGCTCCATGTCCAGGGAGGACAGTGCAGCTGCTCAGGGCAGCACACACTCACTTATGCTTTTTCTTAGTGCTGTAATCAAGTGGCAGTAATATCCTACTTCCTACCACTGTGCATACCCAGGATCTTATTCAGTATGAACTATGAAAACAATGACAAGTGTTGGATTACTCACCTTGCTTATGCCAAATTGTAATCCTTACAGAGCTCTGAGGGCCAGGAGTGTTTGCCTTGTGTCCATAACCTTTGCAACATCAGTTTAAAGATGCTTGTTGAGTTGAAGGGTGCCAGTGAACCATTTATGGCTGAAGGTGTTGCAGCTGCCTAATCAAAGCAGAGAGGTAGGCAGTGATAAAAAATTGGTTTCCTTAGTATTTTGGAATAGCCTCTTTTAAGTGCAAACACTTTACATCTGGTCACAGTTCTCATCCCTGGGCAATGAAAGAAACTACAGAAGGTGGCTTTGGGTACTGTTCCACAAGTACCTTGGAATTTTTGCTTGATAATGTGTGGGATACTGAAAAAAAAATCTTAATTTTATATTTACTCCTAAGCACTGGGCGATGGCATCGGGATACAAAAGCAGTTCTTCTGCATGCCCTGTGCAGTGAAAGAAAATGCTGGGTGAAAACTGGATGGGATTTTCTTGGTAACTGTTTCCCAGAGGTGGATTTGGGCTGAAGGGAGCCCAGGTTTCCTTGCCAGGGGGTTTTGGCAGGCAGCCCTGCACGGGTGCAGTAGCACCCGATCACTCCGTGTCTCGATCGGGCAAAGCTCCCCAGGGTTTGCTTGGGAAGGATGCACAGGGACAGCCTTAAATCACCAAACTGACAGCAAGTTCAAGTGTCTCAGTAAGTCTAAAACTGTTTCCTAGAAGCTGTTTACTACAGCTTCAATTCTTATTTTTTTAATATCCTTTTTTTTACAGTAGCCTTTTACCTAATTTTTAGAGCACTGCAGGCCTCTTGTGTGCCCAACCTTCTGCTTCTGACCAGCAGGGATGCTGCTGAGGTGAGAGGTATCCTGCAAGGGTCTAGGAAACTAAAATCCTTGTTCTGGTGATGACATCAGAGTGACTGGAAGGATATTTAGTCATGTATGAAGTACTGTGGGTGCTGAGGTAGCTACAGGTGTCAATGTACAATAGCAATTTTTAGGGCTTGGGTAGGGATTCGGGGTTATAGCTCACTGTGTTTTCTTTTGTGCCCCTACAGCAGGTGGGTACTGTGTATTTAAAAGGTTCATTTTTCAGCAAGAATTAAAAAGCAAAGATACTAGAGTTAATTTAAGGAACCTCAACTAGATAATGCTGTTATTAATTTCATTAATTTGACATTTGCCTCAAGTCTTGAATTTTTGATGTGTGCTTTTGAAACTTGTTATTTAATACTATGCTCCAAAGTTGAAATACTAGTCAATTTTTCAAGTTTTAGTCCCTTTCTTGGAAGGCAAAAAGCAGAAATACGAGAGAAGTGGTGTTGCTGCTGGTCTGTATCACTGTGGGATATGCAAAGATTTTTTTTTCTTTATTGTATTTGCCAAGGTCATTCTCATCCTTTTATATCCTGAATAAAGTTTTGAAAAGCTGAGTTTCATGAGAACTGGTTCATATTTTGATTATTCTTAACCTGGAGTTTCCCTTGGCACCGAAATCAGTGGGTAAATCTAACATGTCCTTGAAGGGCCATAAGATCCAAGATATCCAATCCCCAGTTCCCTCAGGATTGGTTAATTTAAAATTTTCAGGTTTAATTTACCAAACTTAAGGTTTGGTGTTTTCATGATCAAAACAACAAGAAATCTGTGAAACTTAACTAAAGCTGGCTAAAAGTGGTCCCTGCTGATGACTAATTGATACAACTCATTAAAAAGGAGGTAGGACAAAGTAATTCCTGGTTTTCCAACACTAAAAATGCAGTACCATAGGGTTCTCTTATCCCAAGGGTTTGGGGGATATTTGGCAAAAAATTATGGTGGCCCAGGTTGGACTAAGCTTTTAACACTCCTTGGAGTCACAGGATTGGGCATTCCAGTGTGCACTGCACAGGTTTTTGCAGGGAACTCTCATGATCCCAGATCCATGGGAGCTCAAAGCAAAAACCCCTGGGAGCTGAAGGCAAGAGAATGTTTCTTGGGTATTTTGAAGTATTTGGTGTGTCCTAAATGTTAGGTTTGAATTAATGCAAATTTCCCAGGATTGTGTGTTTGGAGTAGCTCCTTTAGGGGTGGCAAAGTCTGGATTTGGATTTGTTGGCACTGAGTGCTCCTTGTCAGCTTTAGGTCTGGATTGCTGGGAATTGTTGGAGGAAAGAGAAGGGAATTGAAATGCACAGATCCATTCCTGGAGAAATGATCAGGATGGGAGAAAAGAGGTTGTGGGACTGCTGGGAGCTCCTGGAGAGAGGGAAAGGATCCAAGGATTGGAAGCAAAAGCCATGGAACAAAGCCTGAAAAGGGGCAGGGGAAAGAGGGAAAGAATCCCTGCTCCAGGAATCCAGCAGGGGCCAGGAGAGGATCATTTTCCACCCACCAGCTCTTGGTGAAATCCTGATAATGAATGTCAGAGGAAATTACTTGTTTGCTGTTAGGTTTGGAATTAAAGGTGCTGTTTCAGAGGGGAATATTCGCCTGTTAAAATTGGATGAAGGCAAACAGGGAGGAAGCAGCTGGGGGATGCACAGGTGGATTTTTGGTGGATTCAGGGGAAGATGTGGCAAGGGGTTCTTAGGTAAAATGCACCTCACAGGTACCACCAGGAAAAGCCCCAACTGCCCTTCTTTCCAAGCCCTGACATTCCAGAGGGGTAACCAGTGGTTAGCACACCCATTTCTATATTCTGTGGATGCTTTGTTGGGAAGAGAAAATATTTGGAAATTAACAAATCCAAATCAAGGATGTAATTCCTGCTTAGTAAAGCTCTGGAGGCCCAGG
Organism: Taeniopygia guttata; assembly: GCF_048771995.1. Classification (NCBI taxonomy): domain Eukaryota; kingdom Metazoa; phylum Chordata; class Aves; order Passeriformes; family Estrildidae; genus Taeniopygia; species Taeniopygia guttata. The sequence continues at coordinate 63,843,798 of NC_133025.1, forward strand.
TTTTTATATTCTTCCAGCAACCAAACCCAACAGAGGGAATCCTGGAGGAGGTGGAAAGCACTGTCACTCCGTTGGTGGAATTCCTGGGAAATGGAAAGCAGCAGAAGCAGGAAGAGCAGAGCTGGAACCAGACTGCAGCTGGGTAAGGCAGACACCAAATCCTTTGGAATTAGAACTGGGCACAGGTGAAATTTGTACCCAATGGTGGGATACTCCATGAGATGGTCCAGGCTGGGGACTGTTCCCAGATGAGAGCCTTGGAATTGTCTGAAGGGAAGGAGGAGGGATCCTGTCAGCACAAGGATCAACTGACAGACATGTAAATGTTACCAGAAAATTACTCAGGAGTGTTTAGTTCCCAAGCGAGGTCAATCCAAGGCTTGGAAATCTGCCTGCTAAAGCTGGCTAAAACTGGTCCCAGCTGCTGACTTACTAAAACAACTGATTAAAAAGGAGGTAGGATTGATTCAATACTCACAAACCCATCTTGCCAAGATCAGAGTTCTGTGCCCACCAAGGGAGCTGCAGCCACTCAGGGAACACCAGGGAACTTTAGTCCTGGGCTGGGAACAAGAGAGGGACAAAGAATTTTTTTAAGTAATTCCAACCTCAGCGGTGTCCAGACCTGGGAGAAAGCACTTCCCACACCACTCTTGGAATTTTCTTTCTTGTCCCTTCCAGCTTTGGAAGGTTTCTGTGGGAGCCTGACTTACTTCAGAAACTGCACCATCCCTAAAGCATTCCCTTGGGAAAATGAAGCTTCCCTGTGCACTTCATTTCTTTATCCCAAATATTTTCCCTAATTATCCACAATGTAGAAAGAAAAAAATCCCCTACTTTTTCACCACTGATTCCCTCATTTTTACTTAAAAGTATTTATGGAGCTTTTCTCAAGATTTACCCCCACAACTTTCCCTACATGCCCACTACTCATCACCTCATCTTTCCCTGGAAATGTTCATTGTCTACTCTTGGAGTCAGGTTTTGCCTCCAAATTTTTCCCTACCTGTCCACTACAGAGTTCCTCATTTTTCTCCCAAAATATTCATTCTGTCCCCTACAGATACATGCACAGCTTCATTCTCCTGGGTCTTGTCACTAGTCAGCAGAGAGGAAAGATCAGCGTCTGCCCCCCTCTTCCCTTGTGCTTTATATACATTTGATTTGCCAGGTCTTCAAGAATTTGAAGAATACTTTTATTTTTTAAATCTGAAAATGCAGTTCCGGTATCAGATGCTGTTTTCAGTATCATTGAAGAGATGATAAACCCCTCATCAAACACAAAGCCAGGTGAGGTCAGTGTTGTTTCAGCAAGCTACAGTCAGCTTCTAAAGCTTTGCTCTGGACAGCTCTGGGCTGCCCACACTTCATTCTCCATGGAATTTGTGTTCCAGCCCCTCTGTGGTCAGGATGCCCATTCTGCTGGGGGCAGCAATGCACACAGGCTGACTCCTAGGAAAATTGTTGCAGGAAGAGCTGCTTCTCTTTTGGGCTCCTGCTAGTTTCATTTGCAGATTTCTGTTGGATTTGTGGATTGCTGCTTGTGGAGCTGGAGGAGCCAGCAAAGAGCTGTTTCTTATCTTCTGTCTCTCTGTTACTCATGACCACTTAGGTCTTTGTGACAGTGCTCCTTTATGAACCCCCAGCTTTAGAACTTTTTAAATCACAGCAGTTTTCAGGGCTGCCTTGCTTGTGGTTTATTTCAGTAATTTACTGCCTACTCCTAGATTGTCTTTAAAAAAACCCAAAACAATGTCTTTAGTCTCCTGTGGTAATTTTTATATATTTTGTATCCAAGTTCTGTTGAAGTTTCCAGTATAAAGACACGTGTTGTGTATGTCAGAGATCAAAGGTCATTATTGCAGGATTCTTACAGTTGCTTTGGTAAATAGCCATGGGAAACACTCCCATGTTGTGGGAGCTTGCAGATAAACAGAAAGATTAAATAGAATGAAACTCGAGATCCAGCTGGAAGAAACATTAATTTTTCACCAAAAAACAAGTGGGGGAGGGGGGTAGGTGGCAGAAAGTCAGGACAACTACTTATATAAATAATCTAAAATACAATTCTACCACATGCTGCAAGCAAGATACTTGTATGAGTGTGTGGCATGCTGCTCCCTCACCTCCTTTGGGATAAAGCAAAAGGGGATGGATTGTTTGCTCTTCTCTCTCCATCTTTGCTGCATTTAAACCAAGTATTTACTCCTCCTGGTAAACTTTCTCATCATGGGCACTTTTCTGGTGTTCCAGATTTGGTGGTAAGGTTTGGTAACTTTTTAAATGGTGAAAAAAATCCTGACAGCAGCTGGAGGGAAAGATATTTCCAAGGGGATTATTTTCCCACTTAGTGTGTTACACAACTGCTGTGACTGCCCCATCCCTGGCAGTGTCTGAGGCCAGGCTGGATGGGGCTCTGAGCAGCCTGGGGTAGTGGAAGGTGTCCCTGCCCATGGCAGTGGGGTGGAACTGGATGGGCTTTAAGATCCTGTCCAACTCAAGCCATTCTGTGATTCTCATTGGAGTGTCTTTAAAAATTCAGAGTTCAGGCATTTCAGTCTCATGGCAGGATGCTTTTCATAGGACAGAACTCCTAACCTGTTCCAGTAGACCCAAACCAGTCCATCAAATGTCTCTGGATGTGGCACTTACTCACATGGTGGACTTGGCAGAGTTAGGTTTACAGTTGGACTGAACAATCTTGAAGGTCTTCTCTAACCTAAATGATTCTGTAATTCTAAGAATAAGTTACAGATATGGGTGTGGGATGGCCAGATTGTCTTTTTCCCCCAAGTGATTAGGCCTTCATAGGTAATTTCATTTGGTCACTGATTGACAAAGAATTTCATGGGACAGTCATCTGTAATTCTCTGAAATGCCCAGTTAAACTTGTGTACAGCAATGAATGACTGCACTTCCTTGTCGTTAAAATCCCTGGGAAATATCTCCCAACCCTTTAAATTCAAATGGAGGATGAGCTTTTGTTTCTTCTGAAAGCTGGGTTTCACTGAGAAAGCACACCAGAATTTACAAGATTTTTAGTATGTCCCAAGTGACCTTTCACATTGTAATTGATTTATACTAACAAAAACTGAGTGCATATTTGACCCCACTGCACTTGGAAAGTCTTTGCCTTCAGTGTGGCCAAGATCACTATTAAGAATAATTGGAAGGTAGCTGTTAAAACTGAAGTTCAAGGTAGAAAAATGGGCTAGGTATAAATCTTCTCATCAGATAAGCTGTATTTTTTCCCTTGTTCTTCCTCTGTAGTTATCATTGCACAGATTTGTGGGCATTTAGACATATAAATCAATTTATATTTATAATATATATTTAATTCACACAGGCTGCAGATGAGATCATTGTAACAGAACTTGCTTTGTCACTTGTAGGCACAGTAATGCATCTCTTAATAATCTAAACTTTCTAAATGTTAAGCTTCTTAGGAACTGAGAGCTTAAAGTCATGTACAGCTTTTAATAATGAAGGAGCAAAAAACAAAAAACCACAGCAATGCTCATATGCTGCACTCAAGGTTAGTGCCACAGGTAATGGCTCAGAGAACAAGTCAGATTCAAAGCCAGCATTTGGACAAGAAGTTTGTGTCAAAACAATGACATTGGTTCGCATTCCACACGGTTTATTTCATAGAGCTGGTAATGGTATAATCAATATTTTTTTATAAACAAGTGCTTAAAAATTACCTACTGTGAATGGAAGGATGTTTGTTTATTTTTTAAATGATGGAGCATTTTCTTGCAGTAAGATCCCTGCTTTCCTGATGCCGCTAATGATGTGATAATGCCATGCAGCACTGTCTTGAGAAAGCCCAGGGCTGGTTCAAACCAGGCTTTTTATGTCTGGCCCAGTACCATCAGCACACCAGTGAATCTCAGGAATAATCCAATTACAGGAGCAAAGCCCACCAGACCAACCTAACTGGCTTCTCTCCCACCACCTACCTCCAGATCCAGCTTGGGATTCTCCACACAGCACTCTCAGGATGGTGTCAACATTGCCTAGACGCATAATCTGGCAAGTGTTTTAATGTAAGTAGCTTTTATTCTGGACTGGCTCTGTTTAGAGTTATCCTTATGTTTAAATAAATATTTACACTTGGAGTGTACATGGTAAAATTAAACTCCACAATTAAATTGCTGCATTAGTTGGTGGTTAAGTGGAAACTCGTGGCAGGACAGTAATTCTGCACTGAAAGCAAGAAAAGAGACAAAGTAAGAAAAAAGGTGGAGCCACAGGCAAAAAAAAAAAGATCACTTTTTAGCAAATGTTTACAGCATCTTAACTATATTGAGATATTAGTAAAATTATAGAAAACTTAAATATAAGTAATCTATTAAAACTTAAATAGAAGTCATCTGCACCTCAACTTCAAACCTACTTTGATTTTTAACGCAACAATTTTAGCTGAAATATTTCTCCAAGAAATACACAGGATCATTAACATTAGGAAAATATTAGTAACATTTCCTTAAGAATGTATAAACACTAACGAATTGCTGAGTTCTTTCTGCATCATAGACATCATTTGGGAGTTCAAGGGCCTTTTGCTGAAATTCCAGGACATATATTAATGGTGAGCTGAGCAGAGCTTCTCCTATGGAAATAGGAAACTTGGCTGCAGAGCAAAGCCAGGATAAACATGTGGATTCAGCCATCGTTTAGCTTAAGCAAAGCCACACAAAAATAGCTGCAAACTTTACTGAGTGTCTCCCCTTCTGTCAACTTGGGATACTGCTTCCACATTTTTAACTTTGCCTATTTGTTCTCATTGTTACAGCCATTCTTGTCCTTGCTGGGCATTTTTAGTGATGAATTTACTTTCCCAAAGCCCACAGACTGAAACAAAAACGTCTTCTAGTCTTGCCTGTTGGAAGTGTCACCCTGTGGAGGAATAAAGGAAAGGTTCCTGGGGCTAGAAGAGACTGAGGAAGGCAGCACACTCCTGGCACAAGAAGGAATGAGGCTCTCCACAGAATAGAAACTGATCACTGATGATGGCTCTTTCCAAACTGATGGCATCTCTGTCTACGTGTGAATTGTGAGGAAAATTCAGATTAACGGTGGGTTGGGATTTGAGTTGCCCAGCTGGGATTGCTCAAGCCTTTCTGTGGGAAAGGATTAGTTTAGTACTCTCCCTTGGCTTGTGTTTTCAGTGTTTAATGGAGTGGGGTGCTGCCTCTGGCCACAATTCCATGAGAATTGAGGGTCTGACCCTCTCACACTTGAGAAATATATCTGCTCTCCAACCACTTGCACATACCTGTGTTATTCCATATGAAGCAAGTCTTGGTGTAATGATGAGTTCAAAAGAAAACAGAGACAAACTCAACAAGACTGACACTTTAGTGTCTGAGTGTTGTCCTGCTCCCAGCCTTACTGAGTGGTGTAGCAGTGGTAACTCAGTGTCTTACCTCATCTGCCTTCTGAAATGAGGATTCCAATGGGTTTCTACTCAGTCTTTATAATGAGAAACCTGTACTTAACCTGCAAAATCTCATTAACTGGGCTGATTTGTCAGTGCTGGGGCAGAATGACATCGTTTAAGTGAGTGTAATGCTGAGAATAGGAATTAGGCCATCAAATCTGAAACTCTGCTAAGATAGCATGGGTGTCACTGCTGTTTGGAGCTCACCAAATCCTGGTGATGTGGGGTTTGCCTAGAGTCTGAGGAAAGGAGGTCTTTACTTCTTAATCTGCTACTAATGCTGAAATAATAAATAATGTATTAAATATATATGTATTAATATATATTCATATATTAATATATAATATATTAAATAATAATAAGTAATAATGCTGGTTTGGATCCTCACTTATGTAGCAAGTTGGTAGTCAATGGGTGCTGTGCAGAGGAGTAATTTGTAATTTTTGGTTCTGAGACTCTCCAGGTAAAGGGTGATCCCTTCCAGTGGTGCTTCTGAGAGCAGGCAGGAAGGAAAAATGCTCAGTTGACACAAAACAAGGTAGTAAAACTCTTGGGACTGGGATTCCACAGATTTTTTGTTTGAAAACGAGGACCCTGGAGCTAATATCAAGAACCTATTTGCTATTTTCATTGGCATGATAAGGCTGAAACCACCAACCATGCAAAGCTCTATTTCTCATAAAGTGCCATGATTTTGGGTATGGGGCGTGAGTGAACTGTTCTGACTGCAGCAGCTTTGCTTCTTGGCAGTGGCTAGGGAGATAGATGAACTTCAGTGCTTTAACATCAGTGTCTACAACATCATTTGCCTCACCATGGCTACTTGAGAGCTGTTCCTCAGCCTCACAAGGAGCTGGAGCAGGCTCCTTTGGCACACTTTGCATTATTATCATTATTATTATTATTACATGGTTATCCATGTTGGTGCAGATGCTGTTGTAAACCCATGAAAGGAAAGGAAAATAGGAGGGAGCTCTTTCCACTGCTATTTTTATTCTGCCTTGCATCCCACAAACAAGGATACTGAGGTCAGCCATTGTGCATTTTGAACAAGGAGCCTGGTGTTGGGATCTCTGTGTTTAGTCCTTCAGCTTTGCATCCTGGGTGACCTTTGGTCATACATTGTCTCTGTTTCCCACCTGTGAAAACACAGCCTAAAGCACTCCACACTTCAAAGGCCTTTCCTTGAGAAGAATCAGTTCACTGTTACAGTAAGAACAATCATAAGGTGCTCAAAACTGAGGAAAGGCTTCTTCTACCTGGGAAGGCTGCACAGATGGAGAGTTAATAATTGCCAGGTGTAATTACTGTCAAGCTGAGGCTGCCTTTCTGAGCAATGTACAGGGCAGACAGTTAATGCCATAAGGAAATCAGCATCACAGCTTGTGCTGTAGCTCAGGTATGGGATGGAAAGTTCTTGCCAATTTGTTAATGAATCGGTGTATATTAGGATAAAACAATAACGAGAAGTTTCAGAGAACAGTGGAGTGGCTGGACTTCAAGGCCTGGAGAAGTCACTTGTTTCCTGCTGCTGGCTCTCCTTGCCTGACAAGGAATGCTGCTGTAGCCTCACAGTGCTGATTTGGTTGGTAGCTCTTCCTGAAAAGCGAAATAAGCACGATGAACCAAACTTGAGTCTGAGAAGCTGAACTTGCAAGCAGAGACACCATTTTTCAGCTTGATTAATTAAAATTTAATCAATAGCCGGGACACAGCTGCTGACTAGAAAACCAGCATATGGAACTGATCTGTGATCATCTGAAGGAAATAAGAACTTCTGCACACATGGGCCCTGCGCTGCTGTTACATCAATTGCTGTTTATATTTAAAACTCATCGGATTGACAGTGACTCTAAGTTCTTACTGTAACTTGACTTTTGAAGGTTTTTGGAGAAAATGGCATGTGGAGATGAGCTCTGTGCTATCTATAGGATTTCCTGTCTCACAATAGCCCACCCAGCTGTCTCCTCTATAGCTGAATATTCATCCCCAAGTAATGATGCACAGAAGATGTAATTCTGCAATGCAGCAGAGTGCCAATGGCAGCTGTAGATTTGCTGTCCCCCCATGGTAGTACAGAACACAGAGGCTTCAGTGTCCCACTACAAAGAATTGTGTAGCCAAAGCACCCTTCTTGCAGGTGCACCTGGGTTGTTGCTGGGCTTGTCCTTGTAATTGTTCCCTCGAGTGATTTTAGCATGTTCCCTGTGGTGTGCAAAGTGTAATTTGGCGTAACAAACAATTCAAGCCCCTCTCAGGCTGAGAGTGGCTTGAAATCTCTTGGAGAAGGTTGAATATAGAAATACCTGATTCTGCACATTTCTCTCAGGGGGATGGAGCTAACTTCTGTTTTGCTCCTGGCCGTGATCACAGAACAGATGGAGCTGGAAGGGATTGCTGGAGATCACCCAGTCCAAGCCCCCTGCTCAAGCAGGTTCACTTGGAGCAGATTGACAGGATCACATCCAGGTGAGTTTTGAATGTCTCTAGAGAAAGAGATTCCACATCCTCTCTGGGCAGCCTTTTCCAGTGCTCTGTCACCCGCACAGTAAAAAATTTTTCTTGTTCAAATGGAGCTTTCTGTGTTCCAGTTTGTGCCCATTGCCCTTTGTCTTCTCACTGGGCACCACTGAAAAGAGTCTGTTCCCCTCTTCTTGACACACACCCTTAAAA